>NC_069499.1:948100139-948700139 GCF_027579735.1 Bombina bombina
TTCAATGTTGATCATATAAAAAAGTTAGAAAATTTCCAATTCATGTGCAAAGAGTAAAAGGTTCTTTTTAAGTTTAGCGGGTCAAGACTCTCGAACAGCAGATATTTTGCTTTATGTTTAGCCACATAGTTGAATTATTAGGAAGAGAAATATTGTATGGACATTTGTTATATATGATACTTGATCATGGATGTCTTTTTTTATTTCACATCTGTTTTTTTTTTCCCTGAATTTTATCATGAATTGTAGTATAAATAAACAAATAAAATAATATAAAAGAAAACAAGCAACAATACAAACACATTTGAATTAATTTACTTGCTGACCATCACTATTTTAAAGGGACACTGAACCCAATTTTTTTCATTTGTGATTCAGATAGAGCATGCAATTTTAAGCAACTTTCTAATTTACTCCTATTATCAAATTTTCTTCGTTCTCTTGGTATCTTTATTTGAAATGCAAGAATGTAAGTTTAGATGCAGGCCCATTTTTGGTGAACAACCTGGGTTTTTCTTGCTTATTGGTGGATAAGTTCATCCACCAATAAAAAAGTGCTGTCCACAGTCTGAACCAAAAAAAGCTTAGAATCCTTCTTTTTCAAATAAAGATAGCAAGAGAATGAAGAAAAATTGATTATAGGAGTAAATTAGAAAGTTGCTTAAAATTGCATGCTCTATCTGAATCACGAATGAAAAATTTGGGTTCAGTGTCCCTTTAAGCTATGGGGGATATAGAGCAAGATAGCAGTGCAGATGAAAAGTACTTTTTATAATGTATAATTTTCTTTTTGGTCCAATTAAAGAATTAATCTTTTTTATGTTTCTAAGTATACACATGACCCATTAAGTTAAGTTAAAGGGAAAAAAATTACTGAAGATGTTAAAAAGAAATGTGTAAAATTCCTGAAAACCCATGTAAAGGAAAACAACTCAACTTCTCAGGAGATGCTGATATTTATCTGATGGATCCCATATTTCTCTTAAAGATAAAAAAGTCCCTTTTGCCACCCTTTTAAATGTCACCAGGTTCCTGTGGTTCCAATTATTGAACAGGCCTGATATTATTATTATTATTTTTTCTATCTAGCAACCTACACATACACAATATGGGATTCTCTGCTAATCCTGATGATAAAGGTATTATAAACATTTAAAGCCTACTGTTTCACACAGATTTCCTGCATCAATATAATTGACTTCCTTTAAAATGTTTTTTTCTTTACAAGAATCTAATGAAACAAAAAATGTTTTTCTGGTAACCAGGAACACAGCATATGACTTTCAGGGAAATATAGTACAATCCTTGTATGGCAAACTGGAAGGGAATTCCCACAGACACAGAATAATCCGGGTCAGACATACTAATTAACTTTATCTGCAAATCAGACAGGCAATGAAAAGGTTACCGAGGAAATACCATAGCTGACACTGACTATTAGTACTATTATTTTATCAGAACATCTATCTCAGTCTTAATTATATTGCTATTTTAAGGCTTTTAAAAAGGTATGACCCAATTGGAGAATTTTTAAAAGAAAATGTTATGTGTAGAGAAGGAATTAATTTTAAATGTAGGGATCTTGCAACCAGAGGGTTTTAATATGGAATTAGATTTGATCCCCTTCTTGTAAGATTTATAAGTAAGTTCAAAGGCTCTATTAATTATTTTTTGTTGTTGAAATAATTAGCATTTATCAGGTTTAAGTGTAAATTTTATATTTTTAAGCAGTAAACAGTGTTTCTCCTTTAAGTAAAAATGAAACTTTGAGCTTGCTTTACTATCCTTGAGTGGGGTTTGTTGTTTGTCTTGTTCAGAGAAGAATTGCCTGGTATTTCGGCGCTGGACTGTCATTGGGCAGGATCAGACTGATATGCTACAGGATATTTTTTCTCTGTAGAAAGGCATAGTGTGCATGATAACCACACCCAGGGCCGGTGCTAGGATTTTTGGCCACACAGGCGAGGATACATTTTGCCGCCCCCCCCCCCATTACATACCATCCCATTGCTAGTTAAAGTGATATGAAACCCACATTTTTTCCATCATGATTCAGATAGAGCATGACATTTTAAGCAACTTTTTAATTAACTCCTATTATTAAAAAAAAAAAAAATCTCTTGGTATCTGTATTTAAAAAGCAGGAATGTAAGCTTAGGAGCTGGCCCATTTTTGGTTCAGCACCTGGGTAGCACTTGCTAATTGGTGGCTAAATTCAAATCAAACAGTGGTAGTGCAGCATAGCAAATCAGATAGTGGTACTGTAGCATAGCAAATTAGACAGTGGTAGTGCCGCATGCATAGCGAGTCAGACAGTGGTAGTGCTGCATAGCAAATCAGACAACGGTTGTGCTGCATAGCAAATCAGACAACGGTTGTGCTGCATAGCAAATCAGACAACGGTTGTGCTGCATAGCAAATCAGACAACGGTTGTGCTGCATAGCAAATCAGACAACGGTTGTGCTGCATAGCAAATCAGACAACGGTTGTGCTGCATAGAAAATCAGATAGTGGTTGTGCTGCATTGAAAGTCAGACAGTGGTTGTGCTGCTTAACAAAATAGACAGTGGTTGTGCTCCATAACAAATAAGACAGTGGTAGTGCATTACACCTTAATCAAATTGATTATTACTGCCAGTGACAGTAAATGAGGGGTCAAAGTGTGAGTGACACAGCACAGCAGTCTGACTGAAATAGATAATAGATAGAGCCACCGTCCCACTCCCAGGAGGACTTGCCTCCCTCAATATTGATGTTTTCCCATCAGTGCATAGCCATGTGTGTTGTGTGTGTATATGCATGTATATTGTGTGTGTTTGTGCATGCATATATATACACATATAGGTGTGTGCGTGTATGTGTGCATAAGTGTGTGTATGTATGAGTGTCTGCATATTGTGTGTCTATATGCATGTGTATGAGTGTGTGTTGTGTGTGTTTGCGTGTACACATGTAAATATATGTGTGTTATGTGTATGTACTTATTATCTATGAGCAATAAAAGCATTAGTTAGTTGGAACTCAGGAGACAAACTGTTGCAAATAGGCATTAAAATCTTTTATCCCATAAAAGTATAGAATTAATTTCATATATAATGGTGAGGCCAAATTCCACTCCAAGTGTACCTAAAGATGCAGGCTCTAATTATCATGTTACATGTGCTTGGGTTTATGTAACTGACTTACTAGCTCCTACAAAATAATCTTAAAAAATGAAGTATGATCCAGCAGGAGCAGTACTGATACAAGAGCCACTGTTGCAGGCCAGGAGGACTTACCTCGCTCAATATTGATAATGTAATGTTATAACTTATGTTCTCCCTCAGTGCATGGCCATTGGCCATGTGGCTCTGTGCAGTCGGGCTGCCGCTGTAGCTGGGAGAAGTTTTCCAGGACCGGGTGAGCGTGGGAGCACAGCAAGAAATCCCACTCACACCACCAGTGGGAGAGTAAGGGAGGAGGGCAGGCAGTACAGATGTAACCTGTTGTCTGTGCTGAAAGCCTGGATCTGGCATCGCTGATCCCTGCTCCCAGTGTCCGGTCCGGTGGCGGGCTTTAAAAAACACACTCACATCACACTTCAGCTCCGCCTCCAGCATCGCATGGGCTCTGACTGCGGCACCGCACGGACATTACATCACAAACTTGTGTGTGTGACAGTGCAGTAGGCTATTTGTTTTCCCAGGCAGAGCGCAGAGGCAGGCAGCCAACACTTTGTTCGTTGCGGCTGCTCTGTAAAGCTGCCTGTCTGTCAGTGTCATATGCGTTTATGGCACCTGTGACCTGACCTACCCACCCACATGTAAAATTAAATAGATAATAGTTAAATGTATGGCATAACAACATTGCTATTGCTAACTCATTATATAAGTCAGGTCAGATTTAGGCTGGCTAAATTAAAAAATATGAAAGTTTTGGCTGTTGCATATCTGCTGCTCCAGGATTGCGCCCACCTCCTTGTGCGCCCTAAGGCGAATGCCTAAGCTGCCTTATGCAAAGCGCCGGGCCTGACCACACCCTATTCAGAGGAGATGGGAGGCTAAGCTGACCAGATAGACAAGTCCGGATAATGGCAAGAGAGGGTCCAGGGGTAACCTAAGAGGGTCTTTTTACACTGAACCCCAGCGAAGGATCCCACAATGTTAATAAGTATGAAACAAACCTATATGAAAGAGTTTTATTAATATGATTTATGCTCTTTACATTTATATTCAAAGTTTTATTATTGAATCAGGTGAGTTAATCAATTCTGGTTTGCCCTTTATAGTCACAAATATTTTTGTTTGGTAATTCCTGTTTACCTGGTCAGGGCCGGACTGGGAAATCAGACCAGCCCTGGAAATTTGTATAGACTTGCCCAGCCACGCCCCTCCAGCCCAGCCACGCCCCCTACAGCCCAGCCACGCCACCTTCAGCCCAGCCACGCCACCTTCAGCCCAGTCCATACAAATTTTGAAACTTTACAGAAATAATGCTGCAGACTTAGTATAAGTGCACTAAACAGCAAAGAATGTATTATTTAGATAAAATACAACTTTACATTCTGAAATCACTTAATGGAACAATACAGTGGCTATGTAATACAGGCTGAAAGTGTTTTTAATAAAAAGTCTTCAAACCTAAGTAGTATTGTAACCTAGGTATAACAATACACTAAATACCAACCATAATGTATTTTAATGATAGTGATATACAGTGATATACATATATTGTGATATACAACCATAATGTATTTTAATGATAGTGATATACAGTGATATATACATATATAGTGATATACAACCATAATGTATTTTAATGATAGCGATATACAGTGATATACATATATAGTGATATACAACCATAATGTATTTTAATGATAGTGATATACAGTGATATACATATATAGTGATATACAACCATAATGTATTTTAATGATAGTGATATACAGTGATATACATATATAGTGATATACAACCATAATGTATTTTAATGATAGTGATATACAGTGATATACATATATAGTGATATACAACCATAATGTATTTTAATGATAGTGATATACAGTCTGGCCATGAGCCCAACACCTGCTTTTGCAAAAATGCTCCAAGTAAAAACACAATCAATAAATATATCTCTACTATAATGAATATATCTGCATGCAGTGTAGATGACATGCTTATATAAAACAGTATGCCATATTTTTAAATTTTTGACACGGTCAGTATGTCTTCTACTGGACTTCACAGTTCACACTCAGTCTCAGTCACTAACTTGTATCACAAAATCTGTTCACAAGTCAAATTCACAATAATAATTAATATAAAAAAAATATATACTACATACATGATGATGATCTGACTGGACCGTTATCGAATAATGATGTGCCTCAGCCTGTCCTGCTGCCTGCCTCTGCTTTGCTTGCCAATGCCTGCTGCGCTGCCCAAATCTGCAGCCGGTCACTCCCGTTGTCGGTCTCTTCAGTTCAGTGACACAGTGTTTTTCTTCTGTTATTATGTGTTATTGACAGGTATCAGGTTTATCATACCTGCTAACACGTTTTTTACCACACTTAGATTTATGGTTACTGTGCACAGTAGGTAGTTTATAGAGTTTGTAAACTATTATCTACAAAGTAAAACATATTAGACCAAGAGTGCTGTTGTGAGATATCTTTTTTTCTTTATTTATTGTATCAGTGACACAGTGTCCCTGCTGTGCTGGCTCTCCCAGTCTCCCACTGTCCACTCCAATGTCACACGTGACCCCACATGGCCTGCTTGAGCTCAGTGCTCACGGACGCTGCGACGCAGCAGCTGCCGCTCCCAGGCTGAGGCTCCCGCTCCCTCCACTATGTGTCACGTGGTGCGGTGGTGAGAAGAACATCAGTGACATCACAGCGCCGGCCCGCCCCACCTGACCCGGCCCGCATATGAGGATTCCTGAGCCCTCCTGAGTCCTCCTCCTCCCTGGCCCTCAGTGAGTGACACAGACACACTGCTGCGAGACAGACTGAGACTGAGCCTGTGACTGTGTGAGAGACAGACACAGGACCTGATCCAACAGTGCGGATCAGGTCCGACAGACATCGCTGAATGCGGAGAGCTGGTGCAACGCCGCCCCTGCAGACTCGCGGCCAATCGGCCACCAGCAGGGGGGTGTCAATCAACCTGATCGTATTGAATCGGGTTGAATTGCGGCGATTCTATCAGCCAATCAGATTGAGCTCGCATTCTATTGGCTGATCGGAACAGCCAATAGAATGTGAGCTCAATCTGATTGGCTGATCGGATCAGCCAATCGGATTGAACTTGATTCTGATTGGCTGATTCCATCAGCCAATCAGAAATTTCCTACCTTAATTCCGATTGGGTGATAGAATCCTATCAGCCAATCGGAATTCGAGGGACGCCATCTTGGATGACGTCCCTTAAAGGAACCGTCATTCGTCGGGAAGTTGTCGGTGAAGATGGATGTTCCGCGTCGGCGGGATGAACATGGATCCGGAAGAAAGAAGATTGAAGATGCCGTTGATAGAAGACTTCAGTCGGATCATGGACCTCTTCAGCTCCCGCTTGGATGAAGACTTCAGCCGGATCATGGACATCTTCAGCCCCCCGCTTGGGCTTGGATCAAGACATCGTAGCCAGGACGGATCGGTGTGATACCCGGCGAGGTGAAGATAAGGTAGGAATATCTTCAGGGGCTTAGTGTTAGGTTTATTTAAGGGGGGTTTGGGTTAGATTAGGGGTATGTGGGTGGTGGGTTGTAATGTTGGGGGGGGGGGTATTGTATGTGTTTTTTTTACAGGCAAAAGAGCTGAATTCTTTGGGGCATGCCCCGCAAAGGGCCCTTTTCAGGGCTGGTAAGGTAAAAGAGCTTTGAACTTTTTTAATTTAGAATAGGGTAGGGCATTTTTTTTATTTTGGGGGGCTTTGTTATTTTATTAGGGGGCTTAGAGTATGTGTAATTAGTTTAAAATTGTTGTAATATTTTTCTAATGTTTGTAAATATTTTTTTATTTTTTGTAACTTAGTTCATTTTTATTTTTTGTACTTTAGTTAATTTATTTAATTGTATTTATTTGTAGGTATTGTATTTAATTAATGTATTGATAGTGTAGTGTTAGGTTTAATTGTAGATAATTGTAGGTATTGTATTTAATTAATTTATTGATAGTGTAGTGTTAGGTTTAATTGTAGATAATTGTAGGCATTGTATTTAATTAATTTATTGATAGTGTAGTGTTAGGTTTAATTGTAACTTAGGTTAGGATTTATTTTACAGGTAATTTTGTAATTATTTTAACTAGGTAACTATTAAATAGTTATTAACTATTTAATAGCTATTGTACCTGGTTAATATAATTACAAAGTTGCCTGTAAAATAAATATTAATCCTAAAATAGCTACAATATAATTATAATTTATATTGTAGCTATATTAGGGTTTATTTTACAGGTAAGTATTTAGCTTTAAATAGGAATAAGTTATTTAATAAGAGTTAATTTATTTCGTTAGGTTTAAATTATATTTAACTTAGGGGGGGTGTTAGGGTTAGGGTTAGACTTAGCTTTAGGGGTTAATACATTTATTAAAGTAGCGGTGAGATCCGGTCGGCAGATTAGGGGTTAATAATTGTAGGTAGGTTGCGGGCGATGTTGAGGGCGGCAGATTAGGGGTTAATAAATATAATATAGGGGTCGGCGGTGTTAGGGGCAGCAGATTAGGGGTACATAGGGATAATGTAGGTTGCGTCGGTGTACGGAGCAGCAGATTAGGGGTTAATAATAATATGCAGGTGTCAGCGATAGAAGGGGCGGCAGATTAGGGGTTAATAAATATAACATAGTGGTCGGCGATGTTAGGGGCAGCAGATTAGGGGTACATAGGGATAACGTAGCTGGCGGCGGTGTACAGAGCGGCAGATTAGGGGTTAAAAAATTTTAATAGAGTGGCGGCGATGTGGGGGGACCTCGGTTTAGGGGTGTATAGGTAGTTTATGGGTGTTAGTGTACTTTAGAGCACAGTAGTTAAGAGCTTTATGAACCCGCGTTAGCCCAGAAAGCTCTTAACTACTGACTTTTTTCTGCGGCTGGAGTTTTGTCGTTAGATTTCTAACGCTCACTTCAGCCAAGACTCTAAATACCGGCGTTAGAAAGAACCCATTGAAAAGATAGGATACGCAAATGGCGTAGGGGGATCTGCGGTATGGAAAAGTCGCGGCTGCAAAGTGAGCGTTAGACCCTTTCCTGACTGACTCCAAATACCAACGGGCGGTAAAAACCAGCGTTAGGAGCCTCTAATGCTGGTTTTGACGGCTACCCCCAACTCTAAATCTAGGCCTAAGTTCGCTTATTGATCTGGTCTCAGTTTATTTAATAGACAAATCAGAACTAAAAGGATTCAGGTTTTATATCTATTATCCTTTGCAAATTATATAATTCAGAGTGTTATTAAATTGCACACATTGCCCCTGCAAAGTTGGTAACTGCTATTATATATATATAATGAGTTACATTATCAGAATGATATAGAGGTTCCATAATATTTATTGTGTCTAAACACATAATACACTTTGCGAGTACACTACTGAAATAATAATAATATTTATAATAATAATAATAATAATAATTAGGATACTATTCACAACATTATATTTGGCTTTATGAGATATGTTTTTCCATCCAAGTTAATTTTAATTGAGGAGTGAAGGGGTTACAATTTTAGCCAAAATATTAAATAAGGAATATAATACAGCAGAAGACATCTTGAAAAAGGCTCGTAAAGCTGAAACGTGTTAATGAATGAATGTTCGAGCATATGTGATGCAATGGTGCACACTGTACAGCAAAGATCTCCATATTACATGGAGAAGATAACCTGTGAGCTCAGGTTTCCATTAGTAAGGAGAATGCTCTGTACTATTTTTTACTTCCACAATGTAGCCTCACTACCTGATTGGGTTGGATGATTACATGCACCGACCACATGACAATGGAGGCGGCGAAGTCAGGATGCGGTCAGGAGAACACTGTTAGAAGTAACAGTAACAGTGTCCAATGTGAATTGTACAGACACAGTGTGGTAAGAGGGGAAATAATCTTTGTTTACATATATCAAATATACATCATACAAAGGTTTCAATGACCAGAGATTACCCTAGTGGGTTAAAAATCAGACTATATAAAATGGAATAGACTATAAGATGTTAAAGGGACATACGACCCAATATTTTTCTTTCATGATTAAGATAGAGCATACAATTTTAAACAGCTTTCCAATTTACTGCTATTATCAAATGTTCTTTGTTTTCTAGTTATCCTTTGTTGAAAAGCAGGAAGGTAAGTTCAGGAGCGACAATGTTACACATTAGAAAGAGCACTAGATGGCAGCACTATTTCCTGTGATGTAGTGCTCCAGACGTACATTCTATGGGGCCTATCTATCAAGCTCCGAATGGAGCTTGATGCCCCGTGTTTCTAGCGAGCCTGCAGGCTCGCCAGAAACAGCAGTCATGAAGCAGCGGTCACAAAGACCGCTGCTCCATAACCCTGTCCGCCTGCTCTGACAATGTTGTCTTTCCATTGTTGGAGATGACAGCTATTAGCGTGTATGAAGCTGTTGGAGTCCACTTCTTTAAAGTGGGTTTTTGTTTCCACCAGATTATTGACCACCATAATTTCCAAATCTAGGAATACAACTGCTTCCCTGCTGTAATTGAAAGTAAATTTCAGGCCCTTATCATTAGCGTTCATATCATCAAATAACCTTTTTAACTCTAGTTCTGATCCTCTCCATATTAACAGGACATCATCGATGTACCGTCTATAGAGCACGAGGTTTGCACCATAGCTACCTTCTTGGAAGAAAGATTCTTCCCAACTGCCAACAAACAGATTGGCGTAGCTAGGTGCAAACCTCGTGCCCATAGCCGTACCTTCTATCTGATTTGGAAATTATGGTGGTCAATAATCTGGTGAATTTTTTTCTAACCAGGAACACTACCTCTCACTTGTTTCCCACACCTTTAGCTATAGCGCAGCGCTCCTGTCTAAACGATATTTTTTATTCATATAATTTTTAAAGGCTGTTTAACCTCCATTTTGTTATACCCCTCATTATTAATTCTAATACGACAGGTCTTGTTTCTTTTTAGACCACTGGTGGTTTTGTTTTTAAAGGAGTTTACTAAATCAGTTTTGTGCTTTATATTCTTTATTATATTCTATTTGAATATTATTATATATTTTTTTCTGATTATATACAGCTGCTTATAGTGCAGTCCTAGTGCTCCTGCTTTGGATGCCCATCCTAAGACCACCGCTTCTTAACTGGATTAAAATCAGGATGATTGACAGCTCCTGCTAGCGGCCTATTAGCCACCTGTGAGCAGGGCGCAGCATTACACAAGCATATCTGGTGAAATGTTTGTGCAATGATAAATATGGATAGTGTATGCTGTATGCCTGCAGCAATGTCCAGCGAATATGATTTGCTATAGCGAATTCTGTCCGCTCAGCATTTGATAAATGGAGCTCTTAGTGTGTTCAGTTTAGTCTTAATTAGAACCATTAAACACAGTGCAATGATCCCTGCAAAAGCAGAAATCATTACTGAAAGAGATCAAAAGATAGTGATTAACTCCTTTGTTGGTTATCATTTGATTATAAACAGTCATATAAAAAAAATCATTAAATGGAAACATGGATTTCCCATTATTAATGTTAAATGAAATTCTGTGTAGCCAGATACTCAGAGATTGCTAGTAATGATGGGCCTCTGAAGCAACAACCGCTGCTTGATAAATGGAGCCCTAAGGAAGCAAGTTTTCTTCAAATATAGCCTTGTGCGTGGTTTAATTCATGTGTCCTTCGCAAAGATAAATCACAAAGATGAATCTGCCTAATTCCAGCCTTGCTGAAGCACCCCCAGATTATCACAGATCCTCCACCAAATTTCAGAGGCTTGTAGGCCTCTCCAGGTCTCTGTCTAACCATTTGATGGGAGGTGTTTGGAAAAGCTGAAAATTGGACTCATCAGACAAAATAGAATCAGACAGATTGATCTTACGAAGATTTGTTTTTCCAGCAGGAAAATTCTCCCTGCCACACAGCCAGGTCAATCAAGGTGTGTATGTGTCAGGGTGCCAGGAATCAGACTGAGACGAGAAGTGCAAAAATAATCACACCTTTATTAATAACAAAAAATAATAAAAAGTCCACAAGTCAAATAACAAGCCAGGAGTCCAAACCAGAGCTGGTAGTCAGACGAGCCGAGTCAGGAGCCAAAGCGAATAGTCAGACAAGCCGGAATCAGGAACAAGGAAAACAGCAGTGTCAGGAACAAACCAGGGATCAGGAACCAGGAAGGACGTCAGGCAGTCAGGTAATACACAGAAACTCTCACAAACAGGTCTGAGACAACGCAAAGGCAAAGCATACTGAACAGAGGCCCTTTAAATAATAAGTGATGACATCACAATTCTGAGACTGCATCCTGTCTCACATGAATGATGCACACCAGTCTGGCCATAAAAGGAAGTGCAGGAAATGAGCAGCATCCCCCACAATGCACCATAGTCAGGAAGAGAGGTGAGTAAAATGGCTGCCAGCAGCACATAGCAAACACAACAGGGAAAAAACCCTGACAGTACCCTCCCCTCAACGACCCCTCCCCCGCGGGAGGACAAAAGGCTTATTGGGGAAACGGGCATGGAAGGCATGGAGGAAGGCTGGAGCATGAACATCAGAGGAGGGAACCCAAGAACGCTTCTCCGGACCGTAGCCCCTCCAGTGAACCAAATACTGTACACGGCCCCTGGACATACGAGAGTCAATAATGCTGCTGACCTCATACTCCTCATGGTTGTCAACAAAGATAGGACGGGGACGAGGCAACACAGTGGTAAACCGATTACAAACCAATGGTTTCAAGAGGGAGACATGAAAAACATTGGAGATGCGCATAGCAGGAGGAAGGTCAAGAGCGTAGGCCACCGGATTTATCCGTCGGAGTATTCGAAAAGGACCAACATAACGGGGAGCCAATTTATTGGAAGGCATACGAAGGTTCAAGTTGCGGGAGGACAGCCAAACTCTCTCACCAACCTGGTAGGAAGGTGCAGGCAGACGCCTACGATCAGCCTGGAACTTTTGTCGCTGCATAGAACGATGAAGGCAATCCTGAATCTGCACCCACGTGGAACGGAGTTGCCGGAGATGCTCCTCCAAAGCCAGAATACCCTGAGACATGAATGAATCGGGCAACAAGGATGGTTGAAACCCATAATTCGCCATGAACGGGGATAACTTGGAGGAAGCATTAATAGCACTATTACGAGCAAACTCTGCCCAAGGTAACAGTTTAGACCAATTATTGTGGTGATCTGAGACATAGCAACGGAGGAACTGTTCCAGAGCTTGATTAGACCGTTCCGCAGCCCCATTGGATTGAGGGTGATATGCCGAGGAGAAGGAAAGCTGGATCCCCATTTGAGCACAAAAGGAACGCCAAAATCTGGAGACAAACTGGCTACCCCAGTCCGACACTATCTCCTTGGGTAACCCATGTAAATGGAAGACCTCCCGGGCAAAAATTTAAGCAAGCTCCTGAGCGGTAGGCAGTTTCATCAAGGGAATGCAATGTGACATTTTAGAAAAACGGTCAACCCCCATAAGGATAACAGTATTGCCATTGGAAACAGGGAGCTTGACAATGAATTCCATGGAAAGATGTGTCCAAGGACGCTCACCATTAGCAATAGGTTGAAAAAGACCCACAGGAAGACGTTGAGGAGTCTTATTCTGTGCACAAACTGAGCAGGAGGCAACATACACAGCAACATCAGAACGAAGACCTGGCCACCAGAGTTGTCGAGTGACAGACCAAATCATTTGGTTCTTGCCTGGGTGACCTGCAGCTTTAGGATAGTGGTAAGTGTGCAAAAGTTTAGTTCGAAGATTCTCAGGAACAAAACACTTACCACTAGGTTTCTCAGGAGGTGCATTGGTTTGTGCAGCCAGGATCTCCTCCCCCAAGGGAGAAGTCAAATTAGTACGTATGGTAGCCAAATTATGGTCAGTAGGTATAACAGGAGTAGGTACAGACTCCTCCTTGGACAGAGGCGAAAACACGTAGGAGACAACGGAACAGGAGGCTTCTGCAAGCGTTCCTTGAAAGAGTGCCTCTCTCTGAGTCTGATGTCAATTAGGATAAAAAAAGACACCAATGCCTCGAGATCCTCTGGTCAATCTCTGGCAGCAACTTCGTCTTTAATCGCATCAGAGAGCCCATGAAATAAGGCGGCAACAAGGGCTTCATTGTTCCAACCTACCTCTGCCGCAAGCGTACAGAACTCAATAGCATACTGAGCAACAGATCTTGAACCTTGCTGAATGGACATGAGTCATTTAGCAGCAGAGGAGGAGCGAGCCGGAACATCAATTACCCTTTGAAAGGAGGCCACAAATTCAGGGTAATTTGAAATCACAGGTTTATTAGTCTCCCCCAAGGGATTAGCCCAGGCAAAAGCTGTGTCAGAGAGTAACAAGATGAGAAATCCCACCTTAGCTCTGTCAGAGGGAAACGCCTGAGGTAACATCTCAAAGTAAATGCCCACCTGGTTCAAAAACCCTCTGCACTGAATAGGATTGTGTTATGGTATCACCAGATATCAAGGGTTAATACCAGATGAAAGATGTCCTGAATATGGGATCAGCAACACACAACCCAGCTATTTCCCCCCCCCCCAAACATGAGACCAAGCTCCACATTGAAGGTAAAACAGAATGTACTTTATTAAGGGCTATATGCCCATTATTTATGCAGGTCTGAGACCAGATGGGGGGGGAGAGTATTGTACATTAGATAGAGGGTAGACGCCCTTTTACATGATACAATAGAATTACATTACTTAACCAAATAAACAATTTAAACACAAGAAAACAATGGAGTCCTTCTTATCACCTGGCAGTCTGCCTCTGGAGGTGATTAAACAATGTGAACGCTTATCACATAAACTTAATTACAGTAAACAATAGCTGATGCTAGGAAACCTGTCTCAGAAAATAGTTTCTCAAAACTGAACAGAGTTAACCCTTCCAGTACTGACAGAGGGGTCTGTCACACGGCTCCCTCCTGGTGGGACACTCCGGCAGACCCGGCTTGACCCTTTGGAGGGTCAACTTGGGGATGACCGGACTAGGAGGTGGTAGGCATGTCAGTTTGCCAGGACAATCCATCTGCTTTCCCGTTATGAGAGAGAAATCCTGTCCGTATAAATAAGGGTTCAACTTCTTCAGTGCCCAGACCAGGGCAAAACAGTCCTTCAAAATCTCATCGGCTTCTTTACGAGTTTTTTGTACCTGCTCTTTATAGGTATCCACAAGCCCTTCATACTGACGTAGGTTGCCCTTGAGTTGCTGCAACTCACTATTAGCCAGTGTCAGCTTTTCCTCCAGTGTTGCTAAGTTTGTCTTTAATGTTTCATGTTCCACTCTCAAGCTGGTGTTTTCTGCAGTCTGTCGGTGCAGCTTGTCCAGCAGAGATTCCCGTTCTAAACGCGCTTTTTCCTCTGTGCTCCTCCTCTCTCCCGCTAGCACTGTTACGTGATTGTTTAACGTGACCATTTCATCCTCTACTTGACTCTTCTCCTTCATCAGCGCATTGTAACGGGACTTCCACGTATCAATAGCGGATTGAGATTTACTGAGCTCAGCGTCCTGGGGCTCAGCAGCAGGTGGGTCAGTCTCTGCTGCACGGATCTGGGCACGGGTAGTCACAGGGTTAACATCTGCGGGACCCATGGGAGCGTAGGCAGAAACAAGGGGGGCCAAGTTATTTCCAAGGAGAACATCAGCTGGTAAATCCTTCATGACCCCCACATTCACATGTCTAGTGCCCACTCCCCAATCCAAATGTACCTGGGCAACAGGTAGGCAGAACACAGCGCCCCTGCTACCCTCACAGCCACAGTGTCTCCAGTGTGCTGGTTCTCAGACAACAAGTTCTTTTGGAGCAAGGTCATGGTAGCACCGGTATCCCTTAGACCACTGACCTCCTTCCCATTCACTTTAACCAGTTGCCAGTTATCCTGGTGCGCAGCTTGCAAGGGTCTGCTTCATGTAGGATGCCCCAGCATTCTTCCACCTCTACGCAGGGGGCCGCAGGCTGAGGGTTACGTGGGTTTCCGCCGGCGGGTCTTCTCCAGGACTGTGCTTGGTTCGCTGCATTTAGGGGACACTCTGGTCTTTTGTGCCCTAGTTGCTTACATTCAAAGCACCGAATAGGCTGTGAGTAGTCCTGTGAGTTGAACCGGGCCCTCTGAGGATAGTTCATGGCTGAAGGCCGTGTGGTAGAGCGGTGCGCCGGGGGTTGGTAGTCCTCTGCGGGTACCTTGTGTAGTGCACATTGCCTCTCAAAATCTGCAAGGTACCCATCAATCTCTCCTTCTGTTTCCAGGAAGTTTTTAAAAGCTGCAAAATTTACTTTTCTCTTTTCCACTGGGGTTGCTGTGACTGTGACGAGCCGTGTCAGGAGCCAAAGCGAATAGTCAGACAAGCCAGAATCAGGAACAAGGAAAACAGCAGTGTCAGGAACAAGCCAGGGATCAGGAACCATGAAGGACGTCAGGCAGCCAGGTAATACACAGGAACTCTCACAAACAGGTCTGAGACAATGCAAAGGCAAAGCATACTGAACAGAGGCCCTTTAAATAATAAGTGATGACTTAACAATTCTGAGACTGCATCCTGTCTCACATGGATGATGCACACCAGTCTGGCCATAAAAGGAAGTGCAGGAAGTGAGCAGCATCCCCCACAATGCACTATAGTCAGGAAGAGAGGTGAGTAAAATGGCTGCCAGCAGCACATGGCAAACACAACAGGGAAAAAACCCTGACAGTATGGAGGACCACCAGATTATGATCAGCCCAATCTCCAGACCTGAACCCCATTGAAAATCTCTGGAATGTGATCAAGAGGAAGATGGATGGTCATAAGCCATCAAAGTCGAACTGCTTGATTTTTCGCACCAGAAATGGCATATGTGAAAGACTGGGGAGAGCATGTCAAGACGCATGAAAGCTATAATTTAAAATCAGGGTTATTTCACCAACATGGATTTTTTAACTGTTGTCATTGTTGTGTTGTTTAAAGTGATGGTAAATGTATCCATATTTGAACACATATTTCATAACAGCATGTTATTAACAATCAAACCGCTAAGTCATTTAAAAAATGTTTTTTATTGAGATCCGCTTGTTCCTCCGCCCCCTCATATATCCATGCTTAGTCATAGTGTGATGTAGAGAGCAATCCCATAGTGTGATGTAGAGAGCAAAATGAAATTTAGGCTTCATTTTGTGGATGATTATGATGCTTGATAGTGAGTGACTATTGTTTACCATCACGTTAAAACTAAATATGAATTTGTTTTCTTTGGATTATTTGAGGTCTGAAAACACTGCAACTTTTTTGTTATTTTGGCCAGTTGTCATTTTTTACAAATAAATGCTCTAAGTAACAATATTTTTATTTGTAATTTGGGAGAAATGTCAGTAGTTCATAGAATAAAACAAAAATAGTCATTTTAATAAACACATACCTATTAAAAGTAAAACTCCTTTGTTGGTTATCATGTGATTATAAACAGTCATATAAAAAAATAATTAAATGGAAACATCGATTTCCCATTATTAATTTTAATTAAAATTCTGTGTAGCCAGATACTCAGAGATTGCTAGTAATGATGGGCCTCTGAAGCAACAACCGCTGCTTGATAAATGGAGCCCTAAGGAAGCAAGTTTTCTTCCAATATAGCCTTGTGCGTGGCTTAATTCATGTGTCCTTCACAAAAATAAATCACAAAGATGAATCTACCTAATTCCAGCCTTGCTGAAGCACCCCCAGATTATCACTGATCCTCCACCAAATTTCAGAGGCTTGTAGGCCTCTCCAGGTCTCTGTCTAACCATTTGATGGGTGGTGTTAGGAAAAGCTGAAAATTGGACTCATCAGACAAAATAGAATTGGACAGATTGATCTTACGAAGATTTGTTTTTCCAGCAGGAAAATGCTCCCTGCCCCACAGCCAGGTCAATCAAGGTGTGTATGGAGGACCACCAGATTATGACCAGCCCAATCTCCAGACCTGAACCCCATTGAAAATCTCTGGAATGTGATCAAGTGGGAGATGGATGGTCACAAGCCATCAAACAAAGCCGAACTGCTTGAGTTTTCGCACCAGAAATGGCATATGTGAAAGACTGGGGGAGAGCATGTCAAGATGCATGAAAGCTATAATTTAAAATCAGGGTTATTTCACCAACATGGATTTTTTAACTATTGTGTTGTTTAAAGTGATGGTAAATGTATCCATATTTGAACACATATTTCATAACAGCATGTTATTAACAATCAAACCACTAAGTCATTTAAAAAAATATTTTATTTTTTATTGAGATCCGCTTGTTCCTCCGCCCCCTCATATATCCATGCTTAGTCATAGTGTGATGTAGAGAGCAATCCCACCCGCTAGATTTATTAAAAGGTGTGTGATGTAGGTAGCGATGGATTTAGAAGAAAATGTCAGGAAAAAAATAGCTCCTGCTTCGGGCAGAGGATTGGGGCAATGGATAGACGCTACAAAGAAGTGTTAAATTGTAAATAAGGCAAGTAATAAAAAAAACTGATCATTTAAACTTAGGCTTCATTTTGTGGATGATTATGATGCTTGATAGTGAGTGACTATTGTTTACCATCAAGTTAAAACTAAATATGAATTTGTTTTCTTTGGGTTATTTGAGGTCTGAAAACACTGCAACCTTTTTGTTATTTTGGCCAGTTGTCATTTTTTACAAATAAATGCTCTAAGTAACAATATTTTTATTTGTAATTTGGGAGAAATGTCAGTAGTTCATAGAATTAAACAAAAATAGTCATTTTAATAAACACATACCTATTAAAAGTAAACCCAGAGAAACTGATAATTCTGCGGTGGTCTCTTATTTTTTTTCCAGAGCTATATATATATACTGTATATTTTTTAAACTTAAAAATAACATTCTCTTCTAAGTGAAGAACAGAGGTAATTCAAGTATTTCTTAACATACCTTTGTCCTAACGCACCTTCGGGTCAGTGTGTGAGTGAAAATCAGAAGAGGCTTTGTAGAATGCCCCATCGGAGTCTATGAGGAAAGGGAGTTTGCACTAATATTTTTGCACTCCACTTGTAATCTAGCCCTTAGTGTGGAGAAAGATCTTAAAGGATAGTGTACTTTTAGGTTGTTTGCTGAAAATGTTCAAAGTCGCTTGTACCTGCGCAGTAGAAAAAAACAGCTAAAATTGAATTTTGTCAACTGTATATATATAATTATTATATTATATTTTGTACCTGTAATGAACAACATGAGAATTTGAAACCAATAAAAAAATATAAAATTTCATCCAAATTGTTTTTTGCAATCCACAGCTTTTGATAAATCAAGCATATAACTCTAAACAATAGATAAAATAACACAAGACCATAATAAATATAACATTTTAAGGAGGAGGGAGAGTCAGGTTTTCAATAACCTGTTCAACTTTGCACAACTCACTTTCATACCTATTCCCCTTAAAAGGAAATATGATCACATTACTTTAAATAAGCATAGATCTTTTAAGGCTATTTTTATGTCACTAAAGTGGCCATTTAAGGTGTTACTGCTGTCAGAACATTTATTAGCATTTGTCTGGAAAACCCTCTTTCTGGTATATTTCTGAATTTAGCTCACTGTGCCTCCTCCTCTTCGCTCCATCCCCTTTCCTATGTTTTTCTGGCACAAGCTCATCTGATGAGACACCCACTGCCAAGACTAGAGGGCAATTCTCTATAGCCAGAGTGGGAACAGAGCACTAGCTCTCCCTGCCCCCTTCTTAGCAATGTGCCCTGGAGCTGTGTATTTGCAGTTAAATAGAAGAATACTTCCAGCTTACACTATCTCTAACACTTTAACTAGCTCTAAAAGTTTTTTTTTTCTTTTTTCATTTTTTAGACAATCACACAAATACATAGGGGCATATTTATCAATGTGCGAGCAGACATGATACGAAGTAGCGTATCATGTCCGCCGCACATCGATAAATGCCGACAGCATATGCTGTCGGGATTTATCATTCCACCAGCAGTTCTTGTGAATGCCGGCCTCTGCAGATTGGCCGCTAGCAGGGGGTGTCAATCAACCCAATCGTATTCAAATGGGTTGATTTCTGTCCACGGCCTCAGAGCAGGCGGACAAGTTACGGAGCTTGATAAATATGACCCATAGACTCTAACCACAGACATACAAAATCAAAGACACAAAGGTTCAAACATACAGTCACACACAGACACATAGGCACATGCACAGCCATACACATACAATATACACACAGACACACATATACACACAGAGACACATAGACACATGCACAGCTATACACATAGGGGTCCATTTATCAAGCTCCGGTTGGAGCTTGAGGTCCCGTGTTTCTGGCGATTGGGTTGATTGACACACCCCTGCTGGCGGTCAATTGGCCGCAAATCTGCAGGTGACGGCATTGCACCAGCAGTTCACAAGAGCTGCTGGTGCAATGCTGAATACGGAGAGCGTATTGCTCTCCGCATTCAGCGAGGTCTGGCGGACCTGATCCGCACTGTCGGATCAGGTCCGCCAGACCTTTGATAAATATCCACCATAAAATAAACACACAAACACTTATATACACACAAAGACACATAGGCACATGCACAGCCATACCCATAAAATATACACACAGACACACAAACACTCATATACACACAGAGACACATAGGCACATGCACAGCTATACACATAAAATATACACACAGACAAACAAACACTCATATACACACAAAGACACATAGACACATGCACAGCTATATACATAAAATAAACACACAAACACTTATATACACACAGAGACACATAGGCACATGCACAGCCATACACATACACTATACACACAGACACACAAACACTCATATACACACAGAGACACATAGGCACATGACCAGCTATTCACATAAAATAAACACACAAACACTTATATACACACTGAGACACATAGGCACATGTACAGCCATACACATACAATAAACCCACAAATACTATTGGCTCCTTGTTTGGGGCAATGTGAGCCTGCTTTCCCCATTGTAAGAAGCACCAGTCATCCAACAGCTGCTTCTTACCCTCTCCACCACCTCTCAGTTAGTGGCAATAAATAATTTTGAACAGACCAATCGTACACGAGTAGGGGGCAGTGCTGCATAAGCAAGTGTTTGTGTAATAGCATATATGGGCCGCAGATGTACAGTGTTCACTGCCCACGTCCCACAAAGCTGGGCAGACAGGTTCCCAAACCATGAACCTTGTCCACCCACAATTTTGTACATAATGTCATAGCTAGAAACTAGCAAACTGTCATTGTCTGTACCACTCCCCTATGTAAAAATATAAATGCTGCAAATATTATTATTATTATTTAAGACGCTTAATTAAAAATATAAATCTAACATCATTATAAGAATAGATTAAAGTGACCCAGGTGATGGGATCTGACTCGCAGTTGACCAAGCTTATTGTAATATTTGACCAAAAAAAGGACAAAATGTAGGGGACAAAGACAGAGGTATATTACAATAGCAATATGAGGGCTATAGTTTTGTGAAATGTTGCAGAAGTAAAGAACAGAGAGCCATTGTTTACCACCATTATATTTAATTTATCTAACAATAATATCAGTTGAGACATTGGTTGATATAAATATGACTTCATATATATGGCCCCTGCAGCCCCCTCATAAAAGTAGTATGCGTATACTTGATTTAGGCATATGGTTCTTCTAACCCTTTACTTTTAGTTGTGTGGTCCTGTTGGCTGTCTTACTATTGCTGGGACTTGATGGGAGAGAGAAAGGAAGATAAAAATACTTGGCTGTGCTTTCACATGCGTGCAGTAACCAGGATGATGTTTTGCAGGGGGACCTACTGCTGATTGCCTAATGTGTTGCATGAGATTCTACCTAGACTGCAGTATGGCAGTGTCACTGTCCTGCTCAATTGTCCAGGAGTAGCAACATTTCCAGAGTGAGATGAGAGATTCCAATATGACAAAAGGACCATTATAATGCAGCTTTATTTCTGATCTTATAAACAATGCACATAGGGCAGATTACGAGTGGAGTGCTAACGTTTATGCGCAAGTGATAAGGGGTTTATCATGGGTGTTTGCTTGAGCACAGAGCTCAAGCAAACTAAAAAGTTGCACAAAACACATCAAAAATACATTACAAAGTACACTTACACTCATGATAACACCATCTAATAAAAATTATAAAAAAAAATTTACACACAAAACTTATAAAGTCTCAAAGATATGAGGTCTCAGTTGTTAGAAAAAAAGGCAGACAAAGGGCCTCTAAAGATATATTTATGTATTTATATGTGTATATATGTATTTACAGAAATACAGTATATAAACCTATAAACACATACATATACAGTATATGTACACATATATCGACAAGTAAGTATTTATAAATACTGTATATATCTATAATTATATATAATCATCTATATATATTTATAAATATATATTGTACTAAAAAAACATCATATTTATATAGAAATATGTATATATGAATACATAGTACATATTCTTTTATGTGAGGAACATTGGAATGTGAAATATTCATATTTTCCGTTGGGTTAGCGCAATATGTGATAGGGTTTGCGCGCAAGAAGGGTGTTTTTCCCACTTTTTTTTGCTCCATTGACTTCTATGGAGAATATATGAACGCAGTTGTGATATTCTAAGTTCGACGAGCGCAAAAAGCCGAACTTCTATCGCAGTTAATGCTTGAGCGGGAGCGTTAATTAGTGCTCCACTTGTAATCTGCTCCATAATGGGCCAGATTACAAGTGAAGTGCTAATTAACAAACTTACTTGAGCATTAATTGCCACCGCAGACAGAAGAGAAGCGGGTAATGGCCGGCATTGTCAGCAAACCCTGATGAATCTTAGCCATGTCATATATTTGAAATGCATAAAGATCTTTATCGTTTCTTTAGATCTGTGAAACTAAAAAGTTTTTTTGCTAGCATATCTGATTGTGATGTTAAGGGGCATACCTCAACTGTATATATGCAAGATCAGGGTTTAAATTTGAAGGCATTAGGATTATCTAAAAAGAGTACATTTACACTTATACAGGTAAATGCAGGGGTACAAACCTTTATTAGATTGGTAGAGAGGGATGTGTTGGAATTGTTTAAACATTATCCTGCACACAATCATGACAATTTTTTTATCCATTAATGAAAGAAGGGCCCTTGCTTACCTTAGAAAGAATAAACAACTTATAATTAAGGGGGCTGATAAGGGCGGTGCCACAGTGCTTTTGGATAAGCAATATTATGTAAATGAAATCCATTCCCAATTATCTGATAGTGAGGTCTATCAGAAGTTAGCATATAATCCTGTCTTTAAAATCAAGAAGGAGATCATGTTTTGTGTACAGACAGCAGCCAAATTGGGCATTATTGATAAGGATACCACACAGTTTCTAATAAGTACAGAGGATATTACCCTTGTCCTGTATACCCTCCCTAAGGTCCATAAGAGTGTTACTGCCCCTCCTGGATGCCCTATTGTGGCAGGGATGGGGTCTTTACTATCTAAAGTATCTATATACTTAGACAAGATATTGAGACTATATGTAAATTCTAGCTCTTATATTAAGGACACTGGGGACTTTTTATTAAAATTACAAAATCAACCATTGGAGAACACTAAAGGGATTCTTTTTAGCCTAGATGTAACTTCGTTGTATACATCAATTAAACATGAAGCTGGCATTGGTGCTGTAAGTAAAATAATGAGTCAAGATGACAGATATAAAACCCTTCATAGGGAGTTTATTTTACAATTGTTGAGCATCATCTTGCGGTGTAACTACTTTTTATTTGAAGACAATTATTACTTGCAGCTCCAAGGCACAGCCATGGGTTCCAATGTCGCCCCTACATACGCCAACATATATATGAATGTATATGAGGAATATTTTGGTTACAGTCATCCACTATTTTTACAGTATGGCGCCACCTGGTGGCGATATATAGATGACATCTTTGGCGTGTGGTTGGGCGACATTGGAATCCTGGAAAAATTTGGTAATGATTTAAACTCTGCTACTTGTCATATTCAATTTAAATTGGTATGTAGTGAGGAGAGTGTTGTTTTCCTTGACACTAGGGTACTTAAGAGTAACCAGGGTCTTGTAGTTAATCTACACAAGAAAGAAATGGACTGCAACACTCTCCTTCACTATAATAGCATGCATCCCCCTTCTCTGATTAGGTCTCTTCCCAGGAGCCAACTCTTAAGAGTTAAAAGGATTGTCTCTGAGACAGGTCATGTGGAACAAAGATTAGTAGAAATGGGTGACCGCTTCCGAGCTAGGGGTTATCCATTAACCTTAATACAGAAAGAGATTGAAGGTGTGAAACAAATCCCCAGACAAGATCTATTGGAACAGAAAGAGGTTAAAGAGAAAAATAAATCTAATAGAGTAATCTTTGTCAGTCAGTATTCTAAACTAAGTAACAGAATACGTAAAATAATCTCTAAGTATTGGCACATATTACAGACATACAACCCCGATGTACTTGAGTTTAAAGAGCCACCAATGCCTGAGGAAGGAATTTGAAAGATTTTTTGCTGCATGCAGACATTGGCCCATCGAAGGCATTAGTGCAGGGCTACATTGGCAATAAGAACTCTGGCTGTTTTCCTTGCCTGGGTTGCTCCAATTGCAATAACATTATTAAGGGCCCTACATTTAGTCATTCTAGTACAGGCAAAACATTTGAAATTAGGGGACACTACACTTGTAACACTTATTTAGCTGTTTATTACATTAAATGCCCATGTGGTTTGGGGTATGTTGGGGAGACCACCCGTACAGTCCATGAACGGATAACTCAACATAAAAGTAGTATAAGAACAAAAAACTTAGATGCCCCTGTTGCCAATCATTTTTTATCTGCAGGCCATAATTTAACTCAGTTAAGGTTTCAAATATTAGAACAGGTAGGACATCTCAGGCGGGGTGGTGATAGAACCAAGAGGCTAAAAATAAGAGAAGTCTTTTGGATCAGTAGATTAGGCACCATGTACCCTAAGGGGATGAATAGGGAGCTGGATTGGTCTCTATGCCTTTAAGGAGTGATGACATATCATTAGCAGTGAATTTTGGGGCTCTGTACTATATAATTATTCTGTGCTTTAGGAAAATTATGTTTTAACTTGCTGCTTTATCAAGAGCTGTATGTGTTTAACTCTGACATTGCTAGTCTTTAACTATAATTTCTGTTACTGACCACTAGAGGGCATCATAGCAGGTGTGCTACAGGTATGATGTGTGGTGGGTGTGGTGTTTAGGTGTATTTAACCCCTTAATGACCACAGCACTTTTCCATTTTCTGTCCGTTTGGGACCAAGGCTATTTTTACATTTCTGTGGTGTTTGTGTTTAGCTGTAATTTTCCTCTTACTCATTTACTGTACCCACACATATTATATACCGTTTTTCTCGCCATTAAATGGACTTTCTAAAAATACCATTATTTGCATCATATCGTATAATTTACTATAAAAAAACACACTTTTTCTAACCCCCAAAATCTGTTACACATCTACAACCACCAAAAAACAGCCATGCTAAATAGTTTCTAAATTTTGCCCTGAGTTTAGAAATACCCAATGTTTACATCTTCTTTGCTTTTTTTGTAAGTTATAGGGCCATAAAAACAAGTAGCACTTTGCTGTTTCCAAACCATTATTTTTCAAAATTAGCGCTATTTACATTAAAACATTAATATCTTTCAGGAATCTCTGAATATCCATTGACATGTCTATATATATATATTTTTAGTAGACATCCCAAAGTATTGATCTAGGCCCAGTTTGGTATATTTCATGCCACCATTTCACCGCCAAATGCGATCAAATACAAAAAATGGTTCACTTTTTCACTAATTGTTTTCACAAACTTTTGGTTTTTCACTGAAATTATTTACAAACAGCTTGTGCAATTATGGCTTAAATTGTTGTAAATTCTTCTCTGGGATCCCCTTTGTTCAGAAATAGCAGACATATATGGCTTTGGCATTGCTTTTTGGTAATTAGAAGGCTGCTAAATGCCACTGCACACTACACGTGTATTATGCCAAGCAGTGAAGGGGTTAATTAGGGAGAATGTAGGGAGCTTTTAGTCGTAATTTTAGGTTTAGTGTAGTGTAGTAGACAACCCCAAGTATTGATCTAGGTCAATTTTCGTATATTTCATGCCAACATTTCACCGCCAAATGCGATCAAATTAAAAAAAATGTTAAATTTTTCACAATTTTAGGTTTCTCACTGAAATCATTTACAAACAGCTTGTGCAATTATGGCAACAGCTTGTGCAATTATGGCACAAATGGTTGTAAATGCTTCTCTGGGATCCCCTTTGTTCAGAAATAGCAGACATATATGGCTTTAGCGTTGCTTTTTGGTAATTAGAAGGCCACCAAATGCCGCTGCGCATCACACGTGTATTATGGCTAGCAGTGATGGGGTTAATTATGTAGCTTGTAGGGAGCTTGCAGGGTTAATTTTAGCTTTAGTGTAGAGCTCAGCCTCCCACCTAAAACATCAGACCGCCTGATCCCTCCCAAACAGCTCTCTTCCCTCCCCTACCCCACAATTGTCTCCGCTGAAACTCTGCCAGTACTAAAATAAAAGCTATATTTGGGCTTTTTTTTTTTTTAAAGCATATTTTCATATGCTGCTGTGTAGGATCCCCCCTTAGCCCCCAACCTCACTGATCCCCCACCAAACAGCTTTCTAACCCTCCCCCTCTGCATGGGTGCCATCTTGGGTACTGGCAGCTGTCTGCCAGTACCCAGTTTAGTAAAAAAAGTATGTTTTGTTTTTTTTATTGCCCTTTTCTGTAGTGTAGCTTCCCCCCCCAAGACCAACCCCCACCCCTTCCAGAACCCTTAGATGATCATCAAATTTTTTTAAATATGTTTTTTTTAAACTTTTATTAACTTTTTTTTCTGCAGTGGAGCGGTTCCCTCCCGCTCCCGCCCCGTGCACTCGTGCGCCCGCTTCCCCCCCTGCACGCGCGCACTACCGTGCACGCTCCCGTCTGTCCCTCCCCCGATCCCGCCCCCCTCCACTCCAATTGGCACATCGATGGCCACCCACCCGCCTCCCAGAGTTGCTCCCACCCACCAACTATACCGGTCACCGATGTCCGGTGCAGAGAGGGCCACAGAGTGGCTCTCTCTGCATCGGATGGCCAAGGGGGGTTATTGCAGGATGCCTCGATATCGAGGCATCACTGCAATAACCGGAAAGCAGCTGGAAGCGAGCAGGATCGCTTCCAGCTGCTTTCCAGACCAAGGACGTACGCCACACGTCCTCGTCATTAACTGTATTTTTTTTTGAGGACGTGTGGCGTACGTCCTTGGTTGTTAAGGGGTTAAGCTGCATGATTTGCAGGTGTAACTATGCATGATTAAGGACTAAGTCCGAAACGTTGCTGTCTTTTGGTCTGGCTTTGAAACTGTGCAGTTTGTTGAAGACAACTTGGTGGTGCTGCTTCTTTTTTGTGACTTGAGCATTAATTGCGCTAGAAGTAAGCTTTTTTGCCCTCATCAGATTGCGCTCGTATTAACAGTTTTTCACAGTTAGACAGTGCTAGTTCATGTGTACCATATAGATAACATTGTTCTGACTAAGCGCCAGGTCAACGGCTTAGAAATCAGTTTATGAGCCTACTTAGGTTTAGCTTTTAGCAAAGAATACCAAGAAAACAAAGCTAAATTTAGGATAAAAGTAAATTGGAAAGTTGTTTAAAATTGCAGGCCCTATCTGAATCATGAACATTTCATTTTGACTTGACTGTCCCTTTAAAGGGATAGAAACGTCAATATTGAAATGTGCAGTTGTAAATAGAAGCATTTTTGCAATATACTTCCATTAGCAAAAATGTTTCTATTAAAAGTTATTACTGGTTTCAGTGGCATACGCACATATCCTGTAAGGGCCTCATGCATCAGCATTCAACCCCACATCTTCTCAGTGGTGTGTATTATGTCAGTAGAGACTTAATTTGTCATACAAGCAACCTTTGACTCTCTGAGAAGATGTGGGGGCTGATTAATCAAGCTCCGTATGTTTCTAAAGACTGCTGCTCCATAATTTGTCTGCCTGCTCTGAGGCCGCGGACAGAAATCAACCCAATCAAATAACCCGACAGAAATCAACCCGATCAAATAACCCGACAGAAATCAACCCAATCGTTGATTGACATCCCTTGCGTATGCTGTTAGCATTTATCGATGTGCAGCGGACATGATACGCTACATCGTATCATGTCCGCTCGCACATTAATAAATATACCCCATGGTGTTTGAACACTGGTACATGGGGCCCTCACATCATATGTGCGTATGCTACTGAAAACCAGTTATAACTTTTACTACAAATGTTTTGCTAAATAAAGTATATTGCATAAATGTTTCTATTCAAAATAAAAATGCACCCATGCACATTTCAATTTTGACCCATCTATTCCTTTTAGTATAGAAAAACAGCATAAATCCTTTTTGCAAAAAAACTGAGAGCAGTGTCTTGAAAGCTTACAGCTATATTCCCTATTAAAGGGACATTCCAGTCAAAATACAAATACACATAGATGAATTACATCTTTGAATAAAAACATATTTGCAATATACATGTATTGGCAAAAATGCTTGTAGTAATAATTATCACTGGTTTTGTGTTAACATTTTTCTCTACATATGCATGTGAAACATAGCTAGATATTCTCAGTGTACAAGCATTTTAAATACTACAGCTGCAAAGAGAGCTAGTGGGGCTTGTATCATGTCAGCTTATAACAAATTGAGTCCTTACTAGATGGTACAAGCACCTTAGGCCAGTGCTGTTCTTAAAATGCTGGTGCACGGTGCATACTTAAATACACTTTTGAAAAAGCTATAGCCTTTATTAGATGCATTTTAGCTAATACGTCTATATTACAAAAATGCTTATATTCAAAACTGAAATGCATCCATGTGGATTCCAATTTTAGCTGGAATGTCCCTTTAAGTAGCCATTAAAGGTATCACCTGTACATCCCTTTAGCTATTTGTTTTGCAATAGCATTTATTTATACTAGCTAACACGGTACTACTGTTTTTCTATAAGAATATGAAAGTAGAGCTAGTGTAGATATATAATATGTAAAATAGGAATACAAAATATTACACTGCTATAGTTCTTTCCAAAAAGGAACATCCTAATTAATAGACCCTGTCAAAGCATATATAATATTATACAATAACATATCTCAGTATGCTTGTTATAGGACTAGAACTAGTCCTAGTTAATCTAAATATACACTGGATATTTAGATTAACTTTTACGCATGACCATATATTAAAGACGGGAATTAGAGGGCTCCAGCAACTGTAAAACACCAGAAGGGTCTGTGATCTATCACTGCCATTGACAATATAATATAGCTTCCATCTCCAAGAAAAGTATACGCAGCATCACTGAAGAAATTAACACCGTTTAAGAGACTGCAGCAAACTTAAAGGGACACTATATTATAAAATATATTTCCCCTTAATGTGTTCCAAATAACTTCTTATACTTACTGCATAGTATTAAATGTATGGGAAATTGTTCCCTCATGTTTATTTATGTATTTGAAATAGCTCTTTTTCTCATTAAAACCATCAACTACGACATACCCATATCAATGGTCTGACACCTGCAAGTTATGCAGACCTGCTAATCGGCTAGATTACGAGTTTTGCGGTATGAGTGAAAAAGCAGCGTTAAGGCTCTTTTTCACTACCGCTGGTACTACGAGTCTTGCAGGTTTAGCTGTACCGCACACACTTTTTTGGCCGTAATGCAACGTAACTACCGCAACTTTCCAATGGGACTTCCATACATTAAAGTTAGTGGGTGTTAGGGTTAGGGTTAGACTTAGGGTTAGGTTTAGGGGTTAATACATTTAGTATAGTGGCGGCGACATTGGGGAGGCAGATTAGGGGTTAATAAATGTAGGTAGGTAGCGGTGATGTTAGGGGCGGCAGATTAGGGGTTAATAAAATTTAACTAGTGTTTGCGATGCGGGAGAGCAGCAGTTTAAGGGTTAATATGTTTATTATAGTGGCGGCGATGTCCGGAGTGGCAGATTAGGGGTTAATAAGTATAATGTCCGCGATTTCGGGGGCGGCAGATTAGGGGTTAATAAGTGTAAGATTAGGGGTGTTTAGACTCGGGGTTTATGTTAGGGTGTTAGGTGTAAACATACATTTTCTTTCCCCATAGGAATCAATGGGGCTGCGTTACGGAGCTTTACGCTCCATTTTTGCAGGTGTCGGGCTTTTTTTCAGCTGGATCTCCCCATTGATGTCTATGGGGAAATTGTGCACGAGCACGTAAAACCAGCTTACAGCAGCTCACCGCAGCGCTGGTATTGGAGTGCGGTATGGAGCTCAATTTTGCTTTACGCTGCAATATTGCCTGCTGACGCCAGGTTTTTGTAAACCTGTAATACCAGCACTGTGACAATGACTTGCAAGTTAGTACCGCTCATATAACGCAAAACCCATAATCTAGCTGAATGTTATTTATGTAAGGCATTAAAATGTTAATTATGGCTGGGGGCTGAAAAAACACAACCAGCTATTTCACATACAAAATCTTTCTCCCTCATATCCCCCCTCCGACTGGGAGATTAATAAATGCTATTGTTTCCTATTTACAAAGCGGTTCTACACAGAAAACTTTTGTTACTCATATTTTCAGTATAGGTGGGGAGACAACAAGTAGCTGTTTGCAATCAATTTAATACACTCCAGCTTACAAAATAGATAATTGGGAATACATTTAAGGGGAGAAAATGTTAGAGTAAAATGCCCCTTTAACAGTAATAGACTATAACTGACTAAATACTATGGGGCCGATTTATTACTGCCTGGTGGACATAGCTGAATGCCAACAGCATACGCTGTCAGCATTTAACATTGCACAAGCAGTTCTGTTGAACTGCTTGTGTAATGCTGCCCACTGCAGATTGTCAATCAAGGGGGTGTCAATCAACCTGATCGTATTTGATCGGAGCATTGATGTCCGCAGCTTTAGAAGCAGAGGACGAGTTAAGGAGCAGCTGTTTTAAGACCACTGCTTCTTAACTTATGTTTCCAGCGAGTCCAAAGGCTCACGTGGAAACAGGGGTATCAGGGGCCATTATGCATACATAAATAGTAACAGTTGGAATCTAATAACCTCTGATGATCTGATATCAACTCCCTCCGAAAGTTACTATAAACTGTGGAAAGAGGTAAAGTAACCTATCATTTTGGACCTAAGCCTTCTTGACTTTAATAAAGGCAGTTTTCAAAGCCCATATTCTGAAATCACTTTGCCTGAAAAATGATCAAGAATATTCAGTTTAGCTACAAAAAGGAAAGTATTAAGGGACATAAGTGTTACCTCACACTAAATGATATTCATCTATATTACAAGTTTTGCGTTCATGTTTTAACGCTGAAAAAATGGCCATTTCACTGTTAAAACTGTAACGCAGCCATTACGAGTCTTGTCGATATAGCTGTACCGCAAGCATTTTAGCCTGTAACGCAACGTCAATCGCGCATTTAAAAAAATGACGTTCCATAGCATTCCTATTGGCTGATTTTATTTTTGAAATTCAAATCAGTCAATAAGATGAGAGCTACTGAAATCCTATTGGCTGTTCAAATCAGCCAATAGGATGAGAGCTACTGAAATTATATTGGCTAGTTAAATCAAATCAGCCAAAAGGAATGCAAGGGACGCTATTTTGAAAAGGCTCCCTTGCATTGAAGATTCAGTATACGGCGGTGACCGTATGTAGAGGATGCTCCGCGTCGGATGTCTTCAGGATGGACCCACTCCGTGCCGCCGGGATAAAGATAGAAGACGCCGCCGGGATAAAGATAGAAGATACCGCCTGGATGAAGATAGAAGATTCTGCCTGGATGAATACTTCGCCTCCTGAATGTCCGGTCTTCAGAAACTGTAAGTGGATCGTCGGGTGTTAGTGTTAGGTTTTTTTAAACTTTTTTTGAGTGGGTTTTTATTTTAGATTAGGGTTTGGGCTTTTTTTAATAGAGCTGAATGTCCTTTTCAGGGCAAGAAAAAGAGCTGAATGTCCTTTTTAAGGGCAATGCCCATACAAATGCCCTTTTCAGTGCAATGGGTAGCTTAGTTTTTTTTTAGATTTAGGTTTTTAATTTTGGGGGTTGGTTGGGTGGTGGGTTTTACTGTTGGGGGGGTCTTTGTATTTTTTTCAGGGAAAATAACTAATTTCTTTAGGATAATGACTTACAAAAGGCCTTTTTAAGGGCTATTATTAGTTTATTGTAGGCTAGGGTTTCTTATTTTTATTTTGAGGGGGGGCTTTTTATTTTTATAGGGCTATTAGATTAAGTGTAATTGTTTTTATTTTGGATAATTTATTTTGTTATTTTTCATAATTTAGTGTTTGTTATTTTTTGTACTTTAGTATTTTTTATTTTTTGGTAATTTAGTATTTTTTATTTTTTGTAACTGTAGATTTAATTTTTTTAGTAGTGTTAGATTTTTTTTAATGTATAATTTAACTTATTTAATTGATAGTTATTTTAATTTTAGTATAATAGTAATGTTAGTTTAATTTATATTTTAAACTTAGTTTTTTTTAATTTCACAGGTAAGTTTTTATTTATTTTAATAGGGATCTTGTAAGTCTAATTTAAAGTTAGGGGGTTAATAGTTTAATTTAGTTTTTGCGTTGTGGGGGGCTGGTGGTTTAGGGGTTAATTGGTTTATTTTGTGGCAGTGATGTGGGAGGCCAGAGGTTTAGGGGTTAATAACTTTATTTAGTGGTGGCGATGTCGGGGAGCGGCGGAATAGGGGTTAATATCTTTATTATAATGTTGGAGATGTTGGGGTGTGGGAGAATAGATGTTAATAACTTTATTAAAGTGGCAACGATATTAGGAGTGGCAGATTAGGGGTTAATACATTTACTTTGGTAGCGGCGATGTCGGGAGCAGAAGATTAGGGGTTAATAACTTTATATAGGTGTTGGCGATGTCAGGGGCAGCAGATTAGGGGTGTTTAGACGTGGGGTTTATGTTAGTGTGTTTTTTCCCCATAGACATCAATGGGGTTGCGTTACGGAGCTTTTCATTCCGCGATTGCAGGTGTTCAGTTTTTTTTAACACATAGGGAAAGCGTACACGAGCACGTCAACTCAGCTCTTGGATTTTGTGCGGTATGGAGCTCATTTCCACCAAATGGCATGCACAAGGCGGCTTTTTAGAAACTCGTAATGGCAGCGCTATGGAGGGTAAAATAATGCAAGTTTTGTTGCGTTCGTTTCGCACCCTCTATAGCGCAAAACTTGTAATCTAGGTGATTCTAAATAATGTCAGCGTAAATAAAATTACCTTAGCCCACACTGCTTCCTTGCTGTTGCCTTTCTAGAAGCTTATAGTAAAAGGTATGAGGGACAACACTGTCCAGGCATCTTTCATCAGATAAATAGGCCCAGAAGAACATTTTTGAACAACAACCCTGAACATACAACCCTAGAGGACCGTAGTGGGACATATCTGCAGTTGTCTCGCCCTCAACAGAACTAGCTATAACAGCTCCTACAAACAGTGGCAGTGAACCTTCTTTCTCAAAGAAAGACACTACTGGTTCCACTGCCAGCACCATCTTGGTTTGTGGCCCACTAATTGTAAATAAAAACGTATATTATCTGTGCACTTTATTAACATATAATGACATACATTGGTGTATAGCATCTCTCTTTACAGGGTTTTCTAATTCTTAGTTATTCCAATCCATGTGGAAACTCTGTTATAATAGTGAACATACTGGACAACCAGTGGGTGATCTGAAGAGAGGTACATGGGGTCATGATCAGCCCTCTGTTTTGACCCGGTTGGCATAGTTATATAATAGTTATATACCAACACTCACATGAGTCCTACAACCCTGTAGCTCATCAGTCATATGGCAAAATCAGGTCTTAGATTATGGGGTCAATTTAACAAGTACTACAGCGAATCATGTCCGCCCGACATCATTAAATGCAGATAGCATACGCTGTCAGCATTTAACATTGCAGAAGCACTTCTTGTGAAATGCTTGAGCAATGCTGCCCCCTGCCCACTCCAAGCCGATCGGCCACTAGCAGGGGCCGTCAATCATCCCAGCTACCCATACTTATAGGTCAAGTCATTTTCATAATTTAAAGAACCACAGACTGATTTTTGGATATTTTCACAGAACCATTCTTGTGTGTTTCATTTTAGGTCGTTTTTATCTGTTTTTAAATGAAAGTTATGTTTTATTTGTTGCTTACTTGTGCCCCAAGGGAATAAGTGATATTCAGATTTGGTAATCAGATGTGCTATTTTGTGCATCGTTTCAGTAAGAAATTTCTGACTTTTTTGTAAAATGAACAATACTTTAGTTGCTTATAGAGGATCCGTCCAGAAAGTATAGTGTATTTGACTTCAACCACTCACACACACATAACAGAGCTGGAATTATTTATTAAACAATGCTCCTCACTACCATTATTGGGAAAAACAGCATTACATGAATTGGATTTGGTTTTCAACATCCTCACAGTGTCTACAAAAACTATTTGCACAAAGAATGATCTAGTAGAACATTACCCTGATGCATTTCAAGACATTAGGCCATTTAAAGGAACTTACCACATCTACAGTCGTTGCCCCACTTATACATGGCTGCAGGAACATTCCATTTGCAATAATGGGAAGATAGACACTCCCACTAGTTGTTACAGAAAAAAAAAATGGCACTTTGAGGGTATGTTTGTACCGCCTGTGGCCTTAACAAGGGTGTAAAGCATGATGTCTTCAGTATTGTTACCATTGTGTGGGCGCTGGTTTAGGGTACCAGGAAGGGGGGGACCTTGGCGTGGTCCTGGGCTTGATCCTTTGGCACCAAATGTAACTTACTTCCCCCAGTTTTGCTTTAAAACATTACTGTGAATCTGCTGGTGAGTGCCAGGTTTTCTGTGTGTTGTGTTGATAATGTTTGTAATGCTTCCCTGTGGGCCTGTCACCCAGGTTGCTCTGTGGTTAACTGCCTGGGTTGCTGGGAACTTTGCAGCTGACTTTCAGTGTTCAGTGCTGTGGAGTTTGCTTTGGCTTAGGATGTGTACCCAGTCCAGTCGGTGAGTGTGGTCCATTCCTGTGTTTTGTATTTACATAGGGGAGGTTACAAAAGCCTGTGTCACCCTGGGAGGTTCCCAGTTGGTTTGTTTGGAAGTATGCATTGTGTGGGTGCTGGTTTAGGGTCCCAAGAAGGGGGAGACCTTGGCGTGGTCCTGGGCTTGATCCTTTGGCACCAAATGTAACTGACTTCCCCCAGTTTTGCTTTTAAACATTACTGTGAATCTGCTGGCGAGTGCCAGGTTTTCTGTGTGTTGTGTTTATAATGTTTGTAATGCTTCCCTGCGGGCCTGTCACCCAGGTTGCTCTGGGGATAACTGCCTGGGTTGCTGGGAACTTTGCAGCTGTCTGTCAGTGTTTAGGGCTATGGAGTTTGCTGTGGCTTAGGATGTGTACCCAGTTCAGTCTGTGAGTGCGGTCCATTCCTGTGGTTTATATATATATATATATATATATATAAATTGTCAAAAGAGACAATGGTTGTTTTTCTTCACAGGAGCCTGAGGACGGGGGCTGTACCTTGAAAACGTTAACTCTAATTAAATTATTTTGTTTAAACACGGCGAGTGCTCTCTTTGGACAATTTTTTTCTATAAATTTCTGAGAGCACCCCGGTATTGCCAAGGTTATAGTGAGCTCTGGTATTTTACTACTATATATATATATATATATATATATATATATATATATATATATATATATATACAAACAATAATTATTTTATTACAAATAAATAGTAATTCATTATATAACCATTATAATCATTATATTAACCATTATAATCTCTGTTTTATATTCTCTCTTTAATTTAATTAAGTCTTTTTATTTTTAAAATATGCAAGATGAAAATGTCTAAATCTTCTGGGAGATAACCGTTGAGTTTCCGATGTTTATAGCGTTGTTCTTCAACATTAGCTATTTTTATATATCTATTTTAATATTCTTTGAGAGTTTTTTTTTTTAATATGGTGACACAGCTTTATATTTAATTCTCTGTGGGATGAGAAGCAAGTAAAGGAAACTGGAAACGTATGATGCTTGGATAACTCCCTGTGTGGGATTAGTAAAAAAGTAAACTCTTCTGTGATTAGGACCCATCATATCTGTCACACGTGTGTATGGAGAGAGGCATATACTCACCCCCATGGAATTTTTCTCCTTACATCTAAGCAAAAGCAGACAGCAAAAAAACAAACAAAACATGTAGGTAAAAGCCAAAGTTTATTCACATAAGATGTGATGGCAAAATTGATAATGATAGCAGGTGGACTGCTTCGCAAGTAGAGAATCCCCACTTGCAATGCTGTATCTGATGGTGAAATGTAGCATTGCACAAGAGCTTTCTTGTGCAATGCTGCCCCCTCCTTTCACACATGTCAGTCACTCAGAAAGAGTGAATGTCTGGGTGATTGATCTCGCCAATGTGGCGTAGAGGAGAAAGAAGCAGTTTCTGCCTCTTAAATTTGTGGTTGCAAGCTCTGCTCCACAAAGCCTCAAAATCTGTACATTTGCCCATAGATACTGTAGTAGGCACTGCACTATGCCCCCTCAGTGTGACATGGTTCATGTGCAATAAACTCACTTCATTAGAAATTAATGGGATGCAGAAAAAATATATTAAGATGATGGGGCAAACCTGGGTGTAATTACAGAAATAAACATATAAATATGTTGATCAATGTTAACTCTTATTATTTGCCACAAGATCCTGACATACAAGAACATAAAGGCATAAAATAAGAAACAATGCTAATTTGAATAACAAAGAGCTAGATTACGAGTTGCGCTCTATCGATTGTACAAGAGCGATATTGAGTTTGTACAACGGTTTACGTGCAAGTTAAATTCCGCTCATATTACAAGTTGAAAGTAAATGTGAACGCGAGAGCGCATTTGCAATTGCGTTAGAATGATTACTGCAACCTCAGAGCTCTGGTTAACTGTTTGGCGAGTCAAAAAAGTTTCACAAAACACATCAAAATTAAATTTAAAGTACAGTTACACTCATAATAACACTATCTAATACAAATATTAAAAAAAGATCAAAGATGTGAGGTCTCATGACCTCTCAAGTTGTCAAGTTCCGACCCCTCCCCCATGCCAAACCTTACAACCACCCCTCCTATACCTAAAATAAGACACAGGAGACAACATCTTGGTACAAAAATTGGCCGCAGCACCTTTATTAAATAACAAGAAATCTTTTAAATACTAATTAATACCACATTTGAACATAACATAAACACAATGTTCATAAATAAATTGACTATTTAACAACATTTAAAATGACATACTGGACTATCCCCAGCGTTACTAGTTCCCTTATTAATTAGAAACATGGCCGTTACTACATCTGGACTCAACCACGTACTTGTTGAGTCCGTTACAACCTCACCTCCACTTTAATAGGGAACCCCTATAAGAAATCAATTGCACTCTCACCCTGTGGAGAGGCAACTTGTTCAAAACCCCCAAATTCACTTGGTCATATTCCTTCCTTGCTGCCCGAAAACTAGCACCCCCACCATGCTGCGACAAGCTACAAATAAAAGAATAAAACATCAACAAAAGGGTGGGCGGGAGGGAGCTGATGTCACCACAATGCTTATTCACAAGCCCCTTAAGTATGGCTCAACTTGAACCAACCCCTTCCCTTCTACCCTAACCAACCAAAAGGGGGCCTCTTCCTCCCTTAGGTCAAAGTCCCTTCCCGTTCACCCTGTCACTCACAGGGACTTCTTGACCTCTCAAGTCATCAAGTTCCGGCCCCTCCCCCATGCCAAACCTTACAACCACCCCTCCTATACCCTCCTATACCTAAAATAAGACACAGGAGACAACATCTTGCAAAAATTGGCCGCAGCACCTTTATTAAATAACAAGAAACCTTTTAAATACTAATTAATACCACATTTGAACATAACATAAACACAATGTTCATTAATAAATTGACTTTAACAACATTTAAAATGCCGTACTGGACTATCCCCAGTGGTGCTAGTTCCCTTATTAATTAGAAACATGGCTGTTACTCCATCTGGACTCAACCACGTACTTGTTGAGTCCGTTACAACCTCACCTCCACTTTAATAGGGAACCCCTTGCCCCTATAAGAAACCAATTGCACTCTCACCCCGTGGAGAGGCAACTTGTTCAAAACTTTTAAATTCACTTGGCCATATTCCTTCCTTGCTGCCCGAGAACTAGCACCCCCACCACAGACTGGCCTGATGAAATCAGCCCAGTCCCACCAATGCCAACAATTCCCTCAGGGATTCCTTAATGTCCAGTAAAAACAGCTGCTGGCCAAATTGATTGAGGTGAACCCCGTCCCTCAGATAAAACTCCCCAGATCCCACTTCCTCCAAGTCAGGGTGGAAAGCCACTGTGCCCCTATTTCTTCTAACAAAGGAACCTATCAACCTATTGACCTTCCTCCTACTCCATTCTAAACTGGCATGGTCCCATGCCGCCCTCCAAACCAACCTCGGTACAATCTGAGACCAAACAATTCTCTAGGCCGTGTGAAGATCCACAATTCTGCCCAGATCCCTCTTGATTCTCCTAGCCAGCTCTCGCTGGGACAGGAAACCCAAATCATTGCCTCCCAAGTGCACTATCAACACCTCTGGAGGAGGGAATTGCCTACAGTAATCCACAATGGCAACAAATTCTCCCCCCTTTAAGCCCGAACCCCCAACCATTTTACCTCCCACTGATCAACTGGGCACCCCAACTGAAGGCAGTCCACTTTTTTCTCGCCTCAGCCCTGGCCCAATAAATAAATAAATGAGTGATCCATCACCCAAACGCTCCTTGCACCTGGAGCCAACAAACTCTTTAACAGTCCAGCCAGTCCTCCGCTCCAAGCTTCCATAGCTGATCCGGACACTGCGGCCCCACCTCGTCCGCCTGAGGGGCCAACTCTCGAAATCGACTCCACTGAAATCGAGATAAGGCGTCTGCAATCAGATTACACTTGCCAGGAATATGCCTGGCCCTAACGAAAATATTCATATGCAGACACTTAAGGACCAACAATCTCAGCAACTGCAAAACAGGGGGAGAAGAAGCCGATAGTGAGTTGACCGCTTTAACCACACCCATATTATCCGTGTGAAACAAGATAGATTTGTTCCACAACTCCCCCTCCCAGACGAACAAAGCCATAATGATGGGAAACAGTTCAAGGAATACCAGATTCCGAACCAAATCTGTCGCCACCTAGTCCTGCAGCCAAGCGGCCGCACACCACTGCCCCTGAAAATAGGCCCCGAACCTGTGTCCCCCAGCGGCATCGGTTACGAAATCTAACTCCAAGTTAGACACCCGGGACTCCTGGAACAAAGCAGCCCCATTAAAATCCCTAAGGAACCGCAACCATGCTGCCAAATCATCTTTCAACTCCCTTGAGACCCTCACAAAATGATGAGGCTTATGGACCCCGGCCGTAGCCAACGACATCCTTCTGCAAAAAAAGCCCTACCAATGGGAATGATTCTGCACGCAAAATTCAACTTCCCCAGGAGGGATTGAAGGTCCCTCAAGGTCACCTTGGATATGCCAAGGAACCGCCGAATCATGCCCACCAAGTCCTCAACCTTGTCACGAGGTAACCTACACTCCATCTTGACTGAATCGATAGTGATGCCCAAAAAATTAAGCACCGTCACAGGGCCCTCAGATTTTTCCATGGCAATGGGTACCCCAAACTCCCTAGCCACTAGATAAAAACAGTCCCTCAGCCCCCACAAACCTCTGATCCGGCCGGGCCCACAAACAGAAAATCATCGAGGTAGTGCACCACTGATGCAAAACCCGACCGGATTTTTACCACCCACTCCAAGAAAGTGCTAAAGCACTCAAACAGGGAGCAGAAAACGGAACACCCCATGGGGAGGCAGAGATCCACGTAGAACCATCGAAACAACAACCCAGTAAGTAATGAGAAGAAGGGTGTACCGGCAACAACCGGAAGGCCGCTTCTATATCAATCTTGGCCAACAACGCCAAAGGACCAGCCTCCTTTACTAGTTTGACCACCAGGTCAAAAGATGTATATGATACTGAAGCCATCTCTTCCGGTATACCATCGTTCACTGAACCCCCTTTTGTGAAGGACAGGTGATGTATCGTCCTGAACTTCCCCGGGTCCTTCTTGGGGACCACCCCCAGAGGTGAAATTCACAACTGAGCAGAGGTGAAATTCACAACTGAGGGATCGGAGGAGCCCCGAAAGGACCGGCCATACGCCCCAAGGCTACCTCCTTATCCAATTTTTCCCGCACCGCATCCGGCCATTCCCTGGCCAATTTCAAGTTACCCCAGAATTGAATGACCCCCCCAGTAGAAGGGATTCTAAAGCCGAATTCAAACCCATGCCACAACAACAGTGCTTTCTTCTCACACCCCTTAAGCTTAGTGTACCGTGTGAGCCAGGGGGCCATCCTGCTTACCCTCATCGGAGTTAGACCCCTTGTCAGGCAAGTCTGAACCCCCGCCAGTTTTTCCCTTTCGGAAACACTTAGAGAAGGGGTGGGAACCCCCACACCCTGAACACTCATGCCAAAATTTGCACGACGAGCCCCACTTACACACCTTCTCATTGAAGGCAAAGCAGAAACCTTTTCTGACAGATGCCGACGCCCGGTCCTCCTTGAGGGGAACCGCCGGCTCCCGCGCAAAAGGGCTGTGATGACCGGAGCGGTGTCATAACCTTGAGCCATAGGCCCATATCCTGGTCGTCCCACCGCATCTCTGGCTTAACAGACAGGTGCTGACGAAACTGCTTGTCATACGCCCACCAAGCCATGCCCCCATAAGTTTGCTGCATGGCAGCGATCTCATCCAAATAACAGAAGAGCGCAGACCCCTGGTCAGGAAACTTGCCCGCCATGACGCTGGCGTAGATGACAAAGACCTGAAACCAGTTAGTAAAAATTTTTGGTAACTTCCTATAGCGCTTCTTCCTTTCATCCTCCTCCTTTTTGGACGCATCCTTCTTTGAATCCTCAGGGATTTCGAAAGATTGGTCCAGAGGCAAAAGGGAAAACAACTCAATGAATTCCCTCCTCCATATCTTTTCCCTCAATTCCGCCGTGAGATGCATGCCCAACAGGCCAATGGAACAAAGACAGGACCGCGACAAGGCGGTGTCTGCAATCTTAAGTTCCGGGCCCCCCACCCCTTTACCTAATGCAGTGACAGCAGCAGGGGGGCACCGTAGAAGACTGGCCCTGGGGGCAAACCTCCGCCGCAAAACCCGACCCAATAAATGACGACCCAACTGTGACAGTACTACCTACAGGGGCGACCGGCGGAACCCACTCCCTAGCCACCACCGCAGATCCCAGTGACCCAGAGCCCTCTAGCCTCGCTAACAAATCCCGTAACCCTTCCACCACAGTGACTGCAACAGAATCCTTACAGACATTCACCCCCGTATTCACCCCAACACCCTGCTCCACCATGGCATTCCTGCCCGTACCTGTTCTTGCTTCCTCAGCTGTCTGGGGCTGACCCGAGTGGGACACAGCCGTATCTATCTTCTGGCTCTGGAACCCGCTACCACCAGGTTCCATAGCAGCCGCCTGCTCCTCTCCTTGGTGTCCTGTAGCCTGCAAAAAAGACACATGTGACAAGCCCCCCGGCGCCCACATACCCGCACCTGTCTGCGCTGTGGAAAAACCCCTGGCCAAAGCCCCCCCACCCATCTTTGGAGCCGTGGCTTTGGCGCCTCCCTGACATAGATCCTCAGCCCCATACTTCCTACACTGTCTGCCCCTAGTGGGCATCCCACCACCCCCAGCCTATAAGGCCATCTCACATAACCAGTAGTCCCTCTAGACACAGAATAATTACTCCTCCCAACTTTACCACTCTGGCCGTGGCCAAAGCCCTGGGCCGTACTCACCAACTCCCCCAAGTCCATTACTTCAGCACGTTCCTCACATGGAATGCCGTCCTCTGAATCCAGCCGGATGGTCTTAGTCCATGAATCCTGCAGGCCATAGGAATGCTCCCTCGGGCCGTCACCCCCAACAGCAAGCAGTCCGGAAGAAATCCCTGGCCGTGACACCACAACCCCCACATGTGCAAAAGAAACATCTTTAGGCTCAGTCCCAACACCCCTAACATGAACAGCCCTACCCAACAACCCCCATGGCCCCTAATAGCCGAGAACCCCTCCTAGCAACCGCTGTGAGCGTGGACTGACTCCAAGGGCCTCCCTTTTTGGTTTGGGTGGAACAATATCCTCCATCGAGGATTCCAAACAAAGAGATAGGTCCATAAAGTCATCCCAGGCCCCACAGACACTGTGAGACTCAGGACTATCACCCCCCCATCAGCCCCCCCAACTACATACAGGGAGTGCAGAATTATTAGGCAAGTTGTATTTTTGAGGATTAATTTTATTATTGAACAACAACCATGTTCTCAATGAACCCAAAAAACTAATTAATATCAAAGCTGAATAGTTTTGGAAGTAGTTTTTAGTTTGTTTTTAGTTATAGCTATTTTAGGGGGATATCTGTGTGTGCAGGTGACTATTACTGTGCATAATTATTAGGCAACTTAACAAAAAACAAATATATACCCATTTCAATTATTTATTTTTACCAGTGAAACCAATATAACATCTCAACATTCACAAATATACATTTCTGACATTCAAAAACAAAACAAAAACAAATCAGTGACCAATATAGCCACCTTTCTTTGCAAGGACACTCAAAAGCCTGCCATCCATGGATTCTGTCAGTGTTTTGATCTGTTCACCATCAACATTGCGTGCAGCAGCAACCACAGCCTCCCAGACACTGTTCAGAGAGGTGTACTGTTTTCCCTCCTTGTAAATCTCACATTTGATGATGGACCACAGGTTCACAATGGGGTTCAGATCAGGTGAACAAGGAGGCCATGTCATTAGATTTTCTTCTTTTATACCCTTTCTTGCCAGCCATGCTGTGGAGTACTTGGACGCGTGTGATGGAGCATTGTCCTGCATGAAAATCATGTTTTTCTTGAAGGATGCAGACTTCTTCCTGTACCACTGCTTGAAGAAGGTGTCTTCCAGAAACTGGCAGTAGGACTGGGAGTTGAGCTTGACTCCATCCTCAACCCGAAAAGGCCCCACAAGCTCATCTTTGATGATACCAGCCCAAACCAGTACTCCACCTCCACCTTGCTGGCGTCTGAGTCGGACTGGAGCTCTCTGCCCTTTACCAATCCAGCCACGGGCCCATCCATCTGACCCATCAAGACTCACTCTCATTTCATCAGTCCATAAAACCTTAGAAAAATCAGTCTTGAGATATTTCTTGGCCCAGTCTTGACGTTTCAGCTTGTGTGTCTTGTTCAGTGGTGGTCGTCTTTCAGCCTTTCTTACCTTGGCCATGTCTCTGAGTATTGCACACCTTGTGCTTTTGGGCACTCCAGTGATGTTGCAGCTCTGAAATATGGCCAAACTGGTGGCAAGTGGTATCTTGGCAGCTGCACGCTTGACTTTTCTCAGTTCATGGGCAGTTATTTTGCACCTTGGTTTTTCCACACGCTTCTTGCGACCCTTTTGACTATTTTGAATGAAACGCTTGATTGTTCGATGATCACGCTTCAGAAGCTTTGCAATTTTAAGAGTGCTGCATCCCTCTGCAAGATATCTCACTATTTTTTACTTTTCTGAGCCTGTCAAGTCCTTCTTTTGACCCATTTTGCCAAAGGAAAGGAAGTTGCCTAATAATTATGCACACCTGATATAGGGTGTTGATGTCATTAGACCACACCCCTTCTCATTACAGAGATGCACATCACCTAATATGCTTAATTGGTAGTAGGCTTTCGAGCCTATACAGCTTGGAGTAAGACAACATGCATAAAGAGGATGATGTGGTCAAAATACGCATTTGCCTAATAATTCTGCACTCCCTGTATATGTCCTGGGAGACCTTGGTAACACCTCTTGCCCCATTGCCCCTGGCCGTATGAGCACCCACCACCAAAGCCTGGACCTCCAAATGTGGCTCCCCTCCCCCCAGGCCGTCATCCCCGGCCATAAGTGCCTCACCCGCCCCTTTGGAACCTTCCCCCCTACCGCCACTGCCCCTTACCACCTCAGGCCCCCCTGGGCTGTGACACCTGTCAAGCTGCTTCTCTCCTCCTCCAGGCCTGCACAGGCCGTCTACTCCCGTCTTACCCAGCACCAGACTCCTACTGGCTTGGCTGGGTCGGGACTCCGGGTCCGGGATGATGACGTCATCGAGCTCCACTACACAGGGCTGCTGCATAGCTCTTGGACCTCCGGCATCACGGGAACTGCTGCTGCCACCTTCCTCGATGTCCTTCTGGCTCCCGGACTAGGACTGCCTCTTCTACGGCCACCGGAACTCCTCCCACCAACCGGACTCAAGCGAGATGGAGGCTTTGAGCGGCGGACCAGCCTGGACCTCACTGCCACATGCTCCTCACCGCCGGCAGCCCCAGGATACAGCAGGGACCAGAGCTTCTCCTCAAGCCAGGTAGGACCTTTTCCTTCCACAGCTTCCCTCAATTGAGACAGCAGGGCATCAAGCTGAGCCATATCCAAGACTAAGCGGGAAGAAGCACGAAGGAACAAGTGCAGAAGCTGATGTCACCACAATACTTATTCACAAGTGACTTCCTGCCTCTTCCCGCTCAGCCCCTTAAGTATGGCTGAACTTGAACCAACCCCTTCCCTTCTACCCTAACCGACCAAAAGGGGGCCTCTTCCTCACTTAGGTCAAAGTCCCTTCCCGTTCACCTTGTCACTCACAGGGACTTCTGTTGTTAGAAAATAGGCTTTTACATAGAGAAACATACATATACATGTCTAAATATGTATATGTATGTATAAACTATTAGGGTGTATGCTACAATGAGCTGTTTTTAAACAGACCTATTAGTACTGTGCCATCATTTATATAAGAGGTATTTGGTGATAATTTTATACCATTCCAACTGGTAAAAGATCACCCAGAGTATTTGTCAGACTTGCAAGTCTGTAAATATAACAAAAAAGTTAGGTGATACCAATATAATGCCACAGATAAGGAACTCCTCCAAAGTAAGATCCCTCAAATAAACAGAATATGGATGAGACCAAATATGCTATACAAATATAGTGGTCACAGTTCTGAGGCGCTAAAAAAGCTAAATATATAAGTGGTATCAGGCTGTGTTAGAAAGTTTGCAGTTTCAAACTGTCTATGAAAAGGCTTGAGAAAGGCTTGTAGCCGAATCGCGTTGATCTGTTTTTTGCCCCACTGGGGCTTCTGTAGTTTGACCGTTCTGATCTCAGGTGGCGGATTTGAGAAACTAAACGCACATAGGAACTTGTATCTGGAATCTACTAACCTATACAGCTGTGCATTGGAATCATAGATGGGAAAGATCCCATAGTGGAACACATGCTTGGGACAGCTTTAACATACTTTCGGTGTAAGTAAAAAAGTGCACCTTAAAGTTAAAAACTCTGCCATACTTTGACAAGGATCTCTTGTCTTATCTTATCTCACTACAAGATCATTGGATATCATTTATCATCTGGGACTCCGGAAATTAATTTAGTCCCCACATGAACGTGTTTCAAACTGATTGTTTTTAAATTGATTGTTTTATTTTCTGTATATTTTATGCCGATATTAAATATTATAAATTTTATATTAATTTTATAGACCGTTTGATACTACATATTTTATGATGATATTATATCTTATATATATTTTTTAGGAACCTGGCACTGCTACTATTATTTTCATAGACACTTTGATACTGCAAACTTTCTAGCACAGCCTGATATCGCTTATATATTTAGTTTTTCTAGTGCCTCAGAACTGTGACCACTATGTTTGTATAGCATATTTGATCTCATCCATATTAAGGGGCCTATTTATCAAGCTCTGTATGGAGCTTGATGCCCCATGTTCCAGAAACACAAGTTATGAATCAGCGGTCTAAAGGCGCTCTGAGGCAGCGGACAGACATCGCCGGAAATCAACCCGATCCAATACTATCGGGTTGATTAACACCCCCTGCTACCGGCCGATTGGCCGTGAATCTGCAGGGGGCGGTTTTGCACCAGCAGTTCACAAGAACTGCTGGTGCAATGATAAATGCAGAGAGCGAACGCTGTCGGCATTTATCGTTGTGCAGCGGACATGGTCTGCAAAATCGGATCATGTCCGCTCACATCATGATAAATAGGCCCCTATGTCTGTAACGTTTACAAATTGCAACATTCAAGCTTTCATATGTATAATGGTTAAGTATAACCTATTATAATTTGCCACATAAGTAAAACTTTTCATACACATTTCTTTTAATCATCAAGCAATGAGCTGTGTCTTTAACTAATACTTACAAATGTATCCAATCATTCATGGCTGACTAATGGCAATTTTATGTTTGAGGGTCAAACACATATCAGAACCACTTCTTTATTAATACACCGACAGTTTCCTCCAATGTGTATTAATAATATAAGAACAAATTGGTTGCAGACTAATGTTTTTAAATTTGCATTCCCTTTTTTAAGTAACTAATAAATGCTAAGTTTTATTTTGATGTCTAACACACCAAGCATCATACATATATAATAACAAGTGAATATAGAATCATACAGAGGACTTTGAGTGCTTTATCTTAATGTACCTCTTTTTAGGTTCTTAGCCCAGTCGCAAAATGTGTGTATGTGTGTACATAAGTATTTATGTATTTATATGTGTATATATGTATTTACAGACATATATACACATGTAAACACACAAATACATATGTACACACATATATACATATATATAAGTGCATTGGAGCCTTTTGCAGTCAAGTAGATGAAAACATGTAAAATCATATTTAGGCAAATTTATATATAAATGCAGTGATTTCGAAAGGGTTCACATACTTTTTCATGCCACTGTATATATTTAAATATCTCTATTACATAACTTGTAATACAAGAGAAAATCTCTGAGCTCAAAAAACCTACTTCCAGTGGTTTTAACGCGAGTGCAAAATACCATTCCCCTCGTAATCTGGCCCAAAATGTTCATAGCTTTAATATACTGACTCAACTTGCAAAGCCATAACTAATGAGTATGGGCTAGATTCCACGTGGAGTGGTAATTACTGCTCCCACTTGAACTTTAACTGCTCTAGAAGATTACTTTTTGTGCACACCAAGTAGCGCTGGTAAAAATTTTGGGCTCTAGTGAAATCTGGTGTGCACAAAAAGTTAACAACAGGATGCTATGTTTATGATATCGCATTCTCTCCATTGAGGGAAATTTATCAAGCCGTCAACCGCAAATACGCTGGAATTCCGCATCGTAATTGTGGCGGGCCTGATTCCCCTTAGTTATCAAACCCTACAGAGTCTGAAAGCAGCTAAAGCTCATGTTCGCTGCTGCCCAATATCCCATTGATTCCTATTGGAGAATAAAAGTTACATTTACACCTAACACCCTAGCACGTACCCCGAGTCTAAACACCCCTAATCTGCCACCCCCTACACTGTTGCCACCTACATTATACTTATTAACCCCTAATCTGCCGCCTGACACCGCCGACACCTACATTATACTTATTAACCCCTAATCTACCGCCCCGACACCTACTTTATAATTAATAAATTAATGTGAGCTCCATCTTATTGGCTAATTGGATCAGCCAATAGGATTGAAGTTCAATCCTATTGGCTGATTGCAACAGCCAATAGGATTTTTTCAACCTTAATTCCTATTGGCTGATAGAAATCTATCAGCCAATCGGAATCTAAGGGACGCCATCTTGGATGACTTCATTTAAAGGATCCTTCATTGTAGAAGAAGACGTTGTCAGAAGAGGATGCTCCGCATCGGATGTCTTGAAGATGGAGCCTCTCCGCGCCAGATGGATGAAGATAGAAGATGCCGTCTGGGTGAAGACTTCTGCAGGCTTGGATGAAGACTTCTGCTGCTTCGTTGAGGACTTCTGCCGGCTTCTTGGAGGATGGATGTCGGATCTTCAAAACTGTAAGTGAATCTTCAGGAGTTAGTGTTAGGATTTTTTAAGGGTGTATTGGATGGGTTTTAGTTTTAGATTAGGGTTTGGGCTGCAATAGAGCTAAATGCCCTTTTAAGGGCAATGCCTATGCAAATGCCCTTTTCAGGGCAATGGGGAGCTTAGGTTTTTTTTAGTTAGGTTTTTATTTGGGGGGTTGATTGTGTGGGTGGTGGGTTTTACTGTTGGGGGGGTATTTGTATTTTTTATTTACAGGTAAAAGAGCTGATTTCTTTGGGGCAATGCCCCGCAAAAGGCCCTTTTAAAGGCTATTTGTAGTTTATTGTAGGTTAGGGTTTTTTTTATTTTGGGGGGGCTTTTTTATTTTCATAGGTCCCTTAGATTAGGTGTAATTATTTTAAATCTTTGATAATTTATTTTTTATTTTGTGTAACTTAGTGCTTATTTTTTTTTTGTAACTTAGTTGTTATTTTTTTGTAACTTACTTGTTATTTTTTTGTAACTTAGTAATTTTTTAGTGTAGATTTAAATTACTTGAGTAGGGTTAGGTTTTTAAATATAAAATATAGTTAATTTAATTTGTAGTTTAATGTAGTTTTAGTATAACAGTTAGGGTAGATTAATTATTACTTTAATATAGTTTAATGTCATTTTAGTATAACAGTTAGGGTAGGTTAATTATTAGTTTAATATAGTTTAATGTAATTTAGTATAATAGTGTAGGTTAATTATTAGTTTAATATAGTTTAATTTGAATCTAAAGGTAAGTTTTAATTTATTATAAGATAGGGATGAGTTAATATTTAATGTAAAGTTAGCGGGTTGTTAGGTTTAGTGGTTAATAGTTTAATTTAGTTTATGGCGATGTGGGAGGCTGGGATAGTGGTTAATAACATAGTGTAGGTGGCGTCTGTGTAGGGAGCGGCAGATTAGGGGTTAATAACATAATGTAGGTGGCGGCTGTGTAGGGAGCGGCAGATTAGGGGTTAATAACTTTATTAGAGTTGCGGTGGGCTCTGGGAGCGGCGGTTTAGGGGTTAATAACTTTAATTAGTTGCGGTGGGCTCTGGGAGCGGCGGTTTAGGGGTTAATAACTTTATTTAGTTGCAGTGGGCTCCGGGAGTGGCGGTTTAGGGGTTAATAACTTTATTTAGTTGCGGCGGGGTCCGGGAGCAGCGGGATAGGGGTTAAACGTTTTAGTATAGTGGCAGTGTTTAGTGACAGTATACAAATAAAGCTGGGAAAAAGCCGAAGAGTAGCGAGATCGATTACTGTTTAGTTAACAACAGTCAGCTGCTCATCGCCCCGTACTTGGTGCGCAACTTTTTGACAGCTTTTTTGTTAAATTTGGAAAACGTATTCAGGTCTGCAGCAGCGATGTTAGGCGATGTCAGGCGAGCTTATTTGTGCTGCCTCATTGACTTCAATGGAGCAGCAAAGTTAAAATAACCTAACACCTATACTTGCACATCGCAATAAGCCCCCTACTCTAATAACCCCTAAACTACCACATTACCCATCTCTTTTAACCCCACTAACCTATTAACCACTAATTATCCACATCCCTCATCACAAACTACCCTGATACACTATTAAACCCAACCCACCACATCCCTCATCGCAAACTACCCCTCTTCACAATTAACCCCTAAACAGCAATAACCCCTACACAACTTAACCCTTAAACCACCATTAGCCCACCACAATAACCCCTACACTAATTAAACCCTATACCACCATTAATCCCATCGCAATAACTCCCTACTCTATTAACCTTCTTACAGCTAACCCCCAAGACCCCTAAGCTAAGACTCCCTAAGGTATCTATCTATCTATCTATCTATCTATCATCTATCTCTATCAATCTATTATCTATCTATCGTCTATCAATCTCTATCAATCTATTATCTCTCTTTGTATTATCTATCATCTATCTATCTATCTATCTATCTATCTATCTATCATCTATCATCTATCTCTATCTATCTATTATCTATCTATCATCTATCTATCTATCCATCTATCTATTTATCTATCTAAAAGATTAATGCCCCTTCAAGAGGATTTGAACTAACACAATCACAGTCAGACGGCCAACTGAGGCTATAATGCCTCTTGAACATTAAGATGACATTTAAAATGCTCAACATTAAGAACATGCAGTCTAAATTACCATTTTGATGTCACCATTATAAAGTAAATCACATTTTTATTGGTATAACCTTTCAATAACAAACCATTAAAATAGTATTAAACTGTAGCAAGTGTATCAATGACTTACTAATGCACCATTATGTCTTTAGAACTCATTAAATATGTTTTAAGTTTCTAAAAAAAAAAAAAAAAATGAATTGGAATGTCATGTGTGTTGTGTGCCACAATTTATGTGCTATTAATTGGCCTACCTAGAAATATATATTTTTAAAATATGTTTCTGAATATAGATACATTTAACTAAAGCAAGACTTTCACTTCTTACTGTACAAGCATAACTATAGTAACTCTGTACTTTCTGTCAAATGCATTGACACTCAATTAAATACAAATCTAATTAGTTAACTATTTAAAAAAATAAATAATCTCCATGAGCTTTAGTTATTTTTTCCTGATATTCATATTCGACCCCAAACATGCTTTGTATCCTGTTCCAGAAAGAAATCCCCTTTTTACATAACAGCAATAAATAAAACAAATCAAATTTATCTATATCTTTATGGAAGCAAATGCCAATTAAAAGCGTTATCTTTATCATCATGGATAGTAATGTATGACAGGCAAAGCAGACTATGTAAAAGCTGCCCTGTTAAGCTGACACTTATCTTCTGCCTGGGACAAACATCTGCCGTGAGATCCTGACAATCTGTCTGTGTGTCTGTCTCCTTAGCAGAAAGTTTGCAGTCTGCCATGTAAGTCTGCGATTGTGTTTATCCTCATTAGCTGTGGCAGGACTGCTTCAGTTTGACGTTTGTGACAGAGCTGATTAACTACATTAGATTAACTCTGTCTGTCCCTGTAGCCTGACTGTAAACAACTGCTCTTCAGGGAAAATGAATAATTTAAGAGGAACTACAAGTGACTGTTATTATCCTGGGAGAAAGGGCTAATTGTTTGCCGTTAGTGAATGAGCAAAAACAGTAAGACTAATAAATATGGCAATATTTTTTAAATAATAGGAAAACAGTACAGACAGAAAGGCAGATCTACACCAGATAATTTAGTTAAAGGGAAATGAAACCCAAAAAATTTCTTTTTATGAATCAGACAGAGCATAGCATTTTAAAAAAAGTTTCCATTTGACTTCTATTGTCAAATTTGCTTTGTTCCCATGATATTCTGTTTTGAAGAGATACCTAGGTATGCATAAAGAGCACTACATGGCAGAAAATAGTGCTGCCCTCTAGTTCTCTTGCAAATTGATAACATTCTTGCAAAACTGCTGCCATATAGTGCTCCAGAAAAGGGCCGGTTCCTAAGCAAATGTCCCTGCTTTTCAACAAAAGATACCAAGAGAACAAAGGAAAATTATAATAGAAGTAAATTAGAAAGTTGTTTAAAATCTGATGCTCTATCTGAACTGTGAAATAAACTTTTGGGGTTTCCTATCTCTTTAAAGGGCCATAATAGCCAAATGTTTAAACACTTGAAAGTGATGCAGCATAGCTGTAAAAAGCTGACTAGAAAATATCTCCTGAACATCTCTATGTAAAAAAGAAAGATATTTTACCTCAAAAGTTCCTCAGTAGCCACCTCCCATTGTAAAGGATTTCTAAGCAGCATTTTAGTGTGTCTGTCCTGGGACAGCTGAAAGGATGAGCCTCGTGAACTCTCATATTATTTCACCAATCAGGTAAAGGAAGCTTACTATGAAATCTCATGAGAGTTAAGTCAAATCTCATGAGATCACAGTAAGAGTTCATGACCTCAGCACTGCTGATGCTGATTGGCTGCTGTTCATTTCTTCATTTTATTTTTATTTTTACCTGCAGCTGGGAGCAGGTGAAGTATAACTTTTTACACAGAACTTACTCTGCTGGGCTGAGGAGATTGTGAGGTAAAATATCTTCCTTTTTTACATAGAGATGCTCAGGTGATATTTTCCTGTCAGCTTTTTACAGTTATACTGCATCAGTTTCAAGTGATTTAGCATATGAGTATTATGTCCCTTTAACAGATTGGATAAATATACTGAAATAGGTTTTTGTTAATTAGTAATATTAATAATAGTAAGGCTGCAAGACAGTATATTGATAGTTTATAAAAAAGGGTTACAAATAGGCAGGCATATACCACAACTCACTGAAGGTTCAGATGCTGGTTAGCATTTCTCAGCAATAAAGTATTTTTTAATAAAGGTATGTGTTATTGCACACTTAATAGACTACAGTATAGTGTTAATACAACTTTTATATGCTCTGGGAATTCAAAACATTTGTATGACTTTCTTTATTGCGATATTCGTTTTATTGCAGTGGTCTGGAACTGAACCCGCAACATATCCGAGGTACGCCTGTACTTCCATAAATAGAGCAGTTTTTCTCAACCTTTTGCAATGCAAATGCGCATAGAAACAAAGCCACAATGCAAAAATACTGTTGATTTAAAACCACCCATATGATTTAACAAAAAAAAAAAGAGAGACTTCTGCACATCTTAAATCTTGAGTCTTTGGGGGTCGATTTAACAAACCATTTCGGCAGGCAAAGCCTGCCTATGACTGCAGGTTCTCACAAGATTTAATAAGCAGTAGTTATCATACCGCTGCTTCCTTAACCTTTCACCACCTCTTAGGTGGCGAATTTCAATCTCCTCGGTCTCATCCGACCAGGGAGATTGACAGCTCCTGCCCACACGTGATTGGCTGTGTGTGGGCAGGGGGCGGGATTGCACGCAAGCGCAAAATAGCACTTTGTGTGCAATGCTGAATTCAGGCAGCGAAATACAGCCCGCCAGAGGCAAGCTACCGCAGATTGATAAATCGACCCCTGTGATGCCCCTTGTTTCCTAAAGACCGCTGCTCCATAACTTGTCCCACTGCTCTGAGGCAGCGGACAGAAATCAACTCACTCGAATGCATTTGGGTTGATTGACGCCCCCTGCTAGCGGCCGATTGGCCGTGAATCTGCAGGGGGTGGTATTGCACAAGCAGTTCTAGTGAACTGCTTGTGCAAAGATAAATGCAGACAGAGTTTGCTGTTGGCAATTATTGATGTGCAGCGGACAAGATACGCTACATTGTATCGTGTCTGCTTGCACTTTGATAAATATGCTCCTTTGTGTCTTGTTTGTAAAATTCTGTCACATTCTGTAGCACTGGGTACATGGTCTGGGATGCCTACTAACACTGATTTTCAATAAAAATACAGCTACATAAAAGAGATTAAACAAAACAAATAAATGCAGGAGGGTGAGGGGCCTTACAGTGAACAGTTTACAATCCGCAGAATGATAGACTGAAGCACATATTATTTGTTATGCTTTTATATACAGTTTATTTCACTACCAATAGATTAAAGAACACATGGTGATATATAGCATGACTTCAAAAGATAAATAATTCAAGTACTACAGTTGCAACCAATAAAACAAAATATTATGACTTTGGCACAAAGGCAGACTGACAGCAAATGTGTTATGATTGTTACCTAGGGAGGGCAATCACCTCATAAGCTAAACACCCCTGCCCTAGAGTCTCTTGTAGCACTCATTCCTACACTGATGTTGATACTCCATTCTTAACAAGCTGCCAATCAAAGCCTCACTACATCACACCTAACCTTACCAGCTACATCTAAAAATCTATCTAAAAACTCCTGTCTCCTCCTTTATGTTTTTCCTAGCTCTACACAGAGCACTGGGCATGTACAAAAAGACCCTACCTTGCAAAATCAGGTTAGCTGACACCTCTGAGGTTTGGAATGCTACAGTAATGAATAAGGGTACAATGCACCCTCTAAAGCCACCAAACTCCACTGAGTAAACCCCTACATGATACCTGGACCAGTTTCATCTTCCTTCAGACGTGCTGCAATTGCACCTCTACGCCTGGTTTCTCATGACAACTATCATATATCTCCCATTTGCTTCAGATTAGATTGATAATAATCTATATCAATATTGTTAGCTTACTTTGCTGTAACACCTGAGCCCCCTGCATTCTATTTTACCAAGAGCCTGAGGCTAAAATACACTTTTATTTATTATATCTCATGTCTGGCATCACTTCCTTGTTACCGGTATTTAGATTTCAGTCTCTCAGCATCTGTTGTAGACCCCTCATTTCTTTGCTCCCCTTCCTGTCTCTTTATACAGCTCCTAACTTGAATAATTATTGTACTTTATTACCACTTTTATGCTTATGACACATAATTCTAAACGTCTTTGTCTCACATCACTCTTGTGCATGGGTATCTGCAGATATGTTTTTTTTGGGGTGTATAAAATCAAATCACTCAGTCATAATAATATCAGTGACTCTATGTGCAGCAGGAGACAGCTGCTTGTACACATTATTTTAAATATGGTGACTTATTGACATCAGTAGAGTGACTCAAGTGGGTGCTTATGCTTAAATACAAGGAGAAAAAATTCATAGAGGCATCACTCCCTCACACTCTGGACACCCATACTACTGTGCATTCATCTTTATTTACTTATTTCTTTCATGTAATTAGCAAGAGTCCATGAGCTAGTGACATATGGGATATACATTCCTACCAGGAGGGGCAAAGTTTCCCAAACCTCAAAATGCCTATAAATACACCCCTCACCACACCCACAAATCAGTTTTTACAAACTTTGCCTCCTATGGAGGTGGTGAAGTAAGTTTGTGCTAGATTCTACGTTGATATGCGCTCCGCAGCAGGTTGGAGCCCGGTTTTCCTCTCAGCGTGCAGTGAATGTCAGAGGGATGTGAGGAGAGTATTGCCTATTTGAATGCAGTGATCTCCTTCTACGGGGTCTATTTCATAGGTTCTCTGTTATCGGTCGTAGAGATTCATCTCTTACCTCCCTTTTCAGATCGACGATATACTCTTATATATACCATTACCTCTGCTGATTCTCGTTTCAGTACTGGTTTGGCTTTCTACAAACATGTAGATGAGTGTCCTGGGGTAAGTAAGTCTTATTTTCTGTGACACTCTAAGCTATGGTTGGGCACTTTTTTATAAAATTCTAAATATATGTATTCAAACATTTATTTGCCTTGACTCAGGATGTTCAACGTTCCTTATTTCAGACAGTCAGTTTCATATTTGGGATAATGCATATGAATAAATCAATTTTTTTCTTACCTTAAAATTTGACTTTTTTTCCTGTGGGCTGTTAGGCTCGCGGGGGCTGAAAATGCTTAATTTTATTGCGTCATTCTTGGCGCGGAATTTTTTGGCGCAAATTTTTTTTTCTGTTTCCGGCGTCATACGTGTCGCCGGAAGTTGCGTCATTTTTGACGTTTTTTTTGCGCCAAAAGTGTCGGCGTTCCGGATGTGGCGTTATTTTTGGCGCCAAAAGCATTTAGGCGCCAAATGATGTGGGCGTCTTTTTTGGCGCTAAAAAATATGGGCGTCACTATTGTCTCCACATTATTTAAATCTCATTATTTATTGCTTCTGGTTGCTAGAAGCTTGTTCACTGGCATTTTTTCCCATTCCTGAAACTGTCATTTAAGGAATTTGATCAATTTTGCTTTATATGTTGTTTTTTCTATTACATATTGCAAGATGTCCCAGATTGACCCTGAGTCAGAAGATACTTCTGGAAAAACGCTGCCTGGTGCTGGATCTACCAAAGTTAAGTGTATCTGCTGTAAACTTGTGGTATCTGTTCCTCCAGCTGTTGTTTGTAATGAATGTCATGACAAACTTGTTAATGCAGATAATATTTCCTTTAGTAATGTTACATTACCTGTTGCTGTTCCGTCAACATCTAATACTCAGAGTGTTCCTGTTAACATAAGAGATTTTGTTTCTAAATCCATTAAGAAGGCTATGTCTTATTCCTCCTTCTAGTAAACGTAAAAGGTCTTTTAAAACTTCTCATTTTTCAGATGAATTTTTAAATGAACATCATCGTTCTGATTCTGATAATGGTTCCTCTGGTTCAGAGGATTCTGTCTCAGAGGTTGATGCTGATAAATCTTCATATTTATTCAAAATGGAATGTATTCGTTCTTTGCTTAAAGAAGTCTTAATTGCATTAGAAATAGAGGATTCTGGTCCTCTTGATACTAAATCAATCTTTAATTCATCATGCTTATGTCGAGTCGGGTAAGACTCTGCCTCAAAGGATTACAGCTCATTCTACTAGGTCAGTTTCTACTTCCTGGGAGTTTAGGAATGAAGCTTCGGTTGATCAGATTTGCAAAGCAGCAACTTGGTCTTCTTTGCATACTTTTACTAAATTCTACCATTTTGATGTGTTTTCTTCTTCTGAAGCAGTTTTTGGTAGAAATGTACTTCAGGCAGCTGTTTCAGTTTGATTCTTCTGCTTATAATTTGAGTTTTTTTTTAATTATAAGATTTAAACTTTATTTTGGGTGTGACTCTTGCGTGGAAGATCCACATCTTGGGTAGTCATTATCCCATACGCCACTAGCTCATGGACTCTTGCTAATTACATGAAAGAAAACATAATTTATGTAAGAACTTACCTGAAAAATTCATTTCTTTCATATTAGCAAGAGTCCATGAGGCCCACCCTTTTTTGTGGTGGTTATGATTTTTTTGTATAAAGCACAATTATTCATATTCCTTATTTTTTATGCTTTCGCACTTTTGTCTTATCACCCCACTTCTTGGCTATGCGTTAAACTGATTTGTGGGTGTGGTGAGGGGTGTATTTATAGGCATTTTGAGGTTTGGGAAACTTTGCCCCTCCTGGTAGGAATGTATATCCCATACGTCACTAGCTCATGGACTCTTGCTAATATGAAAGAAATTAATTTATCAGGTAAGTTCTTACATAAATTATGTTTTTCTCTCATCTCTAAATAGATTTTGCACTACTACATGAAACTTAAGACATTTAAACCTAATCAAAAGATCAACCTCTCCTGCCGGACAGATAGGTCAGCATGCTAAGGCACTGTGGCTGAGCTCTGTAGCAACCCAAGGGTTGCAGGTTCGATCCCTGGCGAGGTCCACTCAGTCTTTCATCCTTCCGAGGTTGATAAAATGAGCAGCACCTTGAGACCCTTACGGGTGATTAGCCACGCTTTACAAGTACCCAATACATACAAATGCACCAATTATTTCCTAACTGGTAACAATATTACTGCTATGTATACTGCTCATATGGATTGCTTTGACTTGAAACTTTCAGTATTTTGGGGCATGAAACGCTTCTAAAAACACAAAACTCAATGACTGCAAACCTAGATAGCACTCTCCTGGTCTGCTAGGTAGATTATTACTCAGACACCTCCCATAAAGTATTTTATTTATAATCCTATATAAATGAATTGCATTTCATCTCACGTCTGTTAATTATAAGTGATTTCCCTTTCCTTTGTGAAACCAAAACCACCTGACCCTTACCCACAACTGCCTGCCAATGCTTAGTGACCATTAAGATGTGTCTTCTAACCATCCTATCTTGTTACTAGGTCACCTGGCCACACCATTGGTGCAATTCATCTCTACCTCCAGATTACTGAGACTTCACCTCAGCTCTCCCAGTCCTGGGAGGAAATAGTGAAGAGTTGGGGAATGCTACAGTCACAAAAATGTGCATTTAAAGCCACTGATCTGTCTAAAGCAGGGGTGGACAACTATCGGCCTACATCTTACATGATGCTTTGCCAGCATTATAGCTGAAAAAGCATTATGGGAGATGTAGTCCATTACATCTGGAGGGCTGATAATTGCCCACCCCTGGTCTAAAGAGTAGAGTGGACTATAAAAAAACTAGTCTGACATCATTTAATTGTGTGTACTAGTAACATATGGGACTTCAGTTCATAGAAACCATTAATAACCATAACCCACCTCCTTTAGATAGGGCACTGAATCACAGGGTATGTAAGAAACTTGCTATCAAGAAGACATTTTAATGCTTTATCAAATAACTAAGAGAGTTAGATATAGGTTCAGTTTGCCCTGTGGCTGCCATTGAGTTGTTTCAAATACTCTTGAAAGGGCATAAATCTTATAGATAGATATACAGACAGACAGACAGACAGAAACTCTGTAATGTAAACAAAACTACATAGTATTTTCTACAGTGGTAATACAAAGCTGCCTTTGCAGCCAAATCACAATATATTTAACAATATAGATGGAATTCTTATAAGGCAATGCGTCCTTGCCGAGTTCAAGACCCAATAGGAATTTATCACATTCCTGCTCAGATGCTGCTCATAGATTTGTTTTGTTTCTCTTCATAGAAGTGACATTACGCTTTTTGTTTTATTCATGTTCAGCCTTTTGTTCTCAATTCTGTGTGAATATAAAACCCCTCCCTTATCTTATAAATAATTCAGAGGCCTGGCCCTGATCACTCTGACATTATTGTAGGAAAATGTCCCCTGCCCACAGCTTTTGCTCATGTAGTCTGAGGATTGTGCCATGGATAGGAGTTCTGTGCATCACTACTCCATAAGCTGTTTATGCACCAGAAGCCATCCATACGAAACACTTACATATGTCTGTCGTGTTTTATGTCTATTTGTTTATCTTTATCTAATTACATGTCTACCAGCAACTGTAATCTCAGTTTATCATGTGCACTATAGTCTCTGCCTGTGTATACAGTTATACCTTAAACACAAGGCATAATAGTTTACCATAAATATATTTATAATTATGTATCTAAACATATATTTATTTTATATAAAACATACATCTATAGACTATACTAGTTTATCAGTCCTATTCTCTGCCTGTTGGACATCCATTTTTTTTTCTTACCTCTCTCTCTCTCTCTTTCTCTCTCTCTCTCTCTCTCTTTTTCTTTCTTTCTCTGTCTCTCTTTTTCTCTTTCTCTCGTTCTTTCTCTCTCTCTGTCTCTCTCTGTCTTTCTTTCTTTCTGAAATGTAAATTTCAGGCTGTGATAATATCTGTCCATGTTTTGTGTCTTCGTAAAGAACTTAACATTTTAATGACTGTACATTTTCAGCCTATTCTGCGCCTTGAGATTTTTTTGAGTGAGCAATACTTTGTGCCCCAGCCATTCCTAATACATTATGGTCTTTTGATGAGTATAAATAATGACTCCTTTCTGTATTATCCGCTGGCCCTGCACAGTATTCTTGGCTGGTGCAAAGATGTTATAATTGTTAATCATTACAAACAATAATCTGTTTGTTATGAGACAGGAGGCAGAGGCGGACAGCTGAGATTTAACCAGTGTGAGCCATAAAATGTACAAACTCAATAACAGAGCACTCAGCTTAACTATGTGAGTGCTAGTGAGAATGGAGTATACAATGGTTTGCTGTGATAAGCACCATTCCACCTCATGCCCTCAGGTTTTTCTTGATATCCGAGTAACTTCAGACCCAGTTTAAAGGGACATTAAACCCAAAAACTTTCTTTTGTGATTCAGACAGAACATAGCATTTTTAAAAAGTTTCCAATTTACTTCTATTATTAAATTTGCTTAGTTCCCATGGTATTCTGGTAGAAGAGATACCTAGGTAGGAGCACTAAATGGCAGTAAACAGTGCTGCCATCTAGTAATCTTGCAAATTAATAACATTCTTGCTAAAAAATACTGCCATATGGTGCTCCAGAAATGGGTCTGCTCCTGAACTTAAGTCCTTACTTGCAACTAAAGATACCAAGGCCTAGATTTGGAGTTTGGCGGTAGCCATGAAAACCAGCGTTAGAGGCTCCTAACGCTGGTTTTAGGCTACCGCCGGTATTTGGAGTCACTCAAAAAAGGGTCTAACGCTAACTTTTCAGCCGCGACTTTTCTATACCGCAGATCCCCTTATGTCATTTGCGTATCCTATCTTTTCAATGGGATCTTTCTAACTCCGGTATTTAGAGTCGTGTCTGAAGTGAGCGTTAGAATTCTAACGAAAAAACTCCAGCCGCAGAAAAAAGTCAGTAGTTAAGAGCTTTCAGGGCTAACGCCGGTTCATAAAGCTCTTAACTACTGTGCTCTAAAGTACACTAACACCCATAAACTACCTATGTACCCCTAAACCGAGGTCCCCCCACATCGCCGCCACTCGATTAAATTTTTTTAACCCCTAATCTGCAGACTGCCACCTACGTTATACTTCTGTACCCCTAATCTGCTGCCCCTAACACCGCCGACCCCTATATTATATTTATTAACCCCTAATCTGCCGCCCTCAACGTCGCCTCCACCTGCCTACACTTATTAACCCCTAATCTGCCGACCGGACCGCACCGCTATTATAATAAAGTTATTAACCCCTTATCCGCCTCACTAACCCTATAATAAATAGTATTAACCCCTAATCTGCCCTCCCTAACATCGCCGACACCTAACTTCAATTATTAACCCCTAATCTGCCGACCGGAGCTCACCGCTATTCTAATAAATGTATTAACCCCAAAAGCTAAGTCTAACCCTAACACTAACACCCCCCTAAATTAAATATAATTTTAATCTAACGAAATTAATTAACTCTTATTAAATAAATTATTCCTATTTAAAGCTAAATACGTACCTGTAAAATAAATCCTAATATAGCTACAATATAAATTATAATTATATTATAGCTATTATATGATTAATATTTATTTTACAGGTAACTTTGTATTTATTTTAACCAGGTACAATAGCTATTAAATAGTTAAGAACTATTTAATAGCTAAAATAGTTAAATTAATTACAAATTTACCTGTAAAATAAATCCTAACCTAAGTTACAATTAAACCTAACACTACACTATCAATAAATAAATTAAATACAATTCCTACAAATAAATACAATGAAATAAACTAACTAAAGTACAAAAAATAAAAAAATATTTACAAACATTAGAAATATATTACAACAATTTTAAACTAATTACACCTACTCTAAGCCCCCTAATAAAATAACAAAGCCCCCCAAAATAAAAAAATGCCCTACCCTATTCTAAATTACTAAAGTTCAAAGCTCTTTTACCTTACCAGCCCTGAACAGGGCCCTTTGCGGGGCATGCCCCAAGAAGTTCAGCTCTTTTGCCTGTAAAGAAAAACATACAATACCCCTCCCCAACATTACAACCCACCACCCACATACCCCTAATCTAACCCAAACCCCCCTTAAATAAACCTAACACTAAGCCCCTGAAGATCTCCCTACCTTGAGTCGTCTTCACCCAGCCGAGCCAAATTCTTCATCCAAGCGGAGCAAGAAGAGGTCCTCCATCCGGTAGAAGTCTTCATCCAAGCAGGGCAGATGAGGTCTTCCATCCGATTGAAGTCTTCATCCAAGAGGCATCTACTATCGTCATCCATCCGGAGCGGAGCGGCAGCATCCTGAAGACCTCCAACGCGGAACATCCATCCTGGCCGACGACTGAACGACGAATGACGGTTCCTTTAAATGACGTCATCCAAGATGGCGTCCCTCGAATTCCGATTGGCTGATAGGATTCTATCAGCCAATCGGAATTAAGGTAGGAACATTCTGATTGGCTGATGGAATCAGCCAATCAGAATCAAGTTCAATCCGATTGGCTGATCCAATCAGCCAATCAGATTGAGCTCGCATTCTATTGGCTGTTCCGATCAGCCAATAGAATGCTGATAAATACAAAGTTACCTGTAAAATAAATATTAATCCTAAAATAGCTATAATATAATTATAATTTATATTGTAGCTATATTAGGATTTATTTTACAGGTAAGTATTTAGCTTTAAATAGGAATAATTTATTTAATAAGAGTTAATTCATTTCGTTAGATTAAAATTATATTTAATTTAGGGGGGTGTTAGTGTTAGGGTTAGACTTAGCTTTAGGGGTTAATACATTTATTAGAATAGCGGCGAGATTAGGTCGGCAGATTAGGGGTTAATAAATGAAGTTAGGTGTCGGCGATGTTAGGAAGGGCAGATTAGGGGTTAATACTATTTATTATAGGGTTAGTGAGGCGGATTAGGGGTTAATAACTTTATAATAATAGCGGTGCGGTCCGCTCGGCAGAATAGGGGTTAATAAGTGTAGGCAGGTGGAGGCGACCTTGTGGGGGGCAGATTAGGGGTTAATAAATATAATATAGGGGTCGGCGGTGTTAGGGGCAGCAGATTAGGGGTACATAGGGATAATGTAAGTAGCGGCGGTTTACGGAGCGGCAGATTAGGGGTTAAAAATAATATGCAGGGGTCAGCGATAACGGGGGCGGCAGATTAGGGGTTAATAAGTGTAAGGTTAGGGGTGTTTAGACTCGGGGTACATGTTATGGTGTTAGGTGCAGACGTAGGAAGTGTTTCCCCATAGCAAACAATGGGGCTGCGTTAGGAGCTGAACGCGGCTTTTTTGCAGGTGTTAGGTTTTTTTTCAGCTCAAACAGCCCCATTGTTTCCTATGGGGGAATCGTGCACGAGCACGTTTTTGAGGCTGGCCGCGTCCGTAAGCAACTCTGGTATCGAGAGTTGCAGTGGGGTTAAATATGCTCTACGCTCCTTTTTTGGAGCCTAACGCAGCCATTCTGTGGACTCTCAATACCAGAGTTATTTTAAAGGTGCGGCCAGAAAAAAAGCCAGCGTTAGATACGCGGGTCCTTACCGACAAAACTCTAAATCTAGCTGCAAGTGAGCAAAAAAAAATGATAAAAGAAGTATATTAGAAAGTTGTTTAAAATTGCATGCTCTCTCTGAATCATGAAAGCAAAATGATGGGTTTCATATCCCTTTAACTTGTCACCTTTTTTACAAAGTATTTACCTTAATGTCAAAAGCAATGCAAATTACTAATGCTATATTACAGCTGTTGGAAGGCTGTATATCATAGTTTTATAGCATACTTAGCATACTTAGCGCTGCGGGATCTGTTGGCGCTCTACAAATTAATAATAATAATAATACTTGTGCATCCAACTACACATAACACAAACCCATACATAACACACATGCCTACTCACACATACATACACTCGCACACCCACACATAATACACACGCCTACACATACATACACTCACACACCCACACATAATACACACTCCTACACATACATACTCTCTCACACACACATACAAATACACTCACACATACTCATACACTCACATATAAACATACACTTACACATAACACACATATCTACACATACATACTCACACATACACTCACACATACACATACACCCACCCACCCACACATAACACACATATCTACACATACATACTCACACATACACTTACACATACACTCACACATACACATACACCCACACATAACACACATATCTACACATACATACTCACACCCACACATATCACACACCCACACAACACACACGTCTACACACAAATACATACATTCACACACCCACACATAACACACACGCCTACTCATACATACTCTAACACACACACATACACCCACAGATAACACACATATCTAAACATACATACTCACACACACACACATACATACATACACACATGCATACATACACATATACACATGCATACACACATGCATACATACACACACATACACATGCATACACACATACATACATACATACATACACACGCACATATACATATACATACATAGTTATACACACACATACATACACATATTAACATGCATACACATATACATACATACACACACATACATAGACACACACATACATACATACACACATACATACACATATACACATATACATACACATACATACATACACACACACACATATACATACATACATACATACATACACATATACATACATACATACACATATACATACATACATACATACATACATACGCACATACATACACATATACATACATACATACATACATATACATACATACACATATAAACATGCATACACATATACATACATACATAAATACACACACATACATACATACATACACATATACATACATACTTACATACATATACACATGCATACATACATACATATACATATACACATATACATACATACATATACATACATACACACATACACATATACATACATACATACACACACATATAAACATGCATACACATATATATACATACACACACATATAAACATGCATACACATATACATACATACATACACACACACATACATACATACACACACATATAAACATGCATACACATATACATACATACATACACACACATACATAAACACACACACATACATACACACACACATACATACATACACACACACACATACATACATATACATATACACATATACATACATACATATACATATACACATATACATACATACATATACATATACACATATACATACATACATACATACACACACACATACATACACAAATGTTCACATGCTCACCCATATGTACATTCATACATACTCACATGCAGGTATATATACATGCAGTACATATATGTGACTAAAAAGAATAGAAGAGTAAGCTAAATTAAATAAAGCATATTGGAATATTTGTTGTCACAAAGAAAAGATCCAAACACAAAAACCCATATGGGTATGCTTCATTAAACGGATATGAAACCCAAAAAATGTATTTTGTGATTTAGATGGAACATACAATTTTTAAGAAGTTTCCAAATGACTTATATTAACAAATTTGCTTAGTTCTCATGTTATTCATTGTTGAAGCAATACCTAGGTAGATGTCTGGAGCGCTACAAGACAGGAAATAGTGCTGCCATCTAGTGGCATTCTTGCAAAACTGCTGCCATATAGTGCTCCAGACACATGCATGCTCCTGAGCTTATGTCTCTGCTTTTTCAAAAAAAGATACCAAGACCACAAAGAAAATTTGATAATAGAAGTAAATTAGAAAGTTTTTAAAATTGTATATCTGATTTATTAAAGAAAATGTTTAGGTTTCATGTTCTTTTAAATACAATTAGATTGCTCAGTAGAAATTAATGAATTATTAAGATACATATTTATTCCCAGTTATATCCTAGGGGTAATTTCCTATCACCACCCCCTCTTAGTTACATTATTTGTTTGAAACAATGAAAAGCCAAATATACAATGTTCAATTATTTATAGGGCATTAAAGTGAATTGTGTTAAATTTAAAATATTATTTTATAAAAAATAGTGTAAGGCAAAATTGTGGGAAATCCGGAGGCAGATAAAAAAAAATCTTTATTCTGAGCTTTTTAAAACATAGTGCAACAAAGACATTCCAGCGTGTCTGCCAAATCAGCTGACGCGTTTCGGCTTTGTGCCGTAGTCTTTTCTATAATTGTGGGTTAACTTACCTTGATGTAATGTGAGGCTAGAGTGTAGTGGCAACATTGCTGCCAATGTTGGGATGGATTTGGGCTTACTTTATATAAGGTTCTCCCTTTTTGATCATTTGGGCGGATTTCACACGCAGTGCAAGATTAGAAGTGGCGCGTTATGAGTTTACCGCGCGTGATATGGTCTTTTCGCAATCAATTTCCATTGTGTAGGTATTACAAGTCTGGAAAAATATGATTGCGTGCGCACATTTGCCTTTTACACAACAATCAATTCCGTGATCAAAGAGCTGTAGTTAACAATTTTCCGCAGCATAAAAAATTCACAAAACACTTCAAAATACATTAAAAAGTACACTCACACTTATATTAACACTTTTTAATAAAACGTATTAAAAAAAATATTGCACACAAACCTTATAAGGGCCCAAAGATACGAGATCTCAGGTGTTAGAAAGAAAAAATGACGCAGGGATTTTACATTGACATACATACACACACATAGAGAAACACGAATTTATATGTATGGACATATGTTTAACTATGGAGATAATGAAAATATTTTACATTACAATCTTATGCACAATAAACATTATCTCATAGGGATTTTGAAAGAGATATTCGCATATAGATCTCGAGATATCTAGACATATATAAATATTCATATACATGTCTCGCAATAAACAGATATATCAGTCCAACAATCATCTCATATATAGAGATATATTTATTTATTAATAAATAGAACATATTCTGTTAATAAAACTTTTTCTCAATATTCGCATTTTCATGTACACTTTTCAAGGAGAATACGTCGGTTCGCGGGAAACAGATGTTAAGAAGACCTCTGCTCCTTAACTTATTCAACACCTTTTAGGTGGCGGTCTGCAATCATTCCGATCCGATCCGGATGATTGACAACCCCTGCTAGTGGCCGATAGGTTGCGAATGTGCAGGGGGGGGGAACTGCACAAGCATTTCACAAGAAATGCTTGTGCAATGTTAAATGACGACAGCGTATGCTGACGGCATTTAGAGATGCCGAGCGGACATGATTCGCTATAGTTTGCATTACCCAGTTTGCATTACGCGGGTTAACGGGCATGCAAAATATCGGCTATATTACGAGTTGTGCGTCAGGGTAAAAAAGCAGCGTTAAAAGATCCTAACGCTGCTTTTTTACGCCCGCTGCTATTACGAGTCTTGAAGGTTTAGGGACACCGCACACTTTTTTGGCCTTACCGCAAACCGGCTTTGTAAACTTCGTAAAGTCTATTTTCAATGGGACTTCCATAGCGCCGGTATTACGAGTCTGTCCTACCCCATCAAGAGTCCAAACGCATTTAAAAGTCAATAGTTAAGAGTTTTATGGTACAACGCCGTAACATAAAACTCATAACTAAAGTGCTAAAAAGTACACTAACACCGATAAACTACCTATTAACCCCTAAACCGAGGCCCTCCCGCATCGCAAACACTATAATACTTTTTTTAACCCCTAATCTGCCGTTCCGGACATCGCTGCAACTATAATAAACATATTAACCTCTAAACCGCCGCACTCCTGCCTCGCAAACATTAGTTAAATATTATTAACCCCTAATCTGCCGTCCCTAACATCGCCACCACCTACCTACATTTATTAACCCCTAAACTGCCGCCCCCAACTTCGCCGCCACTATATTAAATTTATTAAACCCTAAACCTAAGTCTAACCTAACCCTAACACCCCCTAACTTAAATATAATTTAAATTAATCTAAATAAAAATTACTATAATTAACTAAATTATTCCTATTTAAAACTAAATACTTACCTATAAAATAAACCCTAAGATAGCTACAATATAACTAATAGTTACATTATTTTACAGGCAAGTTTGTATTTATTTTAACTAGGTAGAATAGTTATTAAATAGTTATTAACTATTTAATAAGTACCTAGCTAAAATAAATACAAAAGTACCTGTAAAATAAAACCTAACCTAAGTTACAATAACACCTAACACTACACTATAATTAAATAAATTAACTAAATTAAATACGAATACCTAAATTAAATTAGCTAAAGTACAAAAACAAACAAAACACTAAATTACAGAAAATAATAAACAAATTACAGATATTTAAACTAATTACACCTAATCTAATAGCCGTATCAAAATAAAAAAAGCCCCCCCCCAAATAAAAAAACCCTAGCCTAAACTAAACTACCAATAAACCTTAAAAGGGCCTTTTGCGGGGCATTGCCCCAAAGTAATCAGCTCTTTTACCTGTAAAAAAAAATACAAACAACCCCGCCAACAGTAAAACCCACCACCCATACAACCAACCCCCCAAATAAAATACTAACTTAAAAAACCTAAGCTCCCCATTGCCCTGAAAAGGGCATTTTGATGGGCATTGCCCTTAAAAGGGCAGTTAGCTCTTTTGCGGCCCAAACCCTAATCTAAAAAATAAAACCCACCCAATACACCCTTAAAAAAGCCTAACACTAACCTCCTGAAGATCGACTTACAGTTCTGAAGACCCAACATCCATCCTCAAGGAAGCGGCAGAAGTCTTCATCCAACCGGATCGAAGTCCTCAACGAAGTCGGAAGAAGTCTTCATCCAAGCCGGGTGAAGTGGTCCTCAAGACGGGCAGAAGTCTTCATCCAGACGGCATCTTCTATCTTCATCCATCCGATGTGGAGCAGCTCCATCTTCAAGACATCCAACGCGGAACATCCTCTTCAAACGACGGCTTCTTACTGAATGACGGTTCCTTTAAGTGACGTCATCCAAGATGGCGTCCCTTAGATTCCGATTGGCTGATAGAATTCTATCAGCCAATCGGAATTAAGGTAGAAAAAAACCTATTGGCTGAGGCAATCAACCAATGGGATTGAACTTCAATCCTATTGGCTGATCCAAACAGCCAATAGGATTGAGCTGGCATTCTATTAGCTGTTCCAATCAATAAGTGTAGGTAGGTTGCGGCGACCTTGGGGGGCGTCAGATTAGGGGTTAATAAATAAAATGTAGGTGGCGGCGATGTTGGGGGCAGCAGATTAGCGGTTCATAACTATAATGTAGGTGGCAGCGGTGTCCGGAGCGGCAGATTAGAGGTTAATAAGTATAATGTAGTTGTCGGCGATGTCGAGGACGGCATATTAGGGTTTAATAAGTGTAAGATTGGGGGCGGAGTCAGCCACTGAGGTGGATGTTCACATTTCTATAGAGCTCTGGCTCCAAATATTTTAAAAGGGGCCTATTTACCTTTTTTTATAGCTCTAATCCATTCAGAGGTGAGCCACAATACTAGAAGCTATCCTAAGTCTAAGAGCATACACAGACTTTGCTGCATTTGCTTTGCCATTCCGTTAAGACAAGTCATTTAAGGATTGCGATATTTGAGCTAAAGATGGCAACAACCTTGTGGGATAAAGAAATTCTGGAACTGCTAGAGGCCCATTTCACACAATTAAGGCTAACGCTTATAAAGGTGTTTGACCAGGAGTCACAGGCTAGTGCAGATCCGGAGAACCCGGGGAACCTGCAAGATTCACATGAGGGTAATCTGTATGATATTGAGCCCTCATTATACGGGACTAGATGTGATGAGGCTGGCCGGAAACAAGAAGAAGGAGACTTGGCTATGCCAAACACTTTAATACCGACCGGGTCAGCTACCTTCCTAACTATTGCTACCACCCAATCTGAGTCGCCTTCTACGCAACAGTGGACATCTAACTGGCAAGAGGAACAGATGTATCCTAAGCCCTGTTTACAACACCTCCTGCTTTCACCTATCTCACTATTTGCCTGGGAGCAGCACGGCACAGAGGTTCTAGCGAGATTCAAGGATCATAATATGTCCTACCAGAAATCCGGGAAGCGGACCCTTGAGGAGGTTCAGCTTGAATTTGTCTGCTATGATTGTCCTGGAGTGGCAATGAAAGGGAAACTCTACCTGTTTTCTCCGGTGGGCTCTTTTTTGCTGTCGGAGAGCATACTGCTGTGGAAAACTTTTCCAACAGGGCTGGATCATCTTATGTGAGAGAGAGAGAGTTTTGGAGTGTGGGGCGCAAATAAATGCTATAACCTTTAAAAACGTATTTTAATATGTTACTATATGGTTAGAGAGAAAATAATAAAATCAAAAGAAACTTTTTCTTATAATATAAAATTATCTTTATTAGTGCAAATAGCAATTTAACAAATATGTGTGTTCTTTTCAATTGATGTGCGGGTATATATATATACAATCCTATATTATTATCTGTGGGTCTGTCTATAGAAAGTCTACGAAAAAAACTTTTTTTTAAAAAATTCTTAGGGGAAATTCTTTGTATAAAAAATTCTTTATATTAAAAAATTAAAACAATACATAAAGATCATATGGGAGAGTATTAAATTGCATGTAAACTTTAAAAGATTGGAAGAAATAGGAGAAATATTCTGGATATTCTGGATATATCTTGTCTAGGTGAGGGAGGACTCTGACTACGCGAAGTGAATATGTTTTTGGAAGAAACGCGTAGCAAACTACTGTCAAAAAAGAACACCACTATTGTGTCTCCAAGGACTAATACACCACCACTTCTATAACTGGTGTTTATAAATTGATTGAACTTGTTTTCACAAAAGGAACCGCGATCGGATAAACAATCTGACAACCAAGCCCTCACATCTATGCTACAAAGTAGCCGCTATCTGTTAGTGGATGAGAGGACTTTTTGGATACTATTACAACCGTGCTGCCGCACGTAAAACCTGTGTGCAAGGAATAACCATACCAAGGACATCAAGGAATAAACTGATCTCCGGCAACATCAACTGAGCGGACGACTAAAGAAGGAACACCTGTACCCACATCCAGGCTCCAGAATCGGTTAGGAAGCAAGTAAGTAAACCCCCGCTCCTTACTATACAGTATCTGCTCCTAGACCGTAGAGCCTTGGCAACGTTAAAAATAACCCGGGCAACGTGAAAAACATTCCCAGCATACAGTTATTAATTATAACTAGCAAAAAGGAATAGACTCATAACTATTACAGAGATGACCACTTGAAGAAAAACCCATAATCCTTTACCTATCAGTCGACCGACTGTGTCTCACAGCAAAATAAACAATTTATTCACCACATATTCAGTGAATGTGAATCGCATTCTACTTGCATTAATTGCGATTAACATTTCTCCAAACCTAATAGATTTACGGTTTTTCAATATTTTATCAATTTTATCAATTTACATCCCACAAGCATATATATTGTCTAAACTAAAGGTGACAATAGACGCTTTTATTATATTGTTTTTAAAAGAACCATCAAGGAAAATAATTTCAATTGACCTATTATACAATTAAAAGTGGAATTGTTTATCTACACTACACTAGGTTTTTATGTACTAGGTGTATTGCATATATATCGAATCACACACTTTTAAGATCACAAGGGAATCTTTTTCTTCCAAAAACATATTCACTTCGCGTAGTCAGAGTCCTCCCTCACCTAGACAAGATATATCCAGAATATCCAGAATATTTCTCCTATTTCTTCCAATCTTTTAAAGTTTACATGCAATTTAATACTCTCCCATATGATCTTTATGTATTGTTTTAATTTTTTAATATAAAGAATTTTTTATACAAAGAATTTCCCCTAAGAATTTTTTTAAAAAAAGTTTTTTTCGTAGACTTTCTATAGACAGACCCACAGATAATAATATAGGATTGTATATATATATATACCCGCACATCAATTGAAAAGAACACACATATTTGTTAAATTGCTATTTGCACTAATAAAGATAATTTTATATTATAAGAAAAAGTTTCTTTTGATTTTATTATTTTCTCTCTAACCATATAGTAACATATTAAAATACGTTTTTAAAGGTTATAGCATTTATTTGCGCCCCACACTCCTAAACTCTCTCTCTCTCACAAACGTACTCAATATCATTTGGGGTTGATATTCCAGGAGTCAAGGCTAACCACTAGGCAGCGCAGGAAAGTTTTTGAAAACTCTGTCCTCTTTGGATCATCTTATGGCCGGGTGTTGGCCTCTGTGGCTGATTAACTCCTCTCTTTGGCAATTGCTGGACACTGTATCCTTTTGGTTTCGATCAGGGATCGGCTGAAGGTTTATATTTGATGGCATTCCTAAGGCTATGATTACGGCTGAGTGCCGAAACATGTAAGCCAACTGGTGTCACGTCTGTCTTACCTTTTGCCTATTTCTGTTGCCCCTGAACACAACTTTTAAGTATGTTTAATAAAGCTGCTTTTATCTAAATATTGCTTCGTGGGATCCTCTGCTTCTCTTTTTTACTTCTACACTACCACACCAGATTGTGGATCCTGCAGTCCCTGTATCCTGTTGTAATCCAGGTTGAAGTAAGCCCCGCCCCCTGCAAGCTACGCACGCAAATGCCGGTGAAAGAAGTTTGGAATACTGCCAGCTCCTACGGACCCATTGCCGCCTGTCAAGAGATTGCGTCTTCTAGCAAGGGAGTAAGCTTATCTGCTTTTGCCGAAGTCAAATACCGGCCTGTATGTTCACAGTGTTTCCCTGCTATCGCATCTTGTTCCATACAGGCGGATGGTCGAGCCCCCTGGTTGGGCTCTTTTTTGCTGTCGGAGAGCGTACTGCTGTGGAAACCTTGTCCAACCGGGCTGGATCATCTTATGGCTGGGTGTGGTCCTCTGTGGCTGATGAACTCCTCTCTTTGGCAATTGCTGGACACTGTATCCTTTTGGTTTCGATCAGGGATCGGCTGAAGGTTTATATTTGATGGCATTCCTACTTAAGACTTACTACCAAACTCTGCCTTGGTGGAATGTCTAATTCTTTGGTATAAACGGTTTAGTGCTAGCTTTTATGACAGACCTACTTTTGCATATCTAGCATGGGATATTTATGTTTTCAAGGGTACTTCATTGTTTAATTTGTTTGAGATTTAGATATAGAATGAATAGTTCTTATTGTTAGGGAAAATGTATTTTATTTCAAGAAGGCAAATAAGTAGCTTTATTCTTAGACCAAATAATATCAGTGGACCACAGTGATTAAAAACGTAATCCTCCTCGCTCTTTTAACCTTATATACACACACAATGCTAGAAGAATCCTTGTAGATAGGGGTTTTATGATTAGGAAATACTTACCACATTGCTATTGACTATAAGTCATGACATATCCCCTAATTCAGTATTAGATACAAGTCTGATCAAACCTGTGATTCTAGTGTATCTCCTGTTTGTTTTCAGGCAAGGTTTTTTCTTTTTAATATATATTATTTCTATTTATTTATTTATGGTGTTGTGTTTGTTTGTTTTTATGGGTAAAATAATATACTTTGATGCTGCCAAACAATTTTTTTAATTCCATGGTCATATTTTTCATCTGACATAATTTATGTATACATGAACCAGTGGATGCCATTTGGCTGAGTCTGCGGGAAAAGCAAATTTATATAGTCTTCTGAACATGTGAAGGAGGAGCGCATGAGATGTCCAAACTTCTCATTTGATAAGAATGTTGCGCTAGTCCAGGCCATCATGGACAACCACAGTGCCCTCTTTGTCCAGGAGAAGGGCAAAGGAGTTGCCCGAAGGCGTAAGGAAGCATGGTTGGCGGTAGAGGATGCTGTAAACAGTGTGGCCCCACAGAGGAGGACTGTCGAGGGAATTAAAAAAAGGTGGAACAATTGCAAGAGGCGGGTGAAAGAGAAGATGGGCCAGGAAGCCATGCACCAGAGGGGAACAGGTGGTGGTCCACCCTTGAAAGCAGAATACAACATCTGGCAGGAGATGATACGCAGGTCCCTGAGTATCACAGCATTCCGTGGACTTCCAGGGGCTCGTGACTCAGGGGTTGCAACTACAGCACCTCATGCTGGTGAGTAACATCCCACACACCAGTATGATATGTATTTGAAATATAACATCCTTTAATGTCACACATTCATGTACACAATGAGGAGCATGGTATTTGGCCTACTAACAAAAACATCTACAATTATATTTGACATTAATGCTACTTAACACAATGCAATTCATGTTATGAGGTGGAATAGTGCAATACTAACATGTCTCAGAGTAACACAGGCCACAATCCACATGTAGAGTTTTCAGTAAATGGACACTATAGCCATCACAATACTTTTAGCTCAGAAAGCAGGTTCTGTGCCTACATCAGGCTAAAATAAATTGTGTGTCCATAGTGTCACTTAAAGAACACATTTTCTCCATCACTGACATGTACACATAACTATTGTATGAAACACATACCTGTATACTGTGCAGATTAAAATCCCTCATATCACAAATCACATTGTGCACATGCATGTTATACAGTTTGACATGAGAATGAGTATTGTCCCTAGCATGTATCAATGTACATTGTATGCTCACATGGACATATAAATGACTGTATCATTTGACTCCTCCTCAGAACCTCCTGTCACCAGGCTGCAAACAGGCATGCCGCCACCTCCACCACCACCAGTCACAGGCATGCAGCCACCTCCACCACCAGTCTTCAGGCAGCAACATGGACATTATGTTCCCAGGCATCAGCAGGGTTGGATTGCCTCCGTTGAGGACCCAGAAGTGATGCCACCACCATTGGCATACGACCCCTGGCAAGATACCTGGCCTGAGGAATATCCTTTTGGCTTTGAGGGGGAGCCAAGTCAGCCATGAAGGGTCCATGTCTTTACCCCCCCCATCACAATATCAGGCCAGTCATGGCTTTTCCACACAGGGGATGTCGCAAGATATGCAAACTGGACAGGCTGAGTGGTCACACACTAGTCGTCAATGGGACTACCAATCCAGCCTGAGAGCTCCACCATCCACTTCCCTTGGGAGAGCTCCACCATCCACTTCCCTTGGGAGAGCTCCACCATCCACTTCCCTTGGGAGAGCTCCACCATCCTCAGATGAGCATATAGCTGAGGTTGTCCCTGAAGCACCAGCAGCTGGAGTTGTCCCTGAAGCACCAGCAGCTGAAGTTATCCATGAAGCAGATGCAGCTGAAGTTGTCCATGAAGCAGATGCAGCTGAAGTTGTCCATGAAGCAGATGCAGCTGAAGTTGCCCCTGAAGCACCAGCAGCTGAAGTTGTCCATGATGCACCAGCAGATAGAGCAGAACCTGCACATAGAATCACTGCTGCTCAAGAGCCTGTAGATCCACTGTATTCTCCCCTGGGTGAGGAATACATTTCACTCCAGAGGAGGCTCATAACAAGCTGCGAGAGCATTCAAAGAGGCCAACAGAGGTTTCATAGGAGCCAAGAGAAGTTACTCAAGCGTAGCATCGAGCTGCAGAAGGACATTGCAGCCTCATTAAATGGAATTGTACAAAATCAGTCTCAGATGATGAGAATCCAGTCTGATATGCAGATGCAGATGGACAATAGATGGCGGGAACAAAACCAACTCTTGGGTGTGTTGGTTGAGCACTTCACACACCAGCAGGACACTGCCTCCAGCCTTTCATCTGTGGCCAGCACTCCAGCAGAACAATCTTAAGCTTCCCAAACCAGGAAATCCACTACAGTCACCTCTGCCCTCTCATCCAAGAAGCCGAAAAATAAAAAATATTCTTATAGTTCACCATAAATCTTGTCCTCTGTTATTTACCATATAATTGTCATCCACATCCATGTGAGGGGTGTTTTAGTACACTAATATTGTTAAAACATATAATAAGGCCTGTGTGGAAATGGCCCCAAAAAGGTAATATTATCCTGTTTATGACATATTCTTGTACTATAACTCACATCCACAATAGTTGTTTCTGAAGGGTACATATAGTAATATTCACTTGTAAGATGTAAATCAATGTATCTCACATCCAATATAAATTGACCCATTGGTATATATAGTAGTGATGTTACTGATAGGGTGGGCATTATCAGGTGTTTTAAGTCTGCAGGAGAGAGGTTGTGGTGTCTGTGATTGGTTTGACACAATTGCAAAGAGACAGCCTTCAAGAAGGTGTTAGAAATGATCATATGAGCCATCCTAGGTTTTGCTTTCAACTAAGAATACCAAGAGAATAAAGCAAGTGTTCTAATTAAATCTGAAAGTAGTTTGAAATAACATGCTCTATTTAAAAAAAGAAGGTTTTCTTTGGACTTGACTGTCCCTTTATATATTTTGTCATCAGTGCCAAGCTGTGTTAGCATTAGAATAAATTACACTCCAGTGGGTTCTAAAGGTAATCCAATTGAAAGTAAATAAGCAAGTATATGTCTACAATGTGATAAAGTACCTACAAGCTCAATCCATTTGATTATGTTGTGGCTTCAAACTATTTCAAATACACAAATAAACCTTAAAAAAGCAATATCATAGTATACTGTCCCTTTAACCTTGAGATGCTGCTTAAATATATGTGTTTGTTAAGGCTTCCAGGGAGTTACATTGTTTTTTAGTCAGTGCAAGGGCTCCTGCGCCTGTAATTTGTGGCGAGATGAGAATGGAGTAGATTTTCTGAAATCTGCGCGCGTAAGTACTTACGCTGTATATTGGATACCAAACTGCGCGTGTTTTGTATGTAGGTCTATGGGTAAAATTAATACGGGCGAAGGCAGAAATATCCGCGCGTAAGTTGTTGCAACGCCGTATATGTGATACCAAACCCTCGCAAAATTTGGTGTCGCCGGCTTTTGCGGGCGACGCTGCATATCGGATCGGGCCCCAGATCCGCTCAGTAGAGCAAGGAGCGGCGGTCTGAAAAATTCTACTTTATAATAAAATATTGCTGCAATATTATGTTGTATAAAGCTAGTGCTAAGATAATGTTATATAATTCTGCACAGAGAAGATTTTGTTAAAGGGACAGTTAACGTTGTTCAAGATGTTACATCATTCTGTACTATGTGCAGAATTATGTAATACAAGGATAGCCTTTTGTATGAAAACATTTTTCAAAATGCCTCTTAAGCAAAATAATCCTCTTTGGTGCGGCAGTTGAACTAGAGTACAATGTAAATCCAAGCAATGAGGAGCACTCGCAACAGCGGATTAAATAGAAACTTTTTATTAGAGTTTGTTAAAACATCCACATATCCAGGATGAGAATTGGATTACAAGCGGCAATGCAGGTGGTTTGGAGTTCACTCCTAGGACTTCTTCTGATGCGTTTTGGCCAGAAAGGCCGTAATCGTAGCTACAGTCTGTGATTCCTAATTACCTTATATAAACAATAGTGCATAGTAATTGGGTAAAATCATTACCCGGAGTGAGATCCTAAACACACCCACAATGCTCGTTACAGCAAATGTATGTTGACATTATTCTCAATTTACTGAAGCAATCCGAAGATTATATAAATGCAAAAACAATACATAAATAAATAGATAAACAAACAAAGTTGCATCCTTACATACCTTATAATCACATGTACATTAATTATACAGTTAATATTCAAGGGATGAAATAACCCAAGTTGGAACCTTTCGTATTGTCATATATATATTTTTTAATTGACTAATTCTGGTCACTAGGTGCCAACATACTCTGTGATTTTGTGAGTTTAACTAGAGTGTCACAGGCTCACTGTCTAATCATAGTGCACCCCAGGGCCACCACTAGAAATTTTGGGGCCCCTGACTTAACCATTGATCAGGGCCCCCCCCCCCCCTTTGACATGTGCAATTTTTGACCAAGTGACTAAAACGTATATGCACTTTATTCTTAAGTGTCTATTTAAACTTGGAAATGTTGTAAAGGTAGTAACATACAAACACACAGACACACTCATACACTGAAACACACACACACACACTCACACATAAGGATTTACATATAGACACTCTAGCAGACACGCAAAGAAACACACTCAGACACAGACACCCAGACAGACACTCAGCACTTGTTTATATTGACCTGACAAGTAATGAGGTAAACTACAGTTTTGTAAAAAAAGGAGATTTAGAAAACAAAATATGGAGTTCTGATTATCTTTTTGTAAAGGAAGATGCCAACTAAATGATGCCAACTGCATGCACTGGCTGAAAGGAAGGGCCCTGAACTGTCTAAACAATCATTTAAAGGTTAAATGGTAGATTGGTGACTTCCGGAAAGGTCTCATTAGTCTCAAAGTCTGTAGAAAGATGTGAATAATCAGTAGTAAGGTCAAAATGTCCTAAAAAGGAACAGACAATGGACACACACACAAACTCAAACTTGCACATACACCCAAGGAAACAACGACAGAAACACCCTCAGAAGTCACACAGACATACACAGAGACACCCACAGAAAACACACAAAGACATACACACACACACAGAGAGACAACCACATAAAACCCAGATAGATAGATATACATACACACACCCTCACTGAGACATCCACAGAAAACACACACCCTCACAGAGACATCCACAGAAATCACAGACAGACAGACATACATACATACATACACACACACACACACACACCCTCACAGAGATATCCACAGAAAACACAAACATACACACCCACCCTCACAGAGGCATCCAGAGAAAATAAATACACAAAGACAAACATACACACACCCTCACAGAGACCCCCATAGAAAAAGCTCAAAGACATATGCACACACCCTCACAGACATCCACAGAAAATGCACAAAGAGATACACACCCACCCTCAGAGAGAGACCCACACACAAAAAAAATACATACACACTCATATAGACACAAACCAAAGCACAAAGACAAAAACACAGACACCCACAGAAACACTCACAGGAGGAAACATTTCTGCACCTTTCATCCTTTAAATCAACAGTGCATGATAAAAAAAATTGCAGAAATTAAGAGAACACTTTTTAAAGAATCATATTTGTAAATGTGCAAACAAAAATAATTCTGTTGAATTCAAAATTGTACATTAATGATCTGGGTAGATGGCTAGATGAAGAAAAGTACTTTTAAAAAGGTTAACATATGTTTGATTTTTCCCAACCAAGAGCACCACTTCAAATATAGTGTACAAATGTTCCCATCTGTCAGCTGTACTTATGGATTTTAAAAATGCTGTACTCTATATGGTCTTGGTGGAACCTTAAGCTGTGGTACTCATATCACAAAATGCAGGATTTAGGCATGTTGGTATGTATTTCAAAATTAACGGCTAGATTTAGAGTTTGGCGTTAGCCGTCAAAACCAGCGTTAGAGGCTCCTAACGCTGGTTTTGGGCTACCGCTGGTATTTAGAGTCAGTCAGGAAAGGGTCTAACGCTCACTTTCCAGCCGCGACTTTTCCATACCACAGATCCCTCTACGCCATTTGCGTATCCTATCTTTTCAATGGGATCTTTCTAACGCCGGTATTTAGAGTCGTGGCTGAAGTGAGCGTTAGAAATCTAACGACAAAACTCCAGCCGCAGAAAAAAGTCAGTAGTTAAGAGCTTTCTGGGCTAACGCCGGTTCATAAAGCTCTTAACTACTGTGCTCTAAAGTACACTAACACCCATAAACTACCTATGTACCCCTAAACCGAGGCCCCCCCACATCGCCGCCACTCTATTAAAAATGTTTAACCCCTAATCTGCCGACCGCACACCGCTGCAACTTACGTTATCCCTATGTACCCCTAATCTGCTGCCCCTAACATCACAGACACTTACATAATATTTATTAACCCCTAATCTGCCCCCCCAACGTCGCCGCTACCTAACTACACTTTTTAACCCCTAATCTGCCGACCGGACCTCACCGCTACTATAATAAATGTATTAACCCCTAATCCGCCTCACTCCCGCCTCAATAACCCTATAATAAATAGTATTAACCCCTAATCTGCCCTCCCTAACATCGCCGACACCTAACTTCAAGTATTAACCCCTAATCTGCTGACCCGACCTCACCGCTACTCTAATACATTTATTAACCCCTAAAGCTAAGTCTAACCTTAACCCTAACACCCCCCTAAGTTAAATATAATTTAAATCTAACGAAATAAATTAACTCTTATTAAATAAATTATTCCTATTTAAAGCTAAATACTTACCTGTAAAATAAACCCTAATATAGCTACAATATAAATAATAATTATATTGTAGCTATTTTAGGATTAATATTTATTTTACAGGCAACTTTGTATTTATTTTAACCAGGTACAATAGCTATTAAATAGTTAATAACTATTTAATAGCTACCTAGTTAAAATAATTACCAAATTACCTGTAAAATAAATCCTAACCTAAGTTACAATTGAACCTAACACTACACTATCAATAGATTAATTAAATAAAATACCTACAATTATCTACAATTAAACCTAACACTACACTATCAATAAATTAATTAAATACAATACCTGCAAATAAATACAATTAAATAAACTAACTAAAGTACAAAAAATAAAGAACTGTTACAAAAAATAAAAAAATATTTACAAACATTAGAAAAATATTACAACAATTTTAAACTAATTACACCTACTCTAAGCCCCCTAATAAAATAACAAAGCCCCCCAAAATAAAAAAATGCCCTACCCTACTCTAAATTTAAAAAGTTCAAAGCTCTTTTACCTTACCAGCCCTTAAAAGGGCCTTTTGTGGGGCATACCCCAAAGAAAACTGCTCTTTTGCCTGTAAAAGAAAAATACAACCCCCCCAACATTAAAACCCACCACCCACATACCCCTAATCTAACCCAAACCCCCCTCAAAAAAACCTAAAACTACCCCCCTGAAGATCATCCTACCTTGAGTCGTCTTCACTCAGCCGAGCCACCGATGGAACTGAAGAGGAGATACGAAGCGGCAGAAGTGATCCTCCAAGGGGCGCTGAAGAAATCTTCCATCCGATGAAGTGATCCTCCAAGTGGCGCTGAAGAAGTCTTCCATCCGGGCGATGTCATCTTCCAAGCGGGGTCTTCAATCTTCTTTCTTCAGGATCCATCTTGCAGACCTCCGACGCGGAACATCCTGCTTGCTCGACGGACTACCAATGAATGAAGGCTCCTTTAAGGGACGTCATCCAAGATGGCGTCCCTCGAATTCCGATTGGCTGATAGGATTCTATCAGCCAATCGGAATTAAGGTAGGAAAATTCTGATTGGCTGATGGAATCAGCCAATCAGATTCAAGTTCAATCCGATTGGCTGATCCAATCAGCCAATCAGATTGAGCTCGCATTCTATTGGCTGATCGGAACAGCCAATAGAATGCGAGCTCAATCTGATTGGCTGATTGGATCAGCCAATCGGATTGAACTTGAATCTGATTGGCTGATTCCATCAGCCAATCAGAATTTTCCTACCTTAATTCCGATTGGCTGATAGAATCCTATCAGCCAATCGGAATTCGAGGGACGCCATCTTGGGTGACGTCCCTTAAAGGAACCTTCATTCGTCGTCTAGTCGTCGGAAGAAGAGGATGGATCCGCGCCGGAGGTCTTCAAGATGGAGCCGCTCGTCATCGGATGGAAGAACATAGAAGATGCGGCTTGGATGAAGATGTTTGCCGATCCAGATCGACTCTTCTGCCCGGATAGGATGAAGACTTCTGCCCGAAGATGGAATTCTTTAGCCGCCGCTTGGATCAAGACTTCAGCCAGAGGATGGACGTCACTCTTCAGCCCCCGTTTGGGCTTGGATGAAGACTTCGGAGGCTCTTCTGGACCGATCGGGACCCTGTATGGTTAAGACAAGGTAGGGAGATCTTCAGGGGCTTAGTGTTAGGTTTATTTAAGGGGGGTTTGGGTTAGATTAGGGGTATGTGGGTGGTGGGTTGTAATGTAGGGGGGGTATTGTATGTTTTTTTTTTTACAGGCAAAAGAGCTGAATTCTTTAGGGCATGCCCCGCAAAGGGCCCTTTTAAGGGCTGGTAAGGTAAAAGAGCTTTTCTATTTTAATTTTAGAATAGGGTATGGCATTTTTTTATTTTGGGGGGCTTTGTTATTTTATTAGGGGGCTTAGAGTAGGTGTAATTAGTTTAAAATTGTTGTAATATTTTTCTAATGTTTGTAAATATTTTTTTATTTTTTGTAACAGTTCTTTTTATTTTTTGTACTTTAGTTAGTTTATTTAATTGTATTTATTTGTAGGTATTGTATTTAATTAATTTATTGATAGTGTAGTGTTAGGTTTAATTGTAGATAATTGTAGGTATTTTATTTAATTAATTTATTGATAGTGTAGTGTTAGGTTTAATTGTAACTTAGGTTAGGATTTATTTTACAGGTAATTTTGTAATTATTTTAACTAGGTAGCTATTAAATAGTTATTAACTATTTAATAGCTATTGTACCTGGTTAAAATAATTACAAAGTTGCCTGTAAAATAAATATTAATCCTAAAATAGCTACAATATAATTATAATTTATATTGTAGCTATATTAGGGTTTATTTTACAGGTAAGTATTTAGCTTTAAATAGGAATAATTTATTTAATAAGAGTTAATTTATTTCGTTAGATTTAAATTATATTTAACTTAGGGGGGTGTTAGTGTTAGGGTTAGACTTAGCTTTAGGGGTTAAAAATTTTATTAGAGTAGCGATGAGGTCCGGTCGGCAGATTAGGGGTTAATACTTGAAGTTAGGTGTCGGCGATGTTAGGGAGGGCAGATTAGGGGTTAATACTATTTATTATAGGGTTTTTGAGGCGGGAGTGAGGCGGATTAGGGGTTAATACATTTATTATAGTAGCGATGAGGTCCGGTCGGCAGATTAGGGGTTAATAAGTGTAAGGTTAGCGGTGTTTAGACTCGGGGTACATGTTAGGGTGTTTGGTGCAGACATAGGAAGTGTTTCCCCATAGGAAACAATGGGGCTGCGTTAGGAGCTGAACGCTGCTTTTTTGCAGGTGTTAGGTTTTTTTCAGCTCAAAATGCCCCATTGTTTTCTATGGGGGAATGGTGCACGAGCACGTTTTTGAAGCTGGCCGCGTCCGTAAGCACCGCTGGTATGGAGAGTTGCAGTGGCTGTAAATTATGCTCTACGCTCCCTTTTTGGAGCCTAATGCAGCCATTCTGTGAACTCTAAATACCAGCGGTATTTAAAAGGTGCGGGGAAAAAAAAGCCAGCGTTAGCTACGCGGGTTGTTACCGACAAAACTCTAAATCTAGGCGTAAGTTAGCTGTAGTGTAAACAGAACAGTTTTAAGTTAACCTGTCTCATTTCAAACACTGAGCAATCTTAGTCTGAGAGTATAACATGTTATGCAGATGTAAACATCTTAGATAAAATGCCTCCTTGCATCTGGAAAGTCCTTGCATAAAGGGGCAGTAAACTGGAATGTAATATATATAGGAGGAAACATTTCTGCATGGTTTTAAATATAGAAATTCAACAGTATTGTCAAATAATCATAAATACACTGCTGCTAAAAATGTGTTTTTATGGACACCTGGCCCCACCATACAGCTACTACCACACTGAAGTTACAATCGGAAATTGCACAAAGAAATAAAAAAAACATTTGCTAAGTAAGTCCTACCTCCTCTGCAAATTAAAGTGATCTGCCGTCTGACTCAGGCACACACTGTACAAACAAAGTGCCTAGTCTGTCTCACACTGTGCATAGTGGTTGAGTGCACACTCAGAAATCCTCTCAAATGCTAATACTTTACTCCTTGTAATAACATTTCCCATGCTCAATTAGCACTCTGTTGTAGTACCCTCTGATGGCTGCCAAAATTTAAAAAAAAATAATTTTTTTTTTTTTTAAAGTTCTTGCCTCATGGGGCCCCCCTGGCCCATGGGGCCCCTGACAGGAGTCACCCCTGTCACCCCCTGATGGCGGCCCTGGTGCACCCTATCACACCATTTAACTATACGTAGTGCATTCCCGCACTAGGTAAAGCTGTCAGCTTCAAATGAGGCATTTTAAGAATTGTTTTCATATGAAAGGCTTTCTTTATGTTACATAATGCTGGACATCTTGAACCAGGTTTACTGTCCCTTTAAACTTGTTAATTTATTTGTCTGCACGCAATGCAGGACTTTGTTGATAATCTTGCATAAAAAAACATTGAATTGTTTCTATGTTGGTTATTGTAATATTATATAGGATTATATATTTGGCTAGATTAAGACAATTTTTTATGATTGGCATCTGGCAGCACTGCTTCTGATACTCTTCCTCTTTTGGCCTCTGGACTGCTGTGAGAAAAATTCCCCCCACCCTTACTCCCTTGTTTTTTATTTTGTTACAGGAGCAGTTGGGGGTGGCATTGAGTTTTTCAGATGCTGTACGGCTGCTGTAGTAGATTTGGCTGGGGTATGGTTATTCAGCTGTAATATTTGCCTCCCCCTTGGTGGAGCATGTTGTGAAGTCTCACACCTCCCAACATTTGTGGCTAGGATTTAGGGACTCATGTGGTTGAGGAGGGCCCTCATTGTTTTTGGGGCGGGTCATGAATGAATAGTGGGTGGGATTATGGGTGTTTCCGAGCGGTCAGTGGGTGTGTTTGAGCAGTTTATGGGCATGGCTGTGAAGCAGTTTGTGAGTGGATCTAAGGAAAATTCTGCAAAAAGGGACATATGACTGTCTCACAGGGACAGTGGGACACAACTCAGAATCACTGACTGTCCCTCTCAAATAGGAAGAGTTGTGAGATCTGCACCAATAAGGTCCTTAAGGTTTTTAGTTGTATTAATTTTCTTTCTGACATGGCTGGGGTCGTGGCCCAGATCAATGTGTGAGTCTTTATGCATTTGGTCAAGCTAATGGGAGGGGGCAAAATGCTGTAGGTCGGAGCTTTTAGTGCCTCTCCCCACGTGTCTGCTGGCCAGTAAATCCCCTAATGGTCTGTCACAAATTTTTGAAGGGCAGGACTCAGCAGGCGCTCTGCAGTAAATCTATTAGGGCCACTGACCTCTGTTTGCTTGTAGTTAAAGTAAGGGTGCTCAGTTGCCACCACCCTGGTGTTTTAAAGTTGAGCAAATGTATTTGTTTGTTGCCTGACTTAATAAACAGGACCATGGCCATGGTCTTTCTTCCATGTTCTTTGTGTCTTGTGTTTATTGGATTTTGGTTCTTGAGGGAAGGTATTGTTTTCCTTGTGTGTTTAGTGTTAATCTAAGGTAATGGAAGTAATGGTAGTTTTGACCCTTATATCCTAAACCTATTGTAATAGTTGCAGTATAGTAGGTTTTCCTGTTTACCAATGGAACTGGGTGTTTTGCATTTATCAGATAGCAAGAGATTAAGGATTCAGTTGTGCACAGCCAGGCACGTCTTATTAGTGGTCATATATGTTTAAACAAATGTAACTTTTTTTTATACCAAAATATGTTTTTAGCATGTTAAATGTTCTCACTAATATTCATTATAGAATATTTTGTTTAATCACTTAAGTGCAGATGACTACATTTGGTTGTGATCAGTGCAATGTATTAAGTGAGGATAACAACCACATATAGGCATCCTGTGTGTGTGTGTGGGTGTGTGTGTGTGTGTGCGCATTTTTGGTCTCATCACAGCCCCTCTACCCTCATCCTGTATCCCAGAGGCCTATCATATCCAGGGAAATCCAGCCCTGCCACCAAGCCCCGGAAACCCGGAAGTGCCATGCAGCTGCACAGGACTTAAATGGACACTAAAATCACAATTATACTTTCAAGATTCAGATAGAGCATGCATGAAGAGACTTTCAAATTAGCTTCCATTAACAAATTGTGCACAGTCTTTTTATATGCACACTTTGTGAGGCTCCTGCTAAGCATGTGCAAAATTTCCAAGTGTGTGTATATATATATATATATATATATATATATATATATATATATATATATATATGAGTCTTTGATTGGTTAATGGCTGTCACATGATATGGTGTACCAGGTGGAGGCGCAGGTTCACTCTGTCAATATTAGTTTTCATCTGTAGAAATGTACTCCTATTTCAGAGTAGAAGGATTGTGCTATGATACCAAATAAAGACACCATATAAGGCGAGTATATACTCACAGCATATATTTTCGATATTCGGCTCTTTCTTTGTGCAAAAAAAGGATTTCACGGGTTTTCAGGTTAAAAAATTGTATATTTATTTAGCCCAACGCGTTTCAACAGACCCAGCCGTCTGTTCTCCCATTGGAGGAACACAGGTTTACACACGTTTGAAAAAAATTAACATACATTCTAAAATAGATTTTAAAATACATTCTAATGATATTATACAGGGGGCTGACAAATTAAAGTACATTTTGGAATTTGTAAGAAAAAAATCTTTACATTCAAAATTCGATTTACATGCGTTTTGATTATGCAATTCTACTGTGTTTAATAATGGATAAGTATTTAAACCTCTAAATCTCAACTCTCATAAGCCCTAGGGGAATGTTTAGGTACATATTTTAAAAAAAATAATAATAAAAAACAACAACTTACCAACACTGTTTGCAGGCTGGGGGTCTCTAGGTGCTTACAACAGGTCATTAAAAGTCCCAGAGATCTACACAACCTCTTGTTTTAAAGGCAAAAACCCCTCTTTAAAATGAAGCATCTATATAGGTTTATAGCCAGGTGATCACTGTGGTAGCGATGATCACCTGTTGTTAATAAGTGTGCATTTATTTAAGTAGAGGCTCATGGGAGCCCCTATGTCTAGATTAAAGTTATGTACATATACCCAAAGGTCATTATTAATATGAGGATAACCCCTTCTTCTTTTGACTATAGAGACACAGAACATAAACATACACACTATTTTTGCAACTTTGTTTATTAATATTTTAATAAAAATATACATTTTAAAAATATTTTGTTGTTGAGTTCTCAAATGTCATGAGATATACAAAAAATAATCTTATAGTTTGAACCTGCTGGGTCTGCTGAAACCCCCCCCCAAAAAAAAAAATATATAATACATTTAGGTTTCTCAGTGAAAAATGACCTACAGAAGGTCTTATATGTGAGCAGCATCTAAAAATACCTAAGTAGCTCAGGATATGGGTGAAAAAGGCTAATCCGTTAAAGGGTTAATGCCATTTTAATAGTTATAATGCATTTTTGAGGATTCTTGTTAATTGGGAGCATGATACAGCTGCATGCAAAAAATAATAATCTGATAGCAAAAGGGAGTAAAGGAAGTATTTGTTCTATCCCTGTGTATATTTTTAATATTTAGTAAACAGGGAGTAGAATAACACAAAGGAACATTGTTGCAAACCTTATTTCTTTATTAAAAAGATTTTTTTTATTTATCTCTTATTTTGACATAAATAAATCAAATCATAGTTTTCTTTGAAAGCCACTGGAGATTAGTAGGAAATACAAAGCCAGTACTGCAATGTTAGTATCATTTAAACTTACCCAAGACAAACAGGATTACTTTATAGATCATCCTGGAGTCATCAAACTACTTTAGAAGTCATTTGCCTATTATCAGACATCATTAGGTTTGTAAAGTCATCAGCTAAGGTACACAATTCTGGGTGATGATGACTTCAGAATGATTAGCAGATTACCTTACTGATTACTTCACAAGCACGTACAGCCAATTAAGGAATCTACAGTCTTCTCATTTACATATTTCGGGCTGTGGGCATACTTCAGAATTACTCCAGGAAGATCATCCTTGTGCATTTGCATGTTAGCCATTTTGTGAGTGCAATGTACGTTTTAATTTGCAGTCAGATATGTAGACCAACATACTCAGGCTGTTCTCACAAATTATTATTATTTATTTGTAAAGCCCTTAAAAATTCTATAGAACTGGGCACACAATGACACTAGTCTGAGGTAAAATAAATACATGAAATATATAGTGCAATATAGACACATAAACTAGACTAAAAACAAATTAAGAGGAGGAGGAATAGTGGGGTACCTATAATGTTTGACACACAGCAGAGATCATTCAAATATGTTGACCATGTTTGGAGGGCAATGGGATTGGTCTACCCTAAGTGCCAGCAAATAGGGATTGCATGAGGGGCAGACTATCAGCCCGTGCATCCCCAACCAAGACCATTGGCTGATGGTCTGCCCCTCATGCACTCCCTATATGTTGGTTCCTATGGTGTACACCTCCCACTACCACACCACTGTGGAGAACCCTGCTCTGAACAGCTTGCAATATATAGATAAGCAGTAGTTAATATTTCCCATGTGAACATAGATTCTGCAGGCCAAAATAACACTCTGAAGCCAGTTCCCCTCTAAAGAGCCACTAGCATCCTCTAACACCCTGATAATCACACCCATGCCAGTTGTCTTTTAATACAACCTTCTAAATACTGTACAACAAAATGACTTTCCTCATAAAAGCTGGAGGCATTTAATGTACACAAAATATGTTAATTTTATTCTTCAACTCAATTTACAGGGGCCCAACTTTGCATAGGGATGGCACATTCTGGAAACAAAGTACTGCTGGTCTTTAACACTTGATTATCTAATTAGTAATACAAAGTCACAGATTTCCAGCTGCACCTGCATAAATTAATTAATAGAAATCTGTCTTGGGTTGTTCAGTAATAAAATGGTAATTAAGATCTTTTTCACTTGGGTATAAGAAGTACGTTTGATGCCCTCAAACATAATATTTCAGTAGTGTACAGTACTCTAGCTTGATATCCTTCTAAGCCATATTTGCTGATAACCCATATAATGCCAAACAGGCCTGCTGCACTGTGAAAAGTTCAATAACAAGTCAAAAAAATAAAATAAATAAGCAGTGAACAAGTTTGGGGTGCAGCATGAAGTGAGGTAGGTCATTGTGTACCCCTCTTTATGCTATTTGCTCTTTATTGTTGTTTTTGTAATGATTGGTGCTGCTTTTAAATTGTATCTACTGATAAATTTCCTTGAGTGGGAGTGCGGATGTTTAAGATGGAGTTTAGATTGGATTCATGATGTCTAGATTGGAGGTATCACTTATTGCGCATGTCCGCCCTTTATAGTGCTGTAACAGTGATATGAATGTAGTCTAGGAATAACTGTTGTGTGCTACAGTATCTATTCAAATATATATTACATTGATAAGTATTAACCACAAACAGCAAAAAACACTGACATTTAACATTTACAAAGGACAGCCACCCAGCGGAGCGCTGAAACCGTGTGCACACAGGATTATATAGTTTCCATAATTGGTATATGTATTCTATATTACTTATCACTTATGTTCCTGGTCCTGTGCAAGAGAACATAGAAAGTTTGAAAGTAGAAGTGAAATAAAAAGTGTTTTAAAATGATATGCTTTATCTGAACCATACAGGTTTAAATATGACTTTCCTATCCTTTTAATAAAATGTGTCTCATAATCAATCACACTCAAAAGATAGTCCTGCACTTGTGGTCAAAAGTTATGCGTACTGCAAAGGCTTCCAAAAACAGCAAACAAATAAATATAGCAGCACCACATTCAAAAATCTGATTCCATTACATGTTTTTAATACAAACAGAGCAAGCAACAAACAGACAACATTTTGGGCAGAAAGCCCTTGTTCATGTTATTGAAATTGATTTTTGAAGATGGTGCTGTATTTATTTGTTTGCTGTTATCAGTCACAATGTGAACACGCTGCTGCAGTGGTTTATTTAGTTTTTTTCTTGCATTACAGTCTCAATGTAGTTTCTTGCAGCCCATCAGAAGACTTGGGTGAGATACTTTGAATGGCTTTCAAATTTTAAGCTTTACCAGCCTATTTGAAATCCCACAATAACTCTTCCAGTACACTGCATGAAGACATTTTGACAGCACTTTGGGGGCATATTTTCCAGGATTTGTAGACTTTTTTTTTTTACAGCATTGACCACTATAACACACTTTGGTATCCTCCAAATGACATATATTGCCTTTTTTTATCTTCTTTCTTTCAATTTTATTGTTGATCGCGATCAGCTGTTCCTGTTCTTTGCTTTCATTCAGATGATGATTTTGCACATGCACAATTTGGTATAAACATGTATTTTCTTTGAGCGCTTTTTCTTGCTCTTCAGATTACATATTTGCTTATGTTCAGGTACCATTAAAACAAATTATTTCTGATTTCTAATTTGATTAAAAAATGCAAACAAATTGTATAACATATAAAATATGTTCACAAACACAAAAAGTTCATTAGAAAAAAAATTAATTTTGCAAATATATATTTTAACATTTATACATTGTGTGTTGATGTAGTAGTGCTATGCTATGATATCACATTAGTTAGTTGCATATCTCATGTCAGTCTGATCCATGATACATCTTGCTATGCTTTATAACTTGGAATTATCAGACCTCCCATCCATCCTGGATTATTCAGGATTGTCACAAAAAGGTCTGAATAGATGTCTGAAGAAGCGACCCTTCCAGCTGAGAAACACATAGCAAAATCCTGTTATTTGAAGCCTATCTGTCTTATGTATCTGTCTTTTTATCTGTGAGTTGAGCTACTGAGAGAGCTCAGTCTGCTACACTCATCACATTGGTGTGCGGCAGCTTTTTGTATTATTATTATGAATTTATTTTTTTCAGTGTGGCACAGTCTTATCTTTGTTTTATCACAAAATGATCTTCTTGCTTTCCTACCCACATTTTCTCTGGCAAGTTAAAAAGGCTGGGCCAAGATAAAAGAAGGGAGTTAGAGGAGTAAGAACTTAAAGGGACATGAAAGCCAAACATGATTAGGTAGAACATACAATTTTCAACAACTTTCCAGTTTACTTCTGTGATGAGAGTGGGAAGTGGGAAGTGACGTCACCGGATGGGGCGGGGCTTAAGTCCATTATTGTCTATGTCACAGTTACTAAGTGAGATCTATGGTACCAGATGTATACTTCCATGCTCTTCAATAAAATATTGTTGTACCCTCTCTGCTGTGTTCTGCATCTCATGACATGGTGTCAAAAGTTCTTGCCTGTGCTTCTGTTTCCTGATTGATGATGATGTCGAAGTTTACCCCACTTGAGCGTTTTGATTTTTCTCAGCCTGCAGCTTGGCCCACATGGCGTCAGCAGTTTCAGAGCTTCAGGATTACTTCCAAGCTGGACAAGGAAAGTGGTGAAGTTAATTCTCTTTTATACTCTATGGGGAAAGATGTGGAACCAGTGTTCAATGCCTTTACTTTCCAAGAAGGGGAAGAATTTGACTTTGACATAGGTATGAACAAACTCAGTGCCCACTTTGTGCCCAAAAGAAATGTGATTCATGAGAGGGCTTGTTCTCACAAACGTGCTCAGCGTGTGGGAGAATCTGTGGAGTCATTTGTGCGCAGCCTATATGAACTAGCTGAATTCTGTGAGTATGGTGTTGCTAAAGAGGAGCAAATCAGGAATTGCAGATGCTGAAGTCTCACTGAAGCTACAGTTGGAGGCTGATTTAACATTAGATGGAGCTATTAGGATGGCCCGCCAGTGTGAACTGGTGAAAAAGCAAAGTGCTGATCTGAGGTCTGAGAGTATTGTGGATGAAGTGCAGCAGTTTAAGGGGGCTGCTAGTGAAAGGCACAGTGTGAGCGGTAGACCAAGGGCAACAGATAGGCCCAGAAGCGGATGGGCGCTGCATGGCTGCTGCACACGGTGCAACCGTACCCATGATCAGAGTGTCATATGCCCTGCTAAAGACAAAAGATGTAGAAAATGTAACCAAATGGGCCATTTTGAAGTGGTGTGTAAAACTGAATATATTAAGGAGATGCAGGTGGATAGCAACCAGGAGGGTCAAGAAGTGTCCTTTGTAGGGTCTGTTGTTGAACGACCTGGTTCAGATTAAGATTGGAAGGTTACTCTTACTGTAATGGGAGCCAAAGTTGCCTTTAAGATTGACACAGGAGCAGAAATCACTGTTATGTCGCTTGCAGCATTCATGGAACTGCCTCGACAGTCTCAGCTGGCGAAAGTTACAACAAAAGTCCATAGTCCTGGTGGCCACATTGATTGTGCAGGAAAATTTCTTGCCAGCTGCATGTACAAGCAGAGGAAACTTACAATGTGGGTGCATGTGATTAGAGGTCAGTGTGTTAACAACCTATTGAGCAGAAAAGCAGCCTGTGGTTTGGGCCTAGTCGCCAGAGTGAATGAGATCTCAGAAGATATGTTTGGCGAATTGGGCCTGCTGAGTTGTAACCCAGTCCGAATATCACTTAAAAGTGACGCAGTCCCATAAAGCATTACCACTCCACATAGAATTCCGTTCCCGCCCATGCCTCAGGTGGAGAAGCAACTGACTGGTGTGCCCCCATTGTGCCTGTTGCGAAGAAAAATGGGAAGGTACGCATCTGTGTAGACTTGAAAAGGCTGAATGAGGCAGTGAAGAGAGAGAGATATGTGCTGCTGACACTTGAAGACATAGCTCCGAAATTGGCGAGGGCGAAGTTCTTCTCTACACTGGATGCTTCCAGCGGCTTCTGGCAGATACCTCTAGATCCAAAGTGCAGAAAACTGACTACCTTCATTACACTGGTAGGTCAGTTTTGCTTCTGCAGACTCCCTTTCGGGATATCCTCTGCTCCTGAAATCTTTCAAAGAGAAATGAGTTCTCTCCTAAGAGACCACAAGGGCACGGCAGTCGTCATGGACAACATCTTGGTGTATGGATCTACATTGGAGGAACATGATCAGCGATTGGGCTGTGTGCTGCAGATCATTAGAGAGTCCGGGCTGAAGTTAAATAAGATTCAATGACCCTTCCAAAAAGACTGTGGTTAGTGCTGATGCAAGCAGTTATGGGTTAGGGGCCACCCTCTTGCAGTTGAATGGAAACAAACTACAGCCCATTGCCTACTGTTCTAATACACTGACGGCTGCTGAGTCGAAATGTGCCCAAATTGAGAAAGAGTGCCTGGCTGCAGTTTGGTCCTGTGAGTGCTTTCAGCATTACCTAGTGGGTTTATAGAAATTTAGTCTGGAGACTGACCATAAACCGCTAGTCCCTCTAATCAACTCCTATGATATCGACAAAACACCCCTAAAATGCCAGAGACTTCTAATGAGGCTGCTCAGGTTTAACGTTCAGGCAGTGCATGTGCTGGGGAAACAACTGGTTGTGGCATATATACTTTCCAGGCTCCCGCTGGCTGCTGCTGAAGAATCTTCAACGGAATCAGATGTGAAGGTGTATGTAGATTCAGTTCTGGCCTCCAAATCCATTTCTTCAGGGAAGCTAGAGCAAATAAGAAAGGACACATATTTAGATGCAGACCTTCAAGAAGTTATTAAGTACATAAAAGAAGGTTGACCCGAGAGTCGGGCAGCCTGGATGTCTTTAAGTTCTTACCAGTCAGAAAGGTCGCAGCTAATGGAGCTGGATGGGTCGGTGCTGTTCCAGGACCGCATTGTTATTCCTGTTAGCATGCGGCAGGAGATGTTAAGCAGGATTCATGATGGCCACTTGGGCATTACAAAGTGCAGAGAAAGGGCAGCTATGGCAGTATGGTGGCCGGGAATCAGTTCCGACATTGCAAGCCATGTGTCAAAATGTGCCATTTGCCTGGAACACCAGCCTACTCAGAGAAGGGAGCCCTTGATTTCCACTCTGCTGCCTGTAGGCCCATGGCAGAAAATAGCTGCTGATTTGTGCGAGCTGCACAGGAAAAAGTACCTAGTCATGATTGACTACTATTCCAGGTATTTGGAAATTGTACCTTTGAATGAAATCACAAGTCAAGCCGTTATCACTCATCTCAAGAGCTTGTTCACCCGGTGGGGGATACCAATGGAGTTGGTGAGTGGTAACGGAGTGCAGTTTGCTTCCACAGAGTTCAGTTCTTTCAGCAGAGAATATGATTTTGTACATTCCACGTCAAGTCCACATTACCCGCAGGCCAATGGAATGGCAGAAAGGGCAGTCCAAATAACAATGTTCATTTGAAGCAATCTGAGCCGTACCTGGCCCCCTTGTCCTATAGGAAGGATGGTTTGATATTGCAGCGCTAAGAAATATCCTAAGCTGTGAAACACAAAAAGGGGTCTAACCAATCCCCTAAAGGGACAGAATCTGAAAACAATGATAGTGATCACAGCGCCGAACGGCCTAAGGATAAGTGCACAATCACGTCAGGGAAGGCTGAATAGATTTATTGTATACAAAGTGGTACTGATAAAATTAATATTAATATGAACAAGAGTTAAAATTGCGATAAAAATAAACATAAACACAAAAAATAAAAACCAAATATTTAAAATAAACACAAAAATAATAATCACAAAATTAATAATCTAAAAGTTTGGACAAAATTTGTCAGTTATTGGGGGAGACTGTTACGTTAACCCCGCTGACAACAATATTAGAATAACTAAATGAATACTAAAACAGTAGTACAGTAAGAACCTTTACTGAAAGTGGGTGTATCCTAGTGTGTTTAACCGTAGGTGAGCATGGTCTAATACCACTTGTTGGATAAAACCTTAAATGATGGCAGCAATAAACGTTGATGGCACCGTTTAAGGGCCTAGAGCCTGATAAGTAAAGTGCTAAGAATGTAGCACGATAGATGCCAGTGGGATTATGGATCCATATCCAAGGATTTGGCCGCAGTGAAGATCCTACAATCGGAGTGCTTGACAGTTGCCGCACTCAAATTAGGGTCTTAGGAGCTAACCCCTGTTAGCAGGAATGTCTAACTAACCAGTTAGTGCTAAATGTGCAACAAAGAATCAAACAGTGAACAGTGAGTACAGATATAAATAGGTGGAGTAAGCAGTGGTTTCAATGAAAAATCTGAACGATCATTACATAAATCTATAAAACATTCTGTGGTAGACCGAGTAGGAGAAATACAAAAAGAGTGGTATAAAAAACACAACTAGTGCTAATTCCACAGATCGTGTACAATAATCTACAAAGAAAAAAAAAAAAAAAAAAAAGTGGTTTTTCAACAAAGGATAACAATGAGCCTTACAGTGCTAAAGTGCAGGCGAACAAATATGAGTGTGGGCAAAGTCAATTCAAAATCTGTGCCAATAAAAATTGTTCTTTTTTATTATTTTTATTGGCACAGATTTTGAATTGACTTTGCCCACACTCATATTTGTTCGCCTGCACTTTAGCACTGTAAGGCTCATTGTTATCCTTTGTTGAAAAACCACTTTTTTTTTTTTTTTTTTTTGTTTGTAGATTATTGTACACGATCTGTGGAATTAGCACTAGTTGTGTTTTTTATACCACTCTTTTTGTATTTCTCCTACTCGGTCTACCACAGAATGTTTTATAGATTTATGTAATGATCGTTCAGATTTTTTATTGAAACCACTGCTTACTCCACCTATTTATATCTGTACCCACTGTTCACTGTTTGATTCTTTGTTGCACATTTAGCACTAACTGGTTAGTTAGACATTCCTGCTAACAGGGGTTAGCTCCTAAGACCCTAATTTGAGTGCGGCAACTGTCAAGCACTCCGATTGTAGGATCTTCACTGCGGCCAAATCCTTGGATATGGATCCATAATCCCACTGGCATCTATCGTGCTACATTCTTAGCACTTTACTTATCAGGCTCTAGGCCCTTAAACGGTGCCATCAATGTTTATTGCTGCCATCATTTAAGGTTTTATCCAACAAGTGGTATTAGACCATGCTCACCTACGGTTAATCACACTAGGATACACCCACTTTCAGTAAAGGTTCTTACTGTACTACTGTTTTAGTATTCATTTAGTTATTCTAATATTGTTGTCAGCGGGGTTAACGTAACAGTCTCCCCCAATAACTGACAAATTTTGTCCAAACTTTTGGATTATTAATTTTGTGATTATTATTTTTGTGTTTATTTTAAATATTTGGTTTTTATTTTTTGTGTTTATGTTTATTTTTATCGCAATTTTAACTCTTGTTCATATTAATATTAATTTTATCAGTACCACTTTGTATACAATAAATCTATTCAGCCTTCCCTGACGTGATTGTGCACTTATCCTTAGGCCGTTCGGCGCTGTGATCACTATCATTGTTTTCAGATTCTGCCCCTTGTCCTATAGGGCGACTCCCATTCAAGCCACGGGTTTTAGCCCAGCACAGCTGATGCTAGGACGTCAGATTCACAAAACCTTACCCTCTGTGGGTGTCTTCCAGCCAACTGGCTCTATTCCTTGGGACGAGGTCCTTAGAAGGGATGAAGAGGCAAAAAGGGGTTATCAATTCTTCTATGACAGGAGACACTCTGTGAGCCCTTGCAGGAGCTGAATGCGGGGCAAAGTGTCAGAATTAAACTGGATGATGAGAAGAGATGAAAGACGCCTGCTACAGTAATTGGACGCTCTCCAGAACCAAGGTCTTATGTAGTCCTTACTGATGGAGGGACAGTCACACGTCAAAATCGAAAACATCTTCAGCCTGTACCTGAGAGTTTGGAGTTGGATGCCTCTGTACCATCACCGGTGGGACCCCCTGTTTTGAGAGGGGTGCCTTTCCCTCAGCAAGATCACAGCAGGGATACGTCTTTGCGCCTAGCAGACTCTCAATCACCTTCTTCTGTATCAGAGGACAGTTCATGTAGAATTACATCAAGTGGAAGAGTGGTGAAGCTTCCGGGATTAGTACTCGTTAGAACAGTGACCGGAAGTATGGGCAGAATAATCCAATGGACACTGTGGACTAGGGTAGTCTACCCCGATGTTCACGGTCAGGATGTAATTTATGTTGTTTATACAGATATTCTCTTTAACCTGTTATTTGTTATATACCATACAAAATTGTTGTTGTATGCTTCTTGTATAACTTGTTATTTGTTGTATTTAAATGAAAAAAAAATGTATACTTTGTTCTTTGAAAAGGGGGAAGAAGTGATGAGAGTGGGAAGTGACGTCACCGGATGGGGGCGGAGCTTAAGTCCGTTATTGTCTATGTCGCAGTTACTAAGTGAGATCTATGGTACCAGATGTATACTTCCATGCTCTTCAATAAAATAGTGTTGTACCCTCTCTGCTGTGTCCTACATCTCATGACAACTTCCATTATCATTTTTGCTTAATTCTCTTAGTATCATTCATTAAAGAAGCAGCAATGTGCTACTAGTTTCTAACTGAACACATGGGTGAGCCAAGGAAAATGGGTATATATATATGCAGCCACCAATCAGCATTTAGAACCTAGGTTCTTTGCTGCTCCTGAGCTTACCTAGATAAACCTTTCAGCAAAGGATAACAAGAGAAGGAAGCCAATTAAATTATAGAAGTAAATTAGAAAGTTGTTTAAAATTGTTTGCTCTGTCTAAATCATTAAAGAAAAAATATGGGTTTCATGTCACTTTAATTTTGTGCTTTGCCACTAATAGGAATATTTAGTAGCAGCCAATCTGTGGAAATGGCTAAGGCATGGAAAGATAGGGGTGAGAGAGTTATATCGAAGAACTGCTCTAGGACGTATTGGAGCCAATGTCTTAGGGTAACGAGGTTATACCTGAGCTAACAAGTATGTTAGCCTGTGTACGCTTTCTGGTAGTTTTAAGTCATCTGAAGGGCTTGCCAGTGGAATAGTTTGGCCCACCTTTTCCAAGGAACTATATAATTCCCTGCTAGCTCTGAGGATATGCTACTAAGTGAGCAATGTACCTCTAGAATCCTGAGGATAAGCTAGAACAAAATGGATATTGATAAAGGCCACTATACGTTGTGACGGTAGAAAAGCAGCAGATAGCAACTAATATATATCTAATTATTGGATGTATGTATTACATTTATAATACAAGACGACTATGTGAAATATGTGAAATAAATCGCAATATATAGTAACTAACAAATCATAAGGAACTTTAGCAACGTGAGTAACGATCATAAAAATGAGTGACTAGAAAAAAATAGCAATGTTAGTGACTAACAAAAAATGGCAGCGGTAATGTTAAAGGCTGCTAGATGTAGTGGAAGTAAAAAAGCTGCAGATAACCACGGGTGTATTATATAATATTTGGAAACGTATAAAGGTTATAATACAAAACAGCAGTAAGAAGTAATTCGCAACATTAATTATTAGAAAATTGTAAGAAACTTGCAAAAAGATAGCAAGTGCCTAGCAGAAAATTGGAGAACTTGCAGGCTATTTTGATTTATGGAATGGGTAGATGTGAATGCATTCAAATACCAAAAGAGAAGAGCTACAATAATTTGGAAATATGCAGATATATTAAAAATTAAATTTTATATTTCTTTTAATTTTCCCTATCGGATTCCCCAAGCAACAGATCACACTCATCAAGCAGTTTTTTTCTTTTTCACGGACACTTCTTTTTTTCACGGACAGTTCTTATACGCAATATCTGTCCTTCCCTACTGTTTGTGCACTTTCAGTTTTTATTAAGTACAGGATTGGCCAATCCTTCTCATAGCTCTATTTGCTTAGCTGTGCTAAGGATTTTTGTTCCATATTGTTCTATATTGCTTTTTAACATGTTTTAAATCATAAATTTATCAGCTTAGTTTTTATGAAGTAAAATATAAAATTTAATTTTTAATTTTTAATATATCTGCATATTTCCAAATTATTGTAGCTCTTCTCTTTCCATAAATCATTATAGCCTGTAAGTTCTCCAATTTTCTGCTAGGCACTTGCTATCTTTTTGCAAGTTTCTTACAATTTGCTAATAATTAATGTTGCGAATTACTTCTTACTGCTGTTTTGTATTATAACCTTTATACGTTTCCAAATATTATATAATACACCCGTGGTTATCTGCAGCTTTTTTACTTTAACATTACCGCTGCCATTTTTTGTTAGTCACTAACCTTGCTATTTTTTGCTAGTCACTCATTTTTATGATCGTTACTCACGTTGCTATTTATAATCTGTAAAGTTTCTTATGATTTGTTAGTTACTATATATTGCGATTTATGTCACATAGTCGTCTTGTATTATAAATGTAATACATACATCCAATCATTAGATAATATATTATTTGCTATCTGCTGCTTTTCTACCGTCACAACGTATAGTGGCCTTTATCAATATCCGTTTTAAGGTCTACATTCCTTCTAGCAATACCAGTGTATTCTATAATATGGGCTCGATTTACCAAAGCCCTACGGCTGCAAGTTCTCACAAGAACTTGCTAGCCGTAATTTATCAAGCAGCGGTCACCAGACCGCCGCTTCCTTAACCTCTTCGCCACCTCTAAGGTGGCAAAATTCAATCTCCGTGGTCGAGTCCGACCGAGGAGATTGACAGCTCCTGCCCGCGCGTGATTGGCTGTGCGTGGGCAGGGGGCGGGATTGCACGCGAGCACAAAATTGCACTCGTGTGCAATGGTGATTACCTGCGGGTAATTTTGCCCCGCCACAGGCGAGCTGAGGCATAAAGGGGCGCGTATACGTGCCCCTGTACGCCTCAGCTTTGATAAATCTAGCCCTATAAGTCACACTGCTACCTTTTTATCCACATCAATACCTATTTATATTTCCCAGCACTATTGGGATAATATATTTCTGTCTAAACATTATTGTATACTTTAGCCTCACTACTGAGGCCGGGCGCTCCTTCACTCACACATTTTTTGTATTTACTTCTGAACAATACGGTTAGGCTATTGTTCTTTTATGAAGTGAGCTTGTATACACTCTTCTATCTTTTTTGGCTCTGTTCTCTATGTATCCATGTTTGATAAGCTAGAATATACAGGAAGAAGTCCTGGGTGGCAGTGGAAATACAGATATATTTACATATAGACAACAAGTGAATAAACCAAAAAAAAAAATGTTTTAATACATTTTTACTTTCTCAACGTGTGTGCACAGTGAAAGAGCTTATTGTAGCTCAACATCACGTGAGTAGGATATCATTGATCGGAATTTCCATTCAGTAATTATTTAAAGTGTTACACTATTCCATATTTCTTTTTCCTTTGAGGAACTCCTGAGATCATCGGATCACACTTATTCTTTTGTCGTTATCTGAATGGACATATCCTTTATCATGAATAGTGATGTCCCGAATAGTTCGCCGGCGAATAGTTCCCGGCGAACATAGCTTGTTCGCGTTCACCGCGGTCAGTGGGCGAACATATGCAATGTTCGGTCCGCCCCTATTCGTCATCATTGAGTAAACTTTGACCCTGTACCTCACAGTCAGCAGACACATTCCAGCCAATCAGCGGCAGACCCTCCCAGAACCTCCCACCTCCTGGACAGCATCCATTTTAGATTCATTCGGAAGCTGTATTCTTAGTGAGAGGAGGGACAGTGTAGCTGCTGCTGATTTAATAGGGAAATCGATAGCTAGGCTAGTGTATTCAGTGTCCACTACAGTCCTGAAGGACTCATCTGATCTCTGCTGTAAGGACAGCACGACAAAAAGCCGTTTTTAGGGCTAGAACATCAGTCTGCTTTTTTTTTTTTCCCCCTGTGTAATCTAATTGCAGTTGCCTGCCTGCCAGCGTGTGTGTCAGGCTCACAGCGTATACTGTGCCCACTTGCCCAGTGCCACCACTCATATCTGGTGTAACAGTAGTGTACATTTAAAAAAACAAACACTTTTTTGACTGTGAAATAATAGCAGACAGCTGCCAGTACCCAAGATGGCCGCCAATAAGGCAGATGGGGAAGGTTAGAGAGCTGTTTTGGGGGGGATCAGGGAGGTTGGGGGCTAAGGGGGGATGCTACACCACAGCATATGTAAATATGCTAAAAAAAATATTTTTTTTAAAAACCTTTTATTTTAGTACTGGCAGACTTTCTGCCAGTACTTAAGATGGCGGGGACAATTGTGGGGTGGGGGAGGGAAGGGAGCTGTTTGGGAGGGATCAGGGGGTCTGATGTGTCAGGTGGGAGGCTGATCTCTACACTAAAGCTAAAATTAACCCTGCAAGCTCCCTACAAACTACCTAATTAACCCCTTCACTGCTAGCCATAATACACGTGTGGTGCGCAGCAGCATTTAGCGGCCTTCTAATTACCAGAAAGCAACGCCAAAGTCATATATGTCTGCTATTTCTGAACAAAGGGGATCCCAGAGAAGCATTTACAACCATTTGTGCCATAATTGCATAAGCTGTTTGTAAATAATTTCAGTGAGAAACCTAAAATTGCGAAAAAATTTAATTTTTTTTTAAATTTGATCGCATTTGGCGGTGAAATGGTGGCATTAAATATACCAAAATGGGCCTAGATCAATACTTTGGGTTGTCTACTACACTACACTTAAGCTAAAATTAACTCTACAAGCTCCCTAATTAACCCCTTCACTGCTGGGCATAAAACACGTGTGGTGCGCAGTGGCATTTAGCAGCCTTCTAATTACCAAAAAGCAACGCCAAAGTCATATAAGTCTGCTATTTCTGAACAAAGGGTATCCCAGAGAAGCATTTACAACCATTTATGCCATAATTGCGTAAGTTGTTTGTAAATAATTTCTGTGAGAAACCTAAAGTTTGTGAAAAAGTGAACAATTTTTTTTTATTTGATCGCATTTGGCGGTGAAATGGTGGCATAAAATATACCAAAATGGGCCTAGATCAATACTTTGGGATGTCTTCTAAAAAAAAATATATACATGTCAAGGGATATTCAGGTATTCCTGACAGATATCAGGGTTCCAATGTAACTAGCGCTCATTTTGAAAAAAAGTGGTTTTGAAATAGCAAAGTGCTTCTTGTATTTATTTCCCTATAACTTGCAAAAAAGCAAAGAACATGTTAACATTGGGTATTTCTAAACTCAGGACAAAATTTAGAAACTATTTAGCATGGTTGTTTTTTGGTGGTTGTAGATGTGTAACAGATTTTGGGGGTCAAAGTTAGAAAAAGTGTGTTTTTTTCCATTTTTTCCTCATATTTTATAATAATTTTTAATAATAAATTATAAGATATGATGAAAATAATGGTATCTTTAGAAAGTCCATTTAGTGGCGAGAAAAATGGTATATAATATGTGTGGGTACAGTAAATGAGTAAGAGGAAAATTACAGCTAAACACAAACACTGCAGAAATGTAAAAATAACCCTGGTCCTTAAGGGAAAGAAATTGAAAAATGGCCTTGGTCCTTAAGGGGTTAAAAAAAAAAAAAACTAGAAATTTGACTGTGAAATAATAGCAGTCAGTTTCCTTCACGCGTGTGCGTTTCAGGGCCTGCCAGGGCACAGTGTCACACCAGTGCAACTCATATCTGGTGTAACAGTAGTGTACATTTAAAAAAAACACTTTTTTTTACTGTAATAGATTGAATAGCAGTTAGTTGTCTGCAAGCGTGTGTGTCAGGCCTACAGCGTCTACTCTGCCAACTTCTGCCAGTGCACAGTGCCACTCATATCTGTTGTCACAGTAGCTTGCACGCATAGTATCACTAATCGAAAAAAAAATGACAGGCAGAGGCAGGCCACCCTGCAGGGGCCGTCGTGGTCGTGGTGCTGTGATTCCCTTTGGCCCTAGAATAATGCCCAGTGTTCAGAGGCCACGTACCCTGAACTCGAAAAGTTCTGAGGACATAGTTGACTGGCTAACACAGGACACCCAATCTTCTACAGCTTCCGCTCTGAATCTTGACGCACCATCCTCCTCCAGCTTAGCTTCGGGCACCTCTCAAGTTACCACTCGCCCGCCTGCTGCAACCACCAACACCAGCACCACAGCCGCTTCACTTGATCTGTCAGAGGAGTTATTTACACATCAGTTGGAAGAAATGAGTGATGCGCAACCATTATTGCCAGAGGATGTGGATAACAGGGATATGTCTCAGTCAGGCAGCATTACATGATGATGATGTTGTACCCACTGCTGCTTCCTTTGCTGAGTTGTCAGATACAAGTGAAGCGGTTGATGATAACGATGCATCCGTGGATGTCACGTGGGTGCCCTCTAGAAGAGAAGAAGAACAGGGGGAAAGTTCAGATGGGGAGACGAGTTGGAAGCAGGGGGAGGTCGTCGCAAGGAGCTAGTGACAGCATGCATCGGCACCCGGGGTCAGCCAGACAGCACGCCAATCAACGCATGCTGTTGCCACCACCAGAATGCCGTCATTGCAGAGCTCAGCAGTGTGGCATTTTTTTTGTGTGTCTGCCTCTGAGAACAGTGATGCCATTTGCAACCTGTGCCAAAAGAAACTGAGTCGTGGGAAGTCCAACACCCACCTAGGTACAACTGCTTTGTGAAGGCACATGATCGCACATCACAAACGCCTATGGGATCAACACATGAGTACAAGCAGCACACAAACTCAAAGCCGCCATCCTCCTCCTGGTCCAGCATCTTCAGCCACGTCAACCATTGCTGTCCTCCTTGCCCCCTCTCAACCATCCGCCACTCCGTCTCTCGCCTTGAGCAGTTCCTGCTCATCTGCCCACAGTCAGGTGTCTGTCAAGGACATGTTTGAGCGTAAGAAGCCAATGTCACAAAGTCACCCCCTTGCCCGGCATCTGACAGCTGGCTTGTCTGAACTCTTAGCCCGCCAGCTTTTACCATACAAGCTGGTGGAGTCTGAGGCGTTCGAAAAATTTGTAGCTATTGGGACACCGCAGTGGAAGGTACACGGACAAAATTTCTTTGCACAAAAGGCAATCCCCAAACTGTACTCGATTGTGCAAAAGGAAGTAATGGCATGTCTGGCACACAGTGTTGGGGCAAGGGTCCATCTGACCACTGATACCTGGTCTGCAAAGCATGGTCAGGGCAGGTATATCACCTACACTGCACACTGTGAAGCGGGCGTAACCCTTACACTACCTGATCGATACAACATCATACCTGATGTTTAAAGCACGTTATTACAAACAATTTAGGAATGTTAGGTGATTTATGCCCTTTATGGATTAAAACCAGACTCTGCATCAACTATGTAATTTTCCATGGGAGTTTTGCCATGGATCCCCCTCCAGTCCAGGTGTTAGTCCCCATTGAAACAACTTTTCCATCACTATTGTGGCCAGAAAGAGTCCCTGTGGGTTTTAAAATTCGCCTGCCTATTGAAGTCTATGGCGGTTTGCCCGTTCACGAACATTTGCGGAAGTTCGCGTTCACCGCTCGCGAACCCAAAATTTTATGTTCGCGACATCACTAATCATGAATCTTAGATTATTGGATCACACTTATTTTTTGCCATTATTTAAATGGTCATAATTTTTGTTTAATCACATTTTTTTACCACATTTATTCATTTTTGTGATTTTATTGCACATTTTTTTTTTTACATATACTATATTTTGCTAACATAAGGATGGTGGCTATCTGTTCACACTCATCTAATACTTTAATTTATATTTTACAAGATAAAAAATATTGTAAATAGGTGTTTACTGTTCCTTTATAAAAGTTGAAGGTTTAGCTAGTGATATTGCTACAAGCCAGAAGCACCACAAAAACAAGATTTATTTTTACATACATTTTACGACAGTGTCAAGAATGGCCAACAAACAAAAGTAAAGCATACATACTTATTAGCTGACATCATACTCAATCAATTGACAAGGATTTTGCTAAATTGCTATTGAACAGTGTACAACTTTACATTTAAAGCCTTTTCCTCCTTTAGAAAAGCCTTTCCTGTCTGCAAAAAATAAAACATATAAGCAAATCAACTAAATATGTGTGTTGCATGCATTTTTTCTTTCATTTATTCATTAAAAGGGCTGTTTGTTTTGAGTTTTCAACCAATTCTAAAGATGTTTTTGCATGTGTACGAATCTGAATGTACGTATGTTGAATATATCACTTAGTCTGAAGAAAGAAAAAAACAAACAAGCTTTGAGCTTCCGTCACATACTGCAAATTTGGGCAATTACTGCACAAAGTTTAGAGAACATTTTCACAACAGAAGTTAAATATGACAGATACTCCAGTGTTACTTCCAGTTTGTCAAGCATTGCCCACTCCCTGCCACAGGCTCCCATGTAATTACACAACCAGTGATTTCCTAACCCCACCTCGTAATGTTGGAAAACAGGGCTCATGATACTTATGATATTTCAACCAGAAGGAAATTTTAATAAACCGGAAAAGAATTCGGAAGCAAATTATTAGTATTTTTAACTGTATTTCATTTAATATACATTTTTTTTTTAAAATTGAACAAAAAAAAATTATTTCTTGTTTTTTTTATATTTTTTTCTTTCTTGATTTTTTTTTTATAATTTGCATTCCCTCGGGCAGTTTGTCTATAGACAGCAAATTGAAGCAAACAAGTATTTTTTGACATTTGAAAGGTAGATCGAATATTCCCTTCAACAACTGGTCTACAGTTCAAATGCACCTTCTGAAAACATTTTACATTTAGCTATAATGAATGTAATAATTTATTTAAAGTAAACACATTAAAAATAGCAAACATGAATTGAATGTTATTTTTCCTAAACTTATGTTGAAGCCTATGAACACGAACATTCTATTTTTTTTTTTTTAATTATGTGACATGATAGTCAAATGCTAGAATTCAATGTTAAGTCCTGCTAGGTAAGGAGGGGCCACATAGAAGGACTTTAGCCTTTTGCACGGGTTAAACATATAGGGGTCCATCCGATAAAAATCGTCGCCCGCAAAAGCCGGCGACGCCAATATTTGCGCGGGTTTGGTATCACATATACGGCGTAACCTAGAAGTTACGTGCGTATATTTCTGCCGTCGCCCGTAGTTTTTTGGGCTATAGGCAGGTATACCAAACCAGCGCAGTTTGGTATCCAATATGCAGCGTAAGGACTTACGTGGCGAAAATGGAGAAAACTTACTCCATTTTCACCTCGCCACAAAAAGCAGCCGTAAGAAGCCTTACGCTGACTATTGGAGCCCCGTAACTCCCTAAACTGGCTGCTAAAATAAACCTAACACCTAACGCATGCGCAATGTCTATCTACCTGTCAACCGCGATCCCCCCCCCCCTGAAATCCCTAATAAAGTTATTAACCCCTAAACCGCCGCTCCCGGACCCCGCCGCCATCTACATAAACTAACCCCCTACTGTGAGCCCCTAAAACCGCCGCCATCTACCTTATCTATCCCCTAATTAGAACCCCTTACACCGCTGTCATCTACCTTATCTATCCCCTAATCTGACCCCTTACACCGCCGCCACCTATATAAAAATTATTAACCCCTAATCTAATCCCCCTATACCGCCGCCAGCTATATTAATATTATTAACCCCTAATGTAAGCCCCTTACACCGCCGCCATCTCTATTAAAATGATTAACCCCTAATTTAATCTACCTACCCCGCCGCCAGCTATATTATCTATATTAACCCTAAGTATATTATAGTTAATATAGGTATTACATTATATATATTAACTATCTTAACCCTAATTATATTAGGGTTAATATAGTTAATATAGTTACTATAGTATTTATATTAACTATATTAACTCTATCTAACCCTAACACCCCTAACTAAATTTATATTAAATTAATCTAATTCATTTATAAACTAAAATATTCCTATTTAAATCTAAATACTTACCTATAAAATAAACCCTAAGATAGCTACAATATAATTAATAATTACATTGTAGCTATGTTAGGGTTAATATTTATTTTACAGGTAAATTGTTAATTATTTTAACTAGGTATAATAGCTATTAAATAGTTATTAACTATTTAATATCTACCTAGTTAAAATAATTACCCAATTACCTGTAAAATAAATCCTAACCTAAGTTACAAATACACCTACACTATCAATAAATTAAATAAACTACAAACATCTATCTAAAAATACAATTAAATTAACTAAACTAAATTACAAAAAAAACAAACACTAAATTACAAAAAATAAAAAAAAGATTACAAGATTTTTAAGCTAATTACACCTATTCTAAGCCCCCTAATAAAATAATAAACCCCCAAAATAAAAAAAATTCCCTGCCCTATTCTAAATTAAAAAAATTTCAAAGCTCTTTACCTTACCAGCCCTTAAAAGGGCCTTTTGTGGGGCATGCCCCAAAGAATTCAGCTCTTTTGCATACAAATACAATACCCCCCCCCATTACAACCCACATACCCCTATTCTAAAACCACCCAAACCCCCCTTAAAAAAGCCTAACACTACCCCCCTGAAGATCTCCCTACCTTGTCTTCACCACACCGGGCCGAACTCCTGATCCGATCCGGGCGATGTCTTCCTCCAAGCGGCAAAGAAGAATTCTTCCTCCGGCGATGTCTTCCTCCAAGCGGCAAAGAAGAATTCTTCCTCCGGCGACGTCTTCCTCCAAGCGGCAGCAAAGTCTTCATTCTTCCGGCGGCATCTTCAATCTTCTTTCTTCGCTCCGCCGCCGCGGAGCATCCATCCCGGACGACTACTGAACTACGAATGAGGTACCTTTAAATGACGTCATCCAAGATGGCGTCCGCCGAATTCTGATTGGCTGATAGGATTCTATCAGCCAATCGGAATTAAGTTAGAAAAATCTGATTGGCTGATTGAATCAGCCAATCAGATTCAAGTTCAATCCGATTGGCTGATCCAATCAGCCAATCAGATTGAGCTTGCATTCTATTGGCTGATCGGAACAGCCAATAGAATGCGAGCTCAATCTGATTGGCTGATTGGATCAGCCAATCGGATTGAACTTGAATCTGATTGGCTGATTCAATCAGCCAATCAGATTTTTCTAACTTAATTCCGATTGGCTGATAGAATCCTATCAGCCAATCGGAATTCGGTGGACGCCATCTTGGATGACGTCATTTAAAGGTACCTCATTCGTAGTTCAGTAGTCGTCCGGGATGGATGCTCCGCGGAGGCGGAGCGAAGAAAGAAGATTGAAGATGCCGCCAGAAGAATGAAGACTTTGCTGCCGCTTGGAGGAAGCCGTCGCCGGAGGAAGAATTCTTCTTTGCCGCTTGGAGGAAGACATCGCCGGAGGAAGAATTCTTCTTTGCCGCTTGGAGGAAGACATCGCCTGGATCGGATCAGGAGTTCGGCCCGGTGTGGTGAAGACAAGGTAGGGAGATCTTCAGGGGGGTAGTGTTAGGCTTTTTTAAGGGGGGTTTGGGTGGTTTTAGAATAGGGGTATGTGGGTGATGGGTTGTAATGGGGGGGGGTATTGTATTTGTATGCAAAAGAGCTGAATTCTTTGGGGCATGCCCCACAAAAGGCCCTTTTAAGGGCTGGTAAGGTAAAGAGCTTTGAAATTTTTTTAATTTAGAATAGGGCAGGGAATTTTTTTTATTTTGGGGGTTTATTATTTTATTAGGGGGCTTAGAATAGGTGTAATTAGCTTAAAAATCTTGTAATCTTTTTTTTATTTTTTGTAATTTAGTGTTTGTTTTTTTTTGTAATTTAGTTTAGTTAATTTAATTGCATTTTTAGATAGATGTTTGTAGTTTATTTAATTTATTAATAGTGCAGGTGTAATTGTAACTTAGGTTAGGATTTATTTTACAGGTAATTGGGTAATTATTTTAACTAGGTAGATATTAAATAGTTAATAACTATTTAATAGCTATTATACCTAGTTAAAATAATTAACAATTTACCTGTAAAATAAATATTAACCCTAACATAGCTACTATGTAATTATTAATTATATTGTAGCTATCTTAGGGTTTATTTTATAGGCAAGTATTTAGATTTAAATAGGAATATTTTAGTTTATAAATGAATTAGATTAATTTAATATAAATTTAGTTAGGGGTGTTAGGGTTAGATAGAGTTAATATAGTTAATATAAATACTATAGTAACTATATTAACTATATTAACCCTAATATAATTAGGGTTAATATAGTTAATATATATAATGTAATACCTATATTAACTATAATATACTTAGGGTTAATATAGATAATATAGCTGGCGGCAGGGTAGGTAGATTAAATTAGGGGTTAATCATTTTAATAGAGATGGTGGCGGTGTAAGGGGCTTACATTAGGGGTTAATAATTTTAATATAGATGGCGGCTGTGTTAGGGGCTCACTTTAGGGGGTTATAGATATAATATAGCTGGCGGCGGGGTACGGGAGCGACGGTTTAGGGGTTAATAACTTTATTAGGTTGCGGCGGGGTACGGGAGCGGCGGTTTAGGGGTTAATAGCTTTTTTATTGTTAGGATAGTGAGGGGGGATAGCGGATAGAGGGTTAGACGTGTCGGGCTTTGTTAGGGAGGCGTGTTAGACGTGTCGGGCTATGTTTAGGAGGCGTGTTAGACAGTGCGGGTGATTTAGACTTTAGTCAGGTTTTATAGGCGCCGGCAGTTTCTAACGTGGCGCAAGTCACTGGCGACTCCAAAAATCTGTACTTACGCAGATTTCTGGACATCGCTGGTTTGTGAGACTTGCGCCACTTTAGCAAGTGACGGCACCGCATATTGGATGGCTCGAGTTGCGAGCTGAAACTGCGGGCGACGTGGGTTCCCTCGCTTGCGCCGCAAACTGCGATCTATATCGGATCGCGCCCATCGAGCACAAAGATCTAAAGCTCTTAATGTAGTAGAAATGCATATTTAACAAGTGCATAATAAAAAGACAAGACAATTTTTTTCTGACAATTTTTTTTTCCTCCCATATTCCGGCCCCCTGTATAATGTGACAGACATCAGCCAATCACAGACTAGTATACGTATACCCTGTGAACTTGTGCACATGCTCAGTAGGATTTTGTTCCCCAGAAAGTATGAATATAAAAAGACAAAAATTGATAATGGAAGTAAATTGGAAAGTGTCTTAAAACTGCTGCTCTGTCTGAATCATAAAAGTTTATTTTGACTTGAGTGTCCCTTTAAAGGCATTTTTATGCTGCTTTTATCTTTCACAGTGCAACTTGTTTTATTCCCTGAGAAGTAAACCAATTGATGAAGCTCCATTCATTGTAATGGGATTTTAACCCACCACTTTCCTTATATGGATGAGCCAATCTGGACTTGTTACTGGAATAAACTAAGCGAACCACGGACATTACGTTAACAAAACAGACGTTATTTTGCAGTTCTGTATCTGATAATCTCTGCTGAAAGTAATTAGGGACAACTATGTGACAGAGCTAGGCTTGTTCTCTTCAATTTGTCCATATAGTTTTCAAGTTTAAATTAGCAGATAGGGGGACAAAATAAAATTTGTTTTGTTTCACTTCATAATAAACATTTTGGGGCAGAATTCTCAGGCTCGCCGAAAACAGAAGTTATGAAGCAGCTGTCTAAAGACCGCTGCTTCATAACTTGTCTGCCTTGAGGCGGCGGATGGAAATCAACCTGATCGAATATGATCGGGTTGATTGACACTCCCTCCTAGCGGCCGCAAATCTGCAGGGGGCGGTATTGCACAAGCACTTCTGGTGAACTACTTGACAGCGTATGCTGTCTGGCAATTAATCGATGTGCAGCGGACATGATACGCTATATTGTATCATGTCCGCTCGCACATTGATAAATATGGCCCTTTATATTACTTTAAATGCATCCTTCTTTTATATGAATGACAACATTTTTTTAGTACAATGTCCCTTTAAAATTTTGAATATATATTTCTTTAATGCTTTAATTGCATCACTTTTTCCAGTCTCCTAACCTGTCAGAAATGCATTTCACTTAGTTTATTTATAATTTAGCACAATAATGATCCTGTTCTGGTTCCTCCCTCCGATCTCTCCAGAGCAAGATACAAGAGCAGGAAATCCTCTCTGTCAGCGTGTAACGCTGCTCAATCTGTTTCTAAGTGCAGTGTATATCTGCTATTTTTATCGCAAGCCATACAAGGAGCTGGAGATATTACAAATCCTTTGTAAAAAGCATAAAAAGGTCAAACCACACTGTCATTCCTTTCTTCCTTTATACGGCCCCATTAAGTAGTGTTTAAATTGATTTTCTTTTTCCTAATCTCCCGCAAGGGGATTAACCCATGTTAGATGGCTTCCATACATTGCAGCCAATGTAATCCAAGTAAGATCTAAACTATTATAGTTATGGAGACTTAACCCTCTGTGTCTTGTAGCAAAATTATGGGCATTAAAGGAACACAAAAGCCATAATTTGTATTAGAGATTTTGTTGTTGTTGTAAATCATATGTTTCTGTACTGATAACAACATGCTATTGAGGCTTGTTGCTACACACCAATAAAGTAGCAGGATTTTTGCTTTTTAGTCAGTGATCATTCAGGCCCTAGGTCTCAGATGAACTTTCTCTTAGCTTCAAAATCAAAGCAAACTTTTTTTTTGTCATGCTCAAAACTATTTTAACATATTTAAATATAATGCATGATAGTTTTTTTTACGTTTTATGATGTATTAAATACATACTAACATTAAAAATCAACCCAGCTATGAGAGTATAGAGCCAAATAGGCTAAGAGCGACTTAAAATGAATGCATACTGTTCCTTTAAGGGTAAAGGCCTGATGGAGAGGGAAGAGTAGTGGGGAAACGTGCAAGGCTGCAACAATGTTCCAGTCTTGTTGGTTTTTTCACCCACCTGTTAAAAGGGCTCAGCACCAGGTTTCAAGCATCTTCTCTATCTTGAACAGCGGTGAGCCTTTCACAGCTTCATCTAAAACTGTTGGTAGCAGCTCAGGAGAAAACTCAGGAAAATTCTGGTGTTGCAGGTGCAACACTAACTTCACAGCCATCTACAAGTGTTAGCACCTCCACATCACACTTCACTATTGTTCAAAAATGCAAATCCAAATTTCAGCCACAGGGTAGCGAAACAAGGGGATACATACCCTTGTCTCTTTCATTCCTTACACACCAATTAAGTCTAAAACATTTAAGAAAATACAAGAAACTTGTTATGTTAACTTCTTCAAGTTTCTGAGGCTAATAGACAGAAAGAGAGGAGGGAGTATGGTACAGGCCCTAAGCGTGTGGAATGGCCTGACACTTTTGACAAGTGGCAGATGTGTTTCCGGGTGCTCGCCTCTTGCTATTTGCAAAAATATCCCAGTCAGGCACTAGAAATCTTTAAATATATCGACACAATACACTGGATTCAAAAAGTATAAAGAAGGAGCCTGACGAATATTATGCAGAGTTTAAGAGAAAGATGGGTTGTAACCCACTCCTTACATTCAGTTCTACCAACATGCAGTTGTGGTCTAGAATAGGTCAGTAAAGGTCCCCTTCACCACCGCCTGCAAAGAAATCCACACCAGCAAGCTCTTGTACCAGAAAGAGAGTACTGGAAGTTCCAGGACAAGCAATGTGACAAAGGGAAAGCTTGTTCCTTTTGTCATGTCTGCAGATATTGTGGAGGACAGCATGCAGGATTCGACTGCCAAAAACGTAAGGAGCAATGCAACAAATTCAATGTTAAATCTGCAGCTGGGATTAAGGGCACCCACACCTCTGAGGGTAGATGATCTTGAGCTTTGGTTATGTAGATACCCTAATCGCCAGGAAGCTCCACTCTCCCACAATGTTGGAGGTTCTAGGACTCACAGAAACTTTAAATAAGCTTATCAGTTCCCTGAGGTAGCTGATAAAAAATTTGAACAAAGAGTTGACCCTGGGTAGAATCCTTGGCCCTTTTGCAATTCCTCCATTTAAACATTTGGTAGTTTCCCCACTAGGGGTTGTCCCCAAAGAGAATAAGGAAAGATTCCTCTGATTCAGCACCTAAAGGCAGCTCAGTGAATGGTGCTATAGATTCAACACTGAGTTCTGTGCACTATCAATCTTTTGAAATTCATAATGTCCAAAATTGGTGTCCATTTAACAGAGGAGAAAACCCAGGGTTTGTTCTTGCCTTACTTTCTTGGATATTGAGATTGATACCCAAGAGATGTGGCGCCTTCCTGAGGACACAATTTCTTGGATGTTACAAGCAGTTTGGGCAGCTGTGGTAACCGGGTAGCTGACATTGAACCAATCACAGTCTTTGCTTGGTTTATTGCATTTTGCCTGTAGGGTAATACCTATGGGCAGAATTTTTAATAGAAGGCTACAAGCACCATTGAAGGGAATTCAGAAAAGCCAGCAAATCATCACTATGTCTGCAGATATGGTAGAGGACCTGGGAGTTTGGGAGTGATTTTTACTTAATTTTAGTGGAGTATGCCTATGGTGTTTATATTCCATTCCAAGCCAACCTTTACATCTTTTTACGGATGCAGCAGGCTCCCATGGTTATGCAGCAATTATTTCCAAGGTAAATGGACAGCAGTGATTGATCACTGAAAGGGCTCACAAAAAAATGTAACTCTACTTGAGCTCTTTCTATTTGTTCTGACCGTTGAATTTTGGGGTGACATTTTTAAGAACAGCACCGTTATTTTTTGGTGTGATAATTTAAGCATGGTACATGCAAATGATAAATTATTAGCATCCTCTCCCTTGGTCATATGATATCTCAGACTATTAATAGGTGCTTCGTTGCCTAGAATCCAACATTCATTTGTTTTAGCAAAACACATTCCAGGTGTTAATAATTCACAGGCAGATGCACTGTCCCAATTTAGGGCTAGTTTTCATTGAGGTACACAGCCAATGAATCCAATATATTAAAAGGTCACTTTATTGATTATTGAGATAGAGAGATTCTTGGAGCATTTGAGATCTATTGAAGATCCTGAAAGTAATACACCAATAGCTCACCAATATAGGGATTTACACAACTCAGACTCGAGTATGCTCTCAGTGCAGGGCATTGATCATGTGCTGGTGTTGAGACGTGGAGGGGATAGAGAAGGAAAATTGAGTACAAAAGAAGTATTTTGGATCTTCTCTTTACAAACAAGCCTACCACTGGGTCTCAACATCAGGACTGATGTGGATTATTTTGTATGAAAAATATGTGTATACATAAAATTATAATATGTGTGAAGGTACATTATGTTTTTTTGAAAAACTCATGTTGCATATGAATTATCCACTGATATATGTTTAGGTACTGTTAAGTGTTAAGTCTGCGTTTAGCAGGTCATGTACACATAAAAAGGTCTCTTTAAATATTTGCATTTAAATTGCTCACTGAACAGAGGCTTTGCAGGGTAGTGAACAAGTGCACAACCGCATGAAACGCATATGCCGTGAAGCTTCTGTTCATCCTTGTAGCAGATTTTATCGGTCATGTTTCGCTATGAACTTTTTGTTTTTAAACTTGAATCAATAAAGTGACTTTTTAATATATTGTATTAATCGGCTGTGTACGTCGAGTGCGGGGGCACCTGTGGTCTATATGTTTGTTAGCATCTGTGACGAGTACGCCGCCCCCAGCATCTGAAGTCTATGCCAGCACCCTGCTCTTCCTTGAGCCGTTACTGAAGAGCCCATGGGTTGGTAATAGTGCGCCTCGGACCATATGTGTATGTTCTAGTTTCCATTGAGGTGGTAAAGTTTGGAAACTGGTGGTAAAAACATTTTTATGCTACCACCAGTTTCCATACATTACTACCTTAATGGAAACTAGGCCTTAGTTGGTGCCTTTTTATGAAATTAGCCCCAAATGTTGCAGCTGAAGGACTTATCTGTCTGGATTTCCTTTAGCAACTGATGGATCTTGGAGTTCACTGCTTTCCTTAGTAAAAGTTTCTCTCACTACCAGTACCTGACAATCCTATTCGAAACAATAGAGTGAGTCAGCCAGTTTCAAATGCCTTGTAGGTAACATTCTTGTAGTAGTTATATAAAGGAGCGCTACAGAGACGCTTAGCAGCCTTATCCTACTTTAGTAGTCTCTTACAGCTACATGATTATACAGCTGATTTTATGATTAGACAATTTGTGGAGGGCTGGGGCAGATTAGAAAAGAAAACCCAGATTCAAGAGAGCCCATTACCCTAGAGAGGTTAGAACATTTGTTGGCATTGCTGCAAATGTTTTTTTCTATGCTTATGAATTCCAGTTGTTTAAAGCAGCCTTCATACTTTCCTTTTTTTGGAGCTCTGTGCATCAGCGATCTATTACCTGCATCCAAATCAGATACCCAGTCTGGGATTCTATTTAGGCATGTTTAATTTACCCAGATGTTTTACTGTTTATTCCCTGATGGAAAATCAATAAAGATGGCAACAGGACTTGGCTTACTTTGGAACCTCTGACTCAGTGTGTATTGTCCTGTATGCATTGTCTCTGAATTCTTAGACATACGTTGCAAGTTTGCAGGACAGTTCTTGTTTCATGCAGATGGTAACCCTCTATTGCAATTCCAGTTTAGGAAAGTGTTGAAACATGAAAGGATGAGCTCCTTGAGGGTAGCTTCTTTCTCCTTCTGAATTGGGGCTGCCACAAGTGCAGCTGCATCAGGCACATCCAGTGAGCACATTCAGCACCTTGGTAGATAGTGCTGTTATATCATTTATATGTGTGCCCAATTGTCTCATCTTCAGGGCCATCAAGCTAAATTTAATTTTATTAATTATTCTTATCTTTTTTAGATTCTTCAAAAAGGGCTTTGCGTATCTAGATAGTTGGACACTCTTTCGTCCACTGGATGGCCATTAGAACAATCTTCTCGCAATGCAGCCAGCAATTTGGTTTCCCCTCCAACACAATCTCTGTCAGATGATTGGGTAGTAAGGGTATGAATTGGAAAGACCTACCTTTCCCTCTGGGAGAGGCTCAGAGAATATGGGGTACACCATATATTCTTATTCTTCACTTAGGGGGAAACGATGTAGTCTCTTTACCAGCTCTAGACTTCATTAAAATCATAGTATCTAATATCATCTGGTTACAGGCCTGGCCCCAGGGATCGTAATAGGGTGATCTAATATGATTGCAAGGCTAACTTGGAGATTTATGGGTTCCACAGGAGTGGTGAATAGGGTATGCAAAAAGATTAACAGGTGGGAAAAGCAGTGACTGGTGCAGGCGGATTCATTATCCGTCATGAAAGCATAATGCCTGGCAATAGCCTTAGGGTTTCTCAGAATTACCATGGTGGAATTAAGGTTTAGACCTTACCCTATACACCTGCCATTCGTCAGGCAATGTGGTTGTCTCTTTGTCATTCCTACCCTTTCTGTGAGAATCCAGTGTGTATGTTTATAAATCCATGTTGAACTGTAGGTTTGCAACACCTCACTGTATTAAACAATGTATATTTGTTTAGATGAATTTTATTATTAAAATTGATTTAATGACCCTATATGCAACAACAAAAACATTGTGTGATCCCTTCTATGAAATTGTTGGGCATCCTTGGTTTATATATTTGTTTTACAGTGTTCTGTCTGTATCTTCTCTTTACCATGATCTCCAAACACCGAATACTCACTTTAAATGGGACAATATACACAAATTTTCATATATTTGCATGTAATAGACACTACTATAAAGAAGAATAGAAACAGATGCTGATATAAAAATCCAGTATAAAACCTTTAAAAAACTTACTTAGAAGCTCCTAGTTTAGCTCTGTTTATGAGGTTAGGCTGGGACACCCACTAAAAGGGGAGGAGAAAGCAGGAAGAGCAGACCCTACCCCCTTCCTACATATGAAACGACACATTACACAAAGAGGAGCAGGTGTTCTGGTAAGTGACCGAACTTTTCAAAAGAGCGAACCATGTCACTTCCTGTGACGTTTCATCAGCTGTTGCTCACATTTTGGAGTTAACACGCATGCTTGCCAGCGTCATCACATACCTGGCCGCATACGTCACTGTTAAACTATTTAGACCTGTGAAATTAAGAAGACTTTCTATAGCGCATGAGTGGGATTTTCTATCACAAATGGGGGTGTTTATGGAAAGCATATTCTGAAGTCTACTGCAACTATGAAAGCATATTCTGAAGTCTACTGCAACTACTCCCTATTAAGCTGAGTCTCCGTGTGTGTATGACAAACACCCACTCGGCTATCGCCACTGCTTCTTCTACTGATCCAATGCTTACTGCTGCAACAAATGTTTAAAACATGACATTGAAGGGAGCCTGAGAAAAGCTGCATTGGATCAGCAGAAGAAGCAGTGGTGATAGCCGAGTGGATGTTTGTCATACACGCACAGAGACACAGCTTAATAGGGAGTAGTTGCAGTGGGGGGGGGGCGGACTTCCGAATATTGCCGAGGAGAGGACTAAACTAAACACCCCCATTTGTGATAGAAAATCCCATGCATGCGCTATAGAAAGGCTTCTTAATTTCACAGGTCTAAATAGTTTAACAGTGACGTATGCGGCCAGGTATGTGATGACGCTGGCATGCATGCGCGTTAACTCCAAAATGTGAGCAACAGCTGATGAAACGTCACAGGAAGTGACATGTTCGCTCTTTTGAAAAGTTTGGTCCCTTACCAGAACACAGGCAGGAATCTGTAGACCTCAGGCTACATCTGATACTTTGGGGCTTGGTTAGGAGTCTGAAAATCAGCACATTATTAAAAAAATAAGCAAAACTATACATTGTTACAACAACACTCCCAGATAGGCTATATAAATGGATCATCTACAAAACATTTATGCAAAGAAAAAGACTAGTGTACAATGTCCCTTAGTAGGTGTTTCACTGATATGATCGGTTTAGGATATAAGGAATTATAAAAAAAACTAAAATCATAAGTATGCTGCAATTTTTTTACAATTTTAATTGCGTATTTAGAAGTAAAATGTTCTTTGAAAGATACATACATTGGGCTAGACCTTATGCATGCACAGAAACTGCATGTTTTTTTAAGGGCTGCATGTTTTCATAAGGGATTAAAGGCTTACAGAGGTCATTACCAGGTGAAGCAGATATACTACACCCACATAACATTTAATACCCTCCCCCTTTAACAAAATACAGCAGAGACCAAGTTGGGGTTAAATAAGACCATCACTGTATTCTTTATAAGAAAATAACTCAGCATGAATAAACCAACAACAATTATCTAGGATGGGGACATTTGAGAATGATAACTCCACAGAACTGCAAGTGGTGAGCGGCCCCACCGAAACTGCAGCAGAGCTCTGCTCCACCAAGGGAGATGATACTTGGGAGTTAATTTGGCCTACCTACACTGGAGAGAGGTGCCATCCAGGGCAATCTGCTCCTCCCTTCAGCCTGGCCATCACTCACCCTGTTTTCCCTCTCCCATACGCTCAAGTCTGCAAACCTCTAGAGGGAAAAAGAAGGAACTCCACCCAATAGACTCCATAACTGACTTGTCACAAAAGGAGACCCAACGTTCCACCACAGGCTTGCAAAGAGTAGGTTGTCTAACCATATCCTCACCATGGTTAAAAACGAAATAAACCATACTAGGCCTTGAGAATTTCTTAAGCTGCCATACACAAAAGAACCACTGGGAGGGTTTGGGCGGGTAATTTAACCAAGATGAATCTGGAATGAGAAAGATGATACTATGGTGCTGCCAGTGCCTTATTAAAGGTAAGGCTCTTAAAGGGATATGAAACCCAAAATTTTTCTTTCATGATTCAGATAGAGCATACAATTTTCCAATTTACTTCTATTATTTCATTTTCTTCCTTCTCTTGTTATCCTTTGCTGAAATGTTTATCTAGGCAAGTTCAGGAGCAGCAGAGAACCTAGGTTCTAGCTGCTAATTGGTGGCTGCATATATATTGATTGTCAATTGCTCACCCGTGTGTACAGTTAGAAACCAGTAGTGCATTGCTGGTCCTTCAACAAAGCATATCAAGAGAAAGAAACAAATTAGATAATAGAAGTAAATTCGAAAGTTGTTTAAAATTGTATTCTCTATCTGAATCACAAAAGAAAATCTTTGGGTTTCATGTCCCTTTAACTCACCTAATACACTCCCTCTTCTCCTCTTTCATTCCCTCCGCAGCCTTAACAATTAGGTCTCTACAAGCCCATTAGACGACTCTCTACTATCATAAGTATAGTATACCTGCAATTGAGAATTGTATTGCCATGTTTTATTATCACTTTTTTTATCAACATTTGCAATGTTTTGCACTCTAGGGACATTCCATTTGAAAAGCCACTTGCTGTGACCAATTGACGACAAATGTAAATAAGCTCCTGCACTGATCAAGCAATCATTGTGTAGTGCCAAGATTCTAAACCCTGCAGGATTCATTCCAACCTCTATGAGGTTAGTGGGAAAAAAACAACTTCAGAGTTAAATGTTAAAGGGACACTCAGGTTAAATTACATTTCATGATTCAGATGCAGCATGTAATTTTAAACAACTTTCCAATTTACTTCCATTAAAAAAAATGTGCACAGTCTTTTATATTTACAATTTTTGAGTCACCAGATCCTACTGAGCATGTGCAAGAATTCACAGACTATACGTATATGCATTTGTGATTGGCTGATTGCTATCACATGGTACAAGGGGAGTGGAAATATACATAACTTTGAAATTTGTTATAAAAAAAATTTACTACTCATTTGAAGTTCAGACTAAGCGCTATTGCATTGTCTTGTTATCTTGCATTTGTTGATTATGTAAATCTAATGTGTTGACTGAAAAAGATAAATAAATATTGTATATATTGCATATGTTACTAGCCTTTTTATATGGATTTTTTTATTATTATTTAATAGGGTATTTAAGTCCAATGTCCCCTTAAGAAAGGCATGCGAGTTTTATATGGAACATGGCATTTTAAGAGACTTTTTACAGCTCCTGTTACTAAATGTACTTCTTTCTCTTGATATCCCTTTTTTAAAAGCTAACCAATGTAGGCTCAGGAGCAGCAATGCCCTACTGTGAACTAACTGGTGATTGGTGGTCTCTTCTCATTGGCTCACCAGGTGTGTTCAGCTAGGTCCCAGAAGTACAATGTCACTCCAGAGCTGACTTTGCAGGAGTTAGATACAAAGTTATATACAAATAATAGTGCAATATAAAACAATATAACACATTACAGCATTTCCTTTTTGCACTTTTATGTCCCTTTAAATATGACGAAAGGAAACTTTTTTTTTTCAGATTAAGAAAACCTTTCAAACTGCATAGCAGTAAATAACACGAGAATGTAATCACTTAGAGCAGGTAAAATGATTGTATCTTTAATTAGACAACACATAAATTATCTGCCAGTCTTTCATAATGTTGACACCTTTTAACGGACTTTGAGATAATATGTTTTTTTATAAGTAGCAACGGAAAGCCATAAGTAAACATTGTTCTTGCAGAAGACATCATCAATGACTTTAAACCTCTTATCCCAAGAGCGTTTATCGTAACCCTGATTGAGTAATCTGACACACCTTTGATAAACTTAGGTCGGCTTCTTTGCATTCCTGCAGATGGCTTCTCCCGCCATGACACCCTGAGAATTGCGCTTCTCTTACTAGAATACTTTATGGTTGCCTGTGACTGCCAAGCAGGGTCAAGCTGCCCTAATGTCGCTGCCAGCAGTAGGGAATTGCTGCCACCATAAAATGCTATTGGGAACACAGCCAAACTGTGAACAATAATGCCACATTCAGGAGAGTTGCTGATGTTTCTGAACTGAGTATTACAGTTTAACTAGTTAGGTAAACCTCAGATACTATTTGATTTTAATTTTCACCCTGTATCATGCATCAGCCAATCACAAAATTCATATACTGTACGTATATACTGTGAATTCTTCCACATACTCAGCAGTAGCTGGTGCCCCGGCAAAAAGTGCATATAAAAAGATTGTGCATATTTTGATTATGGAAGTGAAATGGAAATCTGTTTAAAATTGTGTGCTCTATCTGAATCATTTCAGTTTCATTTTGAATTAAGTGTTCTATTAAAGGGATATTCAAGTCAAAATTAATCTTATTGATTCAGATAGAGCCCACAAATTTAAACAACTTTCCAATTTACTTCCATTATCTAAACGTGCACAATCTTTTTATATGCACACTTTCTGAGGCACTAGCCCCTGCTGAGCATGTGCAAGATTCACATGATATACGTATATGTATTTTGTGATTGGCTGATGGCTGCCACATGATGCATTTGAAAGGCAAATGTAATTAACTTTGACATTTGACAGAAAAAAAAATCTACTACTCATTCGAAATTCAAACTAAGTGACTTTGCATTGTCTTGATATTATACATTTATTGAGTATATTATTCTATTGTGTTTAGTGGCCCTTTAAAGGGACATTATACACTAGAAGTTTCTTTACATAAATGTTTTGTAGATGATCCATTTATATAGCCTATACAGCTTTTATATAGTATTGCTTATTTTGAAATACTCCAGCTTGCTCCTGTTTGTGTAAAGGGTCTTTTCATATGCAAAGGAAGGGGGAGGGGGGGGAGTTTTTTTTTTGCTATTGAAGCTTTCAGTGGGTGTTCCAGCTATCTTTTTAACTGAGCTAAACTGGGAGCTTCTAAGTAAGTTTTTTAAACAGTTTTATACTGGATTTTTATATCAGTATCTGGGCATATTATTCTTTATATTAGTATCTATTGCACAGAGTTATATGAAAATTGGTGTATACTGTCCCTTTAACTAAATTAGGTCAGATTGCAATATGCTTTCATTATTTATTTGCCCCCCTTCTCCTTCTATGAATTTTCCAGTCCTGAAAACTGACAGAGCACATACCTAACCTTAACACGTATCTCCCTAATTGACAGTTTGTTATCTTATCTTTTCTGATGATGCCAAACCATTAAGATTGTGTTAACATAAAGACAGTGGCAATGCCTGTCATGTCCATACTCAAGTCTAGATTGGCTCCTCCAAATAAGTGGTGGGTCACTGTGGGTGGCGTTTGACAATAAAAAAAACAATTGCCCCTCGCAGAATAATTCTACCCTTAATGTAAGTTATGTTCTTGTTCTTTGCTCTTCTTGCTAGCTTTTCAGATATGATACAATCTACTGGGTACAGAATACAAAAATGTTTCAGGTTGTTAACTCTATAAAAAAATGAATTATTATAAATGATGTACTGTATGTATGACAACATATTTCAAAACTTAAAGGGACAGTACAGTCATCAATTTTAATCAACTTTCCAATTTACTTCTGTTATTTCATTTACTTCCTTCTCTTGTTATCCTTTGCTGAAAGGTTTATCTAGGTAACCTCAGGAGCAGCAAAAAACCTAGGTTCTAGCTGCTGATTGGTGGCTGCATATATATACCGATTGTCATTGGCTCGCCCATGTGTTCAGTTAGAAACCAGTAGTGCATTGCTGCTCCTTCAACAAATGATACCAAGAGAATGAAACACATGTTATAATAGAAGTAAACTGGAAAACTGTGTGTTCTACATAAATCATGAAAGAAAAAAGGGTTTCATTTCCCTTTAATAAAATATATATAAGAAAAACAATTTCAGCAACAAGGTGTTAAGAGTATCAACATTTTTGTCAAAAATTATACTAAAAATAGTATTTATTTTTGCCATCAAATTATCGATATAAATAAGACCCTTTAAAGCAGTGCTTTCCAAACTGTGTGTCGGGACACACTAGTGTGTCGGCAGCAGTGTGTAGGTGTGTCCCTACTTCAGCACAAATTTTTTTTTTTTTTATTTTTGGTTTCTGACTTTCCGCCTGCCTGCTACGCATATCACGTGGTTGACACGGGATTGGTACCTAGTGGGTCAAAGATTATCTTAAAGTATTGGCGCAGCTCAGTGGGAACTGAAACTATTCCCATTGGTGGCACATTGGCTGCTGACTGCACGTGTAGTCTCCTTAATTGGCTCGTGACTGCATGTGTAGTCAGTGAGTGGGACAGCAGTGTGTCTGCAGCGCGGGCAGTAGTCAGTGAGTGGGACAGCAGTGTGTTTGCAGCACGGGCAGTAGTCAGTCGGACTCACCGAGCTCTGAGGGCGGCAGCTTAAATGCTGAGCTGAAGTCAGAGGGTTTTTTTTGCAGCTAGCTCCCAGTAGTGCATTGCTGCTCCTGCTTTTGATATGTGGATAGGAAGTGGAAGTTTAAAAATGCTTGATGATGAAATGCGAGTGTCTTTATCTAATATTCCACCAAATATTCCGAAACTGTGTTCATCCTATCAGCCTCATACATCCTATTAAAATAGTAAGTAGCTATTGGTGATATTAAACTTTTTTTAAATTCTTGCACATACTTACTGTTACTTGTAAATACATTTCATTATTATATAATTTATGTATGTGTCCTTATCCTTAAAACAAGTTCGTTTAACCTCCTTTTTGCTAGTACAACTGAATTACTGTGTCGTGAAATGATGTAGGTCTAAAAAGTGTGTCACCAACAGGAAAGGTTTGGAAAGCTCTGCTTTAAGGTTTATACTATTGTTATGTTTAGGTTAAAGTTGGCGTCATAATAATTATCAGACAAAATTGAAATTCCACTCAATATCTAAAAACAGATAAAACCTTCCACAGAGGATATACAAATATATATTAATAGAACTTTGAACAACTAGGTGTGTGGATTTTTTTTTTAAGGGACATGAAACACATTTTTTCTATGTATCAGATAGAACATGTGATTTTAAACAACATTCTAATTTACTACTGTTATCCAATTTCTTTGGTTCTCTTTGCATCATTTGTTGAAAAGGTAGCTCAGGATCTGCTGATTGATAGCTACACATATATGCCTCATGTTATTGGCTCACCCACGTGCAATGCTGTTTCTTCAACAAAGAATTTCAAGAGAATGAAGCAAATTAGATAGTAGAATTAATTTGGAAAGTTGTTTAACACTGTATGCTCTATCTGAATCATGATATAACATTTTGGGTTTCATGTCCCTTTAACTTTAAGCATTACACTTCAATCAGGTGTGTGTGTGTGTAGACTTTTGTTGCTACCTCCAGATAGTAAAGTAGTCTTTAGGGATTAAAACACTAGTTCAAATAATGTTGTCAGCTGATGCCCCCTTATGTGTGGACTCCTCAAGGAAATGTTCTCACTATACTATAAGGTTGTAACTTCCTTGCAATAGCATTTCCAGTAATACCAGCAAATTTTACATTTATTGGGTCCTGTCTTTGGTTGGCCAAATATATAAATAGTCTAATTACAACATATGATTCATGGGTCAGAATCCAATATAAAACCATTAGATTGTAAGCTTTTCAGTTTGCTGCCTCACCAACTGCTCATTTTTTGTTTGTTGACACATTGTAAATACTCTAAATTGTTTTCTTGTAGATAATGAATATTCTGTGTATTGTACATTAATATAATTTTGTATGGAACTCTCAGTGATTTATATGTTGTGCTCTCTGCACCTTCTGTTCATTGTAACCTAAAACTGCTTATTACTACACCCAGCCTGTCAGCCCCCTGCTCCCTATAATTACTGCCTATCTGCAGTTATCACCAATACATGGGTAATTATTAGATACAACCAGCAACCAACTCCACTATTTAAATGTCCGGGAACCTGACTGAGAATTCCATGCAAGCATCTGCAGTAATCTGTATAATTAGTACCAATACAAGAAGCCACGTCCAAATAAAAAAAAAAAAAAAACCTGAACTGCCGCCAGAGGATTGCTTGAATACGAAGTCAACAAACATACAAAAGAAATTAGATAAGCACAACCAGAGATAAGGTAACTAAGTACATAATATAAACGTATTATGATACATAGAAGTAAAAGAATTGTGGTCTTGCTGTGTTTATGCGTATCCATCACTATCCTGTTGATATGTACCACTGAGGCAAGCACAATTTATAAATATATATACCACTGGCGCAAGCACAATGTATAACTATATATACCACTGGCGCAAGCACAATGTATAAATATATATACCACTGGCGCAAGCACAATGTATAAATATATATACCACTGGCGCAAGCACAATGTATAAATATATATACCACTGGCGCAAGCACAATGTATAAATATATATACCACTGGTGCAAGCACAATGTATAAATATATATACCACTGGTGCAAGCACAATGTATAAATATATATACCACTGAGGCAAGCCCAATGTATAAATATATATACCACTGGCGCAAGCCCAATGTATAAATATATATACCACTGGCGCAAGCCCAATGTATAAATATATATACCACTGGCGCAAGCACAATGTATAAATATATATACCACTGGTGCAAGCACAATGTATAAATATATATACCACTGGTGCAAGCACAATGTATACCACTGAGGCAAGCACAATGTATAAATATATATACCACTGATGCAAGCACAATGTATAACTATATATACCACTGGCGCAAGCACAATGTATAAATATATATACCACTGGCACAAGCACAATGTATAAATATATATACCACTGATGCAAGCACAATGTATAAATATATATACCACTGAGGCAAGCACAATGTATAAATATATATACCACTGAGGCAAGCACAGTGTATAACTATGTAAAAAAAAAGGATTCCAAAAACTAAGCTATTGAAAAAGGGTATAATTTTATTCCTTAAAAATATAAGCGTGATGCATACAACTACATGGGGTAAGTCTAGACAAATTAAATCTGACCTGTTTCCTTCGTATTGACCGTAATCATAGAATAGCACCTGTTAGGGGGTGCACCCTTTTATGCTAAACAATCCATGTTCATTGGTTAAAAACAGAGGTCCTCAAACTTAACCCATGTATAAATATATATACCACTGGCACAAGCACAATGTATAAATATATATACCACTGGCGCAAGCACAATGTATAAATATATATACCACTGGCGCAAGCACAATGTATAAATATATATACCACTGATGCAAGCACAATGTATAAATATATATACCACTGATGCAAGCACAATGTATAAATATATATACCACTGATGCAAGCACAATGTATAAATATATATACCACTGGCGCAAGCACAATGTATAAATATATATACCACTGGCGCAAGCACAATGTATAAATATATATACCACTGGCGCAAGCACAATGTATAAATATATATACCACTGGCGCAAGCACAATGTATAAATATATATACCACTGGCGCAAGCACAATGTATAAATATATATACCACTGGCGCAAGCACAATGTATAAATATATATACCACTGGCGCAAGCACAATGTATAAATATATATACCACTGGCGCAAGCACAATGTATAAATATATATACCACTGGTGCAAGCACAATGTATAAATATATATACCACTGGCGCAAGCACAATGTATAAATATATATACCACTGGTGCAAGCACAATGTATAAATATATATACCACTGGTGCAAGCACAATGTATACATATATATACCACTGAGGCATGCACAATGTATACATATATATACCACTGAGGCAAGCACAATGTATAAATATATATACCACTGATGCAAGCACAATGTATAACTATATATACCACTGGCGCAAGCACAATGTATAAATATATATACCACTGGCACAAGCACAATGTATAAATATATATACCACTGATGCAAGCACAATGTATAAATATATATACCACTGAGGCAAGCACAATGTATAAATATATATACCACTGAGGCAAGCACAGTGTATAACTATGTAAAAAAAAGGATTCCAAAAACTAAGCTATTGAAAAAGGGTATAATTGTATTCCTTAAAAATATAAGCGTGATGCATACAACTACATGGGGTAAGTCTAGACAAATTAAATCTGACCTGTTTCCTTCGTATTGACCGTAATCATAGAATAGCACCTGTTAGGGGGTGCACCCTTTTATGCTAAACAATCCATGTTCATTGGTTAAAAACAGAGGTCCTCAAACTTAACCCATGTATAAATATATATACCACTGAGGCAAGCCCAATGTATAAATATATATACCACTGGCGCAAGCACAATGTATAAATATATATACCACTGGTGCAAGCACAATGTATAAATATATATACCACTGGTGCAAGCACAATGTATAAATATATATACCACTGGTGCAAGCACAATGTATACATATATATACCACTGAGGCAAGCACAATGTATACATATATATACCACTGAGGCAAGCACAATGTATAAATATATATACCACTGATGCAAGCACAATGTATAACTATATATACCACTGGCGCAAGCACAATGTATAAATATATATACCACTGGCACAAGCACAATGTATAAATATATATACCACTGATGCAAGCACAATGTATAAATATATATACCACTGAGGCAAGCACAATGTATAAATATATTTACCACTGAGGCAAGCACAGTGTATAACTATGTAAAAAAAAGGATTCCAAAAACTAAGCTATTGAAAAAGGGTATAATTTTATTCCTTAAAAATATAAGCGTGATGCATACAACTACATGGGGTAAGTCTAGACAAATTAAATCTGACCTGTTTCCTTCGTATTGACCGTAATCATAGAATAGCACCTGTTAGGGGGTGCACCCTTTTATGCTAAACAATCCATGTTCATTGGTTAAAAACAGAGGTCCTCAAACTTAACCCTATAATCACTCACTCTAACATATTGTATATGTACATACAATTTTCATATGTTAAATACATAGGTACATTGAAATTATGAGCAGATGGATGCAAATGACATGGTCAATGTGAGAATAATATAACAATGATATTACAATGTCATAAACGATTTTACAGGAAATATTGTAGTACAAAACCTTAATAAAGGAGAAGATTTTTATAATATTTATAACAAATTGCAGAATATTCGTATATATATGCATACAACCAGATGCTTGAGCATTGTTCATGTTTCCAGCCCATCTGAGCTCCATATTGAGAGCATGGATCAAAAGCATACATATACAAAAATTTTGTATTCAAATTATATGAGTTAGCTATTTATCACCAAAAGTGTTTGATTCTAATTCCTATCTATACCTTCAAGGAATATATTTATTTAATGTAGATGTCCATAGTTTAAGTATATGTCAGACTATGTGGAACCAACATGTATCTATTTGGTCCATTACTAAGCATTTAACATAAAATGGGACTACTAATAACACTCTCGAAACATTCATTAATATGAAGTGTAAGTCTATGTCCTCTATAGTATTAATGGATACTGCTTAGTATTCACTCTATCTAATGACAATACCAGACAGTATAACTATATTCTCATCTCTCTCACACATGAAAGCTAATTCACTATTGAACAAATATATTCAGAGGGATAAAGAAACTATCATAATGAGAATTCCATCATGATCATTATTTCTGCCAATAATTGATGATGTCATACTCTGAGTTGTAACCATGAGGCAAAAGGCACTGTGTTTTAAAAATCCAATATGTCTCTTGTTTGCATAATATTGATAACTTATCTCCGCCCCTTGGTGGTGTTTTTATCTGCTCTATGGCCTGCCACTTAAAGAACGTGACATCTTGATGGTGAAATTCAATAAAATGTGTGGACAGGGCAAAACATGTGCGTTTATTGGAGATATAGGACAAATGTTCCCTAATACGTTTGCCTACTTCTCTGGTAGTCCTACCTGTATACTGTTTTTTGCAATGAGTGCACTCAATTATGTAAATAACACATTTACTTTTACAATTTACACAACCTCTGGTTGTAAATTCTTCTCCCGTAACATGGGACTTAAATGTGGAAGAAATGTTAATATGATTGCATGCTTTTCTCCCACATTTAAACGTTCCATTGTGTCTCAACCATGATGACCCAGAATTAGTTTCAGTTCTTAACATGCTAGGGGCCAGTGACGTGCAGTGACGTCAGAGGCTGGTGAGGCAGTGGCTTGGATACGCCTTCATTCTTTAGATATCCTTTGTTGAAGAAATAGCAATGCACATGGGTGAGCCAATCACATGAGTTATCTATGTGCAGCCACCAATCAGCAGCTACTGAGCATATTTAGATATGATTTTCAACAAAGGATATCAAAAGAATGAAGACAATTAGATATTAGATGTAAATTGGAAAGTTATTTAAATTGCATGTTCTTTCTAAATCATGAAACAAAAAAAATGGGTTTCCTGTCCCTTTAAATGGTGTCTTGGAAAACTGGTCAACTTAGTAAACATCTGATTTTAGTCTAAAGGATTGTAACAGAAACTCTTGCCAGATAACAAAATGCTTGCTCTGATTATGAGATCTAGAAATCCCGGCCCATTAAAATATATGTTTAAAACATACTTTTTACTTCAATGCTGCAAATTATGCTTATAGATTCCTTCATTATTCAGTAAATATAAAAATGTCTTGATCCAGTGGCGGCTGGTGAAATTTAAAGATGGTGGGGCCCTTGACCCCACCCCTTTAAATAAAGCCACACCATCAGATGGCACTACCAATTCATTAATTAAATAAATAAAAGGTAGACAGAAACACAGAAAAGCACTCGAGGGAGAGAGAGACAGGGGGAGAGGGAGAGAGACACAGAGGGTTAGAGAGAAAGAGAGAGAGACACAATCACACACATTGGGTTAGAGAGAGAGAGAGAGAGACAATCACACACAGAGGGTTAGAGAGAGAGAGAAAGAGAGATGCAATCACACACAGAGGGTTAGAGAGAAAGAGAGACGCAATCACACACAGTGGGTTAGAGAGAGAGAGAAAGAGAGAGAGACACAATCACACACAAAGGTTTAGAGAGAGAGAGAAAGAGAGACACAATCACACACAGAGAGTTAGAGAGAGAGAGACACAATCACACACAGAGGGTTAGAGAGAGAGAGAAAGAGAGAGAGAGACACAATCACACACAGAGGGTTAGAGAAAGAGAGACACAATCACACAAAGAGGGTTAGAGAGAGAGAAAGAGAGAGAGAGACACAATCACACACAGAGGGTTAGAGAGAGAGAAAGAGAGAGAGACACAATCACACACAGAGGGTTAGAGAGAAAGAGAGAGAGACACAATCACACACAGAGGGTTAGAGAAAGAGAGACACAATCACACACAGAGGGTTAGAGAGAGAGATAGAGACAATCACACACAGAGGGTTAGAGAGAGATAGAAAGAAAGAGAGAGAGAGACAATCACACACAGAGGGTTAGAGAGAAAGAGAGAGAGAGACAATCACACACAGAGGGTTAGAGAGAGAGAGAGAGAGAGAGAGACACAATCACACACAGAGGGTTAGAGAGAGAGAAAGAGAGACACAATCACACACAGAGGGTTAGAGAGAGAGAGAGAGAGACACACACAATCATACACAGAGGGTTAGAGAGAGAGAGAGAAAGAGAGAGAGACACACAATCACACACAGAGGGTTAGCGAGAGAAAAAGAGAGACACAATCACACACAGAGGCCTCTAGTTATCAAGCCGTCAACCGCAAATATGCTGGAATTCCACAGCGTATTTGTGGCGAGGCTGATTCGCCTTAGTTATCAAGCCCTACAGCCCGACACAAGTAGAATTTAGTGACGTAACTTACAATCCGCCGGACTCAGTCCAACACAGATCGATGGTTACATCACTACAGATGTTCCGAACACAAGTTCGGCACAATCTGACTACTTTTGGTAGTTATCAAATACCTACCAGGTACGCTCGCCACTATTCTGGGCCAGTGTACCTGGTTTTTAATCCGCCGCCCTGGAGGCGGCGGATCCCATAGGAATCAATGGGAGTCTGACAGCAGCGAGAGCTCATGTTCGCTGCAGCCCGATATCCCATTGATTCCTATGGGAAGTGTCTGCACCTAACACCCTAACATGTACCCCGAGTCTAAACACCCCTAATCTGGCCCCCCCTACACTGCCGCCATCTACTTTATACTTATTAACCCCTAAACCGCCGCAACTATAATAAATATGTTAACCCCTAAACCGCCGCTCCCGGACCCTGCCGCGACTATAATAAATATGTTAACCCCTAAACCGCCGATCCCGGACCCCGCCGCAACTATAATAAATATATTAATCCCTAAACCGCCGCTCCCGGACCCCGCCACCACCTACATTATACCTATTAACCCCTAATCTGCCTCCCCTATACCGCCGCCACCTATATTAAATTTATTAACCCCTATCCTTCCCCCTATACTGCCACTACCTATCTTAAACTTATTAACCCCTATCCTGCCCCCCCTACACCGCCGCCACTATATTAAACTTATTAACCCCTAAACCTAAGTCTAACCCTAACACCCCCCTAACTTAAATATTATTTAAATAAATCTAAATAAAAAATACTATTATTAACTAAATTATTCCTATTTAAAAATAAATACTTACCTATAAAATAAACCCTAAGATAGCTACAATATAACTAATAGTTACATTGTAGCTATTTTAGGATTTAATTTTATTCTACAGGCAACTTTGTATTTATTTTAACCAGGTACAATAGTTATTAAATAGTTATTAACTATTTAATAACTACCTAGCTAAAATACTTACAAAATTACCTGTAAAATAAATCCTAACCTAAATTACAATTAAACCTAACACTACACTATCATAAAATTAATTAAATAAATTAACTACAATTACCTAAAATTAAATTCAATTAAATAAACTAAACTATAGTACAAAAAGAAACAAACACTAAATTACAGAAAATAAAAAAGAATTACAAGAAGTTTAAACTAATTACACCTAATCTAAGCCCCCTAATAAAATAATAAAGCCCCCCAAAATAAAAAAATGCCCTACCCTATTCTAAATTACAAAGTAATCAGCTCTTTTAAAGGGACAGTCAAAACCAGAATTTTTGTTGTTTTAAAAGATAGATAATCCCTTAATTCCCCATTCCCCATTTTTGCATAACCAACACAGTTATAATAATACACGTTTTACCTCTGTGATTACCTTGTATATAAGCATCTGCAGACTGCCCCCTTATTTCAGTTCTTTTGACAGACTTCAGTTCTTTTGACAGGCAGTTTAGCCAATCAGTGCTCACTCCTCTGTAAATTCACGTGCATGAGCTCAATGTTATCTATATGAAACACATGAACCAACGCTCTCTAGTTGTCAAAATGAATTCAGCTTAGAGGAGGCCTTCAAGGTCTAAGAAATTAGCATATGAACCTCCTAGATTTACCTTTCAACTAATAATACAAAGAGAACAAAGCAAAATTGTTGATAAATGTAAATTGGAAAATTGTTTAAAATTACATGCCCTATCTAAATCATTAAAGTTTATTTTGGACTTGACTGTCCCTTTAAACTATTGCTGTGGTGACTGGTGAAGTTTTAAGTTGGAGCGGCAAAATATCCTACATTTCAATAACCTTAATAAGTTTTTCATTTTTTTAATACAAGAACGAGATATTTATTCAGTATTTTTTGAATATTTGTTTTACAATTTAACTAAAACATCATATTAATGATCCTCTTTATTATATTTAATCCAAAATAAATCACTGTATAAAATAAAACTCTCAAGAAGTGAAAGGGCTATAATAGTTAAAAAATGACATTCTCTAATTCACTACAGCTCCTAATTTTAAAGCTATCGGCTCTGCACTACTGTGTGTTTAACCACTTCAAAAGTGTTAAACACACAGTAGAAGTGTTGCTCGGGACCTGTAGCGCACTTCTGGTCCTGAGTGGAAGCCCCAGCTGATCCAATCCAATCCACAGCACTAGTCTCTCATCTGAGTCACACAACTAGCGCTGCTGATTAGGTCAGCTGCGCTTTCCTCTCAAGGCCAGTAGTGCTCAGTGGGTCCCAAGTGAAACTTCTACTGTGTATTTAAATAGTTTGAGCATTTTTCAGAGCATTTTAACTAAATCTGATAAAATCTTAACCTATCCTAAGAAAGATAAATTATTTTTAAATATTAGCAATGACTGATATTGACTGTTTACAAACCTCTAAATATTTTGTAACTTGAATAAATATTTAGAATAATGGGAGAACATATCATTTGACTAACCTGTATATTTGTGTCTTCAACAGGAATATCCATTTCTCTGTGCATAGATTTGGGGGCTGAGGAAATTACTTGATAGTCGGAGCTGATATGAGATGTGATTGGCCAGCTTTTATTATTGCATTCTGGTAGAGCTAGTCCTCTCCTGTTTCATTATTTAAGGCAGTGGACTACAGCTGCCCATGTCTTAAATAATATGTTTACATTGAAGAGACAGGGAGATTAAGGTATACAAATATCATTGCTACATGGGGCAGTTTATGAATTGCCCATAAAGGTAGAGGAGAGAAAAAAAAGAAGGGAAAAATTATACTCTCTTGGATGTGTAAAAAAAAAAAACTCTATATGCAGCTTTAACAACTTGTCCCTAAAAAACAAGTTAAGCAAAGATTTCTATAAAAAAAATAGTAAATCTGTGCTACCCCCCCCCCCCCCCATTAAACCAGCTATTAAGCGTGGGGCTTTGTCATCATAAACACCCAAGACAAAGAGGCTGTTTTCTGATGAAATTACGTATAAAAAACATAAAAAGTGATCCAACAGAAAATAAAGTTAAAGAAGTTATTAGAGAAACTGAAAATATATAAATGTTTAGAACATCCAGACGCTCGATTATTTTGGGGATTGGTTCTATTAAATCCAGTGTTTATGCCCATGTAGATCATTTCTCCAGAGTTATGTGGTAGCATTATCTTTCTATCAGAGAGATTCTACTAATGTGTTAAATTTATTAAAGGAGATTAAATGGAAAGATAGTTATCTGCTAGCAACGTGATATAACTTCTCTGTATTCTAATATTGACCATACCCTTGGCATAAATGCTGTCAAATGGCCAATGAACAAAACAAATTTCTATTGAAGTGTTTAGAATTTGTTTTGTTTAATGAACCTTTTTCTTTTAAAGGGACAGTCAAGTGCAAAAAAACTTTTATGTTTCAAATAGGGCATGTAATTTTAAAAAATTTCCAGTTTACTTTTATCACCAATTTTACTTTGTTCTCTTGGTTTTCTTAGTTGAAAGCTAAACCTAGGAGGTTCATATGCTAATTTCTTAGACCTTGAAGGCCGCCTCTAATCTAAATGCATTTTGATAGTTTTTCACCACTAGAGGGCATCAGTTGATTTGTTCCATAAAGATAACATTGAGCTCATGCACGTGGATTTACCATGGAGTCAGCTCTGATTGGCTAAAATGCAAGTCTGTCAAAAGAACTGAAATAAGGGGGCAGTCTGCTGATGCTTAGATAAAAGGTAATTACAGAGGTAAAACATGTATTATTATAACTGTGTTGGTTATGCAAAACTGGGGAATTGGTAATCAAGGGATTATCTATCTTTTAAAACAACAAAAATTCTGGTGTTGACTGTCCCTTTAATGGCAATTACTATTTGCAACTTAAGGGTATAAAAAAGGGTATGAGGTTTGCACTCAGCTATGCCAATCTCTTCATGGGGTGATTCAAGAGGGATTTTTGGAGGGGCTGGACACAAACCTTGTAATATATAAGCAATATATTTTTTATCTTTTTCCCCCCAATAATTTTATTTATTTATTTTTATTTTTGTGATTAATTAATCTTACAGTTCAAACAAAATAATAACAGTAACAGATACATTACAGGACAGATTGCTCAAAATCAATTCTTGATCATTCTTCAAACAAGAGAAGGGTCCAGTTCTTGTACAAAAGTAGTCCTTGAGATATTTGTTGGGTTAATGATACTTGTCGTCTTCTTTAACAAAGTGCTTCCAACTACATGATCATGTAAATTGTTACATAATATTTCTGGAAATCTGAAGAATGTGTTGTTGCAATTGAAATGACATTATTTGGAACATAGAGTGATGTAAAATAAACTTAAAAGTACAAAATTAGGCTAGAGAAGGGGAGATAGGGAAAGGTTAAGAGGGAGGGGGGAGATAGGGGAGGCCATCTTATATTAAAATTGTCTGAATGTGGTATGTAAATATTGGGGATTATATCCATTAAGTTTGTTATCAATTTATTTTCTCACTAACAATTGTTCCCAATTGAATTTAATGTCTAGAATTATTCTAGAGAAAGTAATTCTGTAGTTCTTTCGAGCCACATTTATTTAGTTGGTGAGAATTGGGTTTTCCAATGCCTTGCAATGAAAAATGTTGCACTGTTAATACCTATTTGTAATAAATGTGTCCTTAGTTTGCATAGTTATTTAGGGAGGTCATTCAACCAGGCAACTTTTGGTGTGAGTTAAATGAGCCTGAAAATATTTTTTTGAAAATGCTTTTCACCAGGTTGAATCATTTTATATTGCCACCATTTGTGTGAAAGAGAGCTGTTGATGCCACACTCTCTCCAACACTGCTGCCCCTCTCTGCCATTCCCTTAACTGGCTTCCTCTAACCTCCAGAATTAAACACAAAATCCTGACTCTAACTTCCAAATCTCTCAATAACACTGCTCCACCCTGTCCGGAAACTCTCCCTCATGTCCCCTTCGCTCTGCTCATGACCTCCTTTTCTCCTCCTCTCTTGTTCTCTCCTCACATTAACGTCTACAAGACTTCTTCAGACCGGTCCCTATCTATCAGAGAGATTCTACTAATGTGTTAAATTTATTAAAGGAGATTAAATGGAGAGATAGTTATCTGCTAGCAACGTGATATAACTTCTCTGTATACTAATATTGGCCATACCCTTGGCATAAATGCTTTCAAATGGCCAATGAACAAAACCAATTTCTATTGAAATATCCCCTTGAACACCCATAGCATATAAGCCTACAAGCCCAGCTGCTTGTAGATTACCTTTGTGAGAGCTGATTTACAACAATAAAACTCTTGGCAAGGCCCTCTATCCCTTTGTCTTCCATAATTGTTACCTTGCATATTAGACCCATTTTTTTACTGCTGCGGAATCTGTTGGCACTCTACAAGTAACTGACAATATTAATAATAATAATACGTTTTAGGAAGAAATATAGGGAGGGCTTGGCATGTATACAAGATCCTTAGAAGAGCAGAATGTATCCTACCCCACAAAGATAAATGTTTCTCTCTCCAAGGCCCCGATATTCAAAGCATCAACAAACCGTCAAGAAACTACTTTGATGGCCTTAATGGCATCGCAGCCCAACCGTCTGTTGAAATATTCAAAGAAAAGGGGCCTGTCCGTGCAATGTTGTCAAGTGGTGATGTATATCCCATAGAAGTCAATGGGAGTCAATGGGAGCATGACATCACCACCCACATCACTGACATCACTGCTCGTCTGCATTTTCCTAAGGAGAGAGGGGGGTCCTAAACGAAGTGCGCCTACACTGAAACTAAAAAAAGTTTCCATGTAGGCACACTTCAAATATTGCCATGGGGACCTAAGTTTATTTACACCTACACTAACTAGCTCAGGAGATGAAGTCTCAGGAAGTTAATAGCTAACGAAACAAACATGGCCCCTACCATCCTCACAGCCTGAACTTCGCTGCTTTAAACATATAGATCTTGTGTCAATGTGTCCGAAGCAAAGTACAGGCTACTCCCACTAGCACAACCTGCTAACTCCTCCGGAACGCCTATAACTACGTCACGCCTAAGCTACAGAAAAGTGAAAAATAGTCAACTAGCCAAAAAAGTACCAAATCTACATTTATTTAGAAAATAATTACTAGGGTGGAAGCAGATAAGGAGCCAAAATTCATGAATATCCAAGGTTAAAATTTGAATAATCCCCACTATCTCCCTTGCAATGGGCCAAGATTTTTATCTGTAGCATCTAAGATCAAAGTGTTAAGAAAAATGCAATGTCGGCTTAAATAAGTTATGACATAAGCATTGTTAGTGCTGAGAAAAGGTACATTTGGTGTTGAAAAATTATTTTGAAGCAGCTGTAAAGTGTAGCATGAGTCTTGTAGACAAGTTAGCTAAGAAAATTGGTGGTGGTGTCCTGTTGAAGAAATTTTTAATTTGTATTTAAATAGGCTGTAATTAGGGATTGTAATACAAACTATGCATCCTCATTCAGCCAATCTGGTAATTTAAAGAAATAAGATAATAAGTGTCCAAGACTGCCTTCTGTTTCACTTTGGTTTCATAGACATGAACAACAAATGATCATTTGTGCTACTTTAGTTTAAAATAAAGATCTAGGTTTGTCATATTTTGTTTTATGATCCAATCAATATACCAGTGTTGTAACCTTTTCAATTGAAAAAAGACATCTTCATGGAGCATTCAGTATCCAACAGCATTCTAAACAAGCCTCCAAGCAAATAAAAAGGACAGTCTACTTGAATTGTTTTATTGTTTAAAAAAGACCTTTATTACCCATTCCCCACTTTTGCATAACGTAATACATCTTTTTACCTTTAGGATAACCTTTTATCTAAGCCTCTGCAGACTGCCCCCTTATCTCAGTTCTTTCGACAAACTTGCATTTTAGCCATCAGTGCAGACTCAATAACTCCATGGGAGCGAGCACCTCTTGAAAAAAGAACATGACATTAAAATCCCACGTGTGCTAGATTCATATTGTCACCACAAACTTAAAAAGAAAAAGGTGTCTTATGCATAGCTCGATAATAAATATTGACACATGTTCAATGTGCTATCATAGATTTGAAATTTTTATTATTTTTATTTATAATTCATAAATATTTGCCTGTTATAGATAAATGCAAATTCTGATGATTTACATAAATTCAAAATGTAAGCTCTTGAAAATGTATTCACATAAGATATATATAAATATTACAATTGTATTTTTTATCAATATTTTATATATTTATAATAAAAGAACCCTCAAGTGTTCCTGAGTTTAGTGCTTCATTTACACTTAACACTGTGAGTGAATGACAACGAAGTGGCAGTGATCATAAGGATCCCAAGTACCTGTGAACTAAGGTGAGCCAGCTGGGAAGCTTCTAATTTTCTTTCCTTTGGGATGGTCATTTAAGAGGGAATACCAAGTATAAACAATATTGTGCCATTGGGGCTCCTTCTTTTTCTTTTGTTATCATATAAAAAAAATGATATGACATTATGTACATAAACATACAGTATATTATGTTGTTAAAGTCTTAGAAAAAAAGTTTTTTACAATCACATAACATATCTCTAGGATATTTAAAAACTATTATTATTTATAATTATCAAATGCCTTAAAAACTAAAAGCTGTGCTGTCCCCAGAGCCACAGGCAGTTAGCCCCAGACAGGTCTGGGTGCAAGAACCATAGGGAAAATTACAAAACAAATTAATACAACACACAGAGAAAACCCAGCACTCACTTACAAGCTCTCAGCTAAGATTTAAAAGCAAAAATGGAAAGGTTAGTTACCGCATCTGGCCAAATGGGACAAGCCCAGGTACCTCGTCAAGGTCCTTTCCAATACCTGGGACCCTAAAACAGCCACACAATGCAAGCTTTCAAATCCAAACAAACTGGAAACAAGGAAAGGGTGCACAGGCATATGTAATCACTCTAGACATATACAAAACACGGAAGGGAACTGCACTCTCATACCGGACCGGGTACACATCCCATGACCCTGCAACATGCTCAGCCCTGGGTGCCACTGGCACTCACAGGAAGCTGTGCTGTCCCCAGAGTCACAGGCAGTTAGCCCCAGACAGGTCTGGGTGCAAGAATCATAGGGAAAATTACAAAACAAATTTATACAACACACAGAGAAAACCCAGCACTCACTTACAAGCTCTCAGCTAAGATTTAAAAGCAAAAATGGAAAGGTTAGTTACCGCATCTGGCCAAATGGGACAAGCCCAGGTACCTCGTCAAGGTCCTTTCCCTATGGTTCTTGCACCCAGACCTGTACTAGTACTGACCGCAATAGGCGGGATCAGACTGATATACTACAGGAAAGTTCTACTCTGTGAAAAGCATTACTGGGCTAAAAAGAATCTGCACTCAGGTGGTAAACCGCCATAGAACAGGCTAACAATGGTATTGAGCTGGTTGTTCGTTCCTGTGAGTGTGCTTCTCTCGTATATATATATATATATATATATATATATATATATATATATATATATATATGTGTCTCTATGCGCTATGTATTTATAATGTGTATTAATGTATTTACATACCAATATATAAATATCTCTAGGATATTTAAAAACTATTATTATTTATAATTATCAAATGCCTCAAAAACTAAAAGCTGTGCTGTCCCCAGAGCCACAGGCAGTTAGCCCCAGACAGGTCTGGGTGCAAGAACCATAGGGAAAATTACAAAACAAATTAATACAACACACAGAGAAAACCCAGCACTCACTTACAAGTTCTCAGCTAAGATTTAAAAGCAAAAATGGAAAGGTTAGTTACCGCATCTGGCCAAATGGGACAAGCCCAGGTACCTCGTCAAGGTCCTTTCCAATACCTGGGACCCTAAAACAGCCACACAATGCAAGCTTTCAAATCCAAACAAACTGGAAACAAGGAAAGGGTGCACAGGCATATGTAATCACTCTAGACATATACAAAACACGGAAGGGAACTGCACTCTCATACCGGACCGGGTACACATCCCATGACCCTGCAACATGCTCAGCCCTGGGTGCGACTGGCACTCACAGGAAGCTGTGCTGTCCCCAGAGTCACAGGCAGTTAGCCCTAGACAGGTCTGGGTGCAAGAATCATAGGGAAAATTACAAAACAAATTTATACAACACACAGAGAAAACCCAGCACTCACTTACAAGCTCTCAGCTAAGATTTAAAAGCAAAAATGGAAAGGTTAGTTACCGCATCTGGCCAAATGGGACAAGCCCAGGTACCTCGTCAAGGTCCTTTCCCTATGGTTCTTGCACCCAGACCTGTCTGGGGCTAACTGCCTGTGGCTCTGGGGACAGCACAGCTTCCTGTGAGTGCCAGTGGCACCCAGGGCTGAGCATGTTGCAGGGTCATGAGATGTGTACCTGGTCCGGTATGAGAGTGCAGTTCCCTTCCGCGTTTTGTATATGTCTAGGGTGATTGCATATGCCTGTGCACCCTTCCCTTGTTCCCAGTTTGTTTGGATTTGAAAGCTTGCATTGTGTGGCTGTTTTAGGGTCCCAGGTATTGGAAAGGACCTTGCCGAGGTACCTGGGCTTGTCCCATTTGGCCAGATGTGGTAACTAACCTTTCCCTTTTTGCTTTTAAATCTTAGCTGAGAGCTTGTAAGTGAGTGCTGGGTTTTCTCTGTGTGTTGTATTAATTTGTTTTGTAATTTTCCCTATGGTTCTTGCACCCAGACCTGTCTGGGGCTAACTGCCTGTGGCTCTGGGGACAGCACAGCTTCCTGTGAGTGCCAGTGGCACCCAGGGCTGAGCATGTTGCAGGGTCATGGGATGTGTACCCGGTCCGGTATGAGAGTGCAGTTCCCTTCCGTGTTTTGTATATGTCTAGGGTGATTACATAAGCCTGTGCACCCTTCCCTTGTTCCCAGTTTGTTTGGATTTGAAAGCTTGCATTGTGTGGCTGTTTTAGGGTCCCAGGTATTGGAAAGGACCTTGCCGAGGTACCTGGGCTTGTCTCATTTGGCCAGATGCGGTAACTAACCTTTCCATTTTTGCTTTTAAATCTTAGCTGAGAGCTTGTAAGTGAGTGCTGGGTTTTCTCTGTGTGTTGTATTAATTTGTTTTGTAATTTATATATATATACAGTATATATTTACTGGGATAACACAGTTCCTATAGACCGTGATGTAAAGGCACTTTTCGTGCCGTTTTTTTCTAACACCTCACACCCTCCAACCTTAGCCCCCAAAACTGCCTGGTGCAGTTATTTTTTTTTTTTTTTTTAAAATGCTACAATTTATATTTTTTAATCAAATGCACACCACTGTACTTTTGTGCACATTTATAAAATTAAACCGAGATCTGGTTAATTCTATAGGCGCTAATTGCTACTGCAAGCTCATGGTAGCAATAACCAGCCACTTGTAATGGCTGGTTATTTATTGCACGCCCGCAAATGGGAAAATTAACACTCCACTTGTAATCTAGCCCTTAATAGCCCAAGAAACACACATGCCCTCTGTACCTATATTGCCCCTGTTCAAATCTCTTAAAGAGACATACACACATTGCTCCATGGTTTTGGAGCACAACAGGTAAACTATACACATTTTATCAGTTAGCACCACAACACACTATTAAAAGGAATTAATCATTTACAGGCGCTTCAAACTGTGATGTAACAGTAAAACCCATGACAAAATTTTTTTGTTAAATGTGTGTATTTTATTTTTCAGTTATAAATTTGTGATATTAATGACGCAAATAATGATTTTGTTTTGTTTTACAGAAGTAACGATTTTTGGGCAGATTACGAGTGAAGCGCTATTTAACGCTCCTGCTCAAGCATTAACTGTGCTAGAAGTAAGCTTTTTGTGCTTGTCCTGTTCCGCTCCTATTTGAGTTGAAAGTAAAATGTTTTTGCTCTTGCGCTAATCTGACAAGCTAACCCGAATAGAAAATATGAATATATCACATTCCAATGTTCTTTACATAGCAGAATATGTTCTATTTAGTCATAAATACATATTTCTACATATATCCAATTGTATTTTAGTACAATATAGATCTATACCTATTATGTATATATATATATGAATATTTATTTATAAATACTTAGAACATATTCTGCTATGTGCAAAACATTGGAATTAAAATATTGCATAAATATTGTTTTCCAGGTTTTCTCCTATTTAATTGCAAAGGGCTCCAATGCACTATTTATATATATATATATATATATATATATATATATATATATATATATATATATATATGCCTATATATGTGTATATATGTATGTGTTAATATTTATATATTGGTATGTAAATACATTAATACACATTATAAATACATAGCGCATAGAGACACATATATATATATATATATAGCAAAACAGGAAACAGCACTCTCTGGACTTAAGTAAAAAACAAGTAGTTTATTCAGTAACGTTTCGGGGAATGCTCCCCTTCATCAGACCCTGACCCGGTCTGATGAAGGGGAGCATTCCCCGAAACGTTACTGAATAAACTACTTGTTTTTTACTTAAGTCCAGAGAGTGCTGTTTCCTGTTTTGCTACATTTCAACTACTCTAGCACCCTGGCCCTTGGAGAACTGTTTGTGAGAGTGCAACTGACTCTTTTTGCTTATATATATATATATATATATACGAGAGAAGCACACTCACAGGAACGAACAACCAGCTCAATACCATTGTTAGCCTGTTCTATGGCGCTTTACCACCTGAGTGCAGCTTCTTTTTAGCCCAGTAATGCTTTTCACAGAGTAGAACTTTCCTGTAGTATATCAGTCTGATCCCGCCTATCGCGGTCAGTCCAGCGCCAAAATACGAGGCAATTCCTCTCTGAACAAGGAACACAGCAACCCCAGATGATCGTTTTGGCCTTCATTTGGCTTCGTCAGTGAGGTGTAGCCATATTCCTCTAAGCACACTGAGCAAGGAGTCCATGTCTGGTTGCCCTTTTTTCCTATAGGGAGACTAAATATATACAGAGAGAAGTGCACTGACAGGGGCGAACAACTGTCTCAATACCATTATTAGCGATTTACCACCTGGGTGCAGCTTTTTAGCCCAGTAATTCTTTTCACAGAGTAGAACTTTCCAGTAGTATATTAGGTCAGTCCAGCACTGACATACCAGGCAATTCCTCTCTGAACAAGCAACACAGCAACCCCAGATGATCATTTCGGCCTTCATTGTGCCTCGTCAGTGAGGTGTAGCCATATTCCTCTAAGCACACTGAGCAAGGAGTCCATGTCTGGTTGCCCCTTTTTCCTTTTGGGAGACTAAATACATACAGAGAGAAGCACACTCACAGGAACAAACAACCAGCTCAATACCATTGTTAGCCTGTTCTATGGCGGTTTACCACCTGGGTGCAGCTTCTTTTTAGCCCAGTAATGCTTTTCACAGAGTAAAACTTTCCTGTAGTATATCAGTCTGATCCCGCCTATTACGGTCAGTCCAGCACCAAAATACCAGGCAATTCCTCTCTGAACAAGGAACAGAGCAACCCCAGACGATCGTTTCATAATTATTTTATTAGAAAAATAATCATATATGCATATATACAAAATAAAATCATAACAACAAATGCAAACAAAATATCTCTTGTTACAAATCAACTGAAATATTGACCCAAACCTTTGTCATAAGAAAAAATTAAAAAAGCCATCATGAAACTTAAATAATCACACAGAATAACATTAAACATATTTCAAATACAGACAAAAACAAACTGGAGGAAAAAAAAAAAAAAGTAAAAACTAAATAATCCAATCTTTCCACTTCTTTGTTTTCCAGATGCCTTCAGAATCTAATTCCCCATATTGCCTCCTATCAAAAGAAAAATACAAAAACAACTTCCCACGGATCATACCCACACAATCACCTACAGTAACTACCTCTTTCTTAAAAATCAAAATATTACGCACATCCCACAATACCTCCTTCACACAACATGCCAACAACCATATCAATTATGCTTTCTCCTTTTCCACACCACTTCCACACAAACCATACATCATCATATTAAAAGTAAAAAAACTGCACTCCAGTCAGACCCGTAATCATCCTATTCAAACTTCTCCAAACATCCCTAGCAAATTCACAATTACAAAATAAATTAATAACACTCTCGCTTTGACAACAACCATCTCTAGGATACACTTCTGAAGCCACTAAACGACGTACTCTCTGAAAATCCCTTGTTGGCAAACACTTATGCACACTCATCCAACTAATATCTTTCTGCCTATTCATCAAATGCTTATTACACACATTTTCCCATACCAACACACATTCATTCTCATTCAAACCCCCAATCAACTCAAGACCTTCCTTTTTCTCCAACATGTTCAACACCATTCTGTTTGCACACCACATCCCCCTACTAGCATTCTCCAAACCATATTTTTTAATCCAACATTCCACCCTTACATAAAACCTCGAACAGCAAAACATACCGGTTTCTTTCTATCAATTTCAAACAAACCATATCATCTTAAAACATTTCCACAAGCATACTTTACCATACAACCATCCATGCTATACTTACCACTCAGAATCACACACCTACTAACATATTTCACAGCCAAAAATCTCTCCACATTTGGAAAACCCTTACCACCAACATTCTTACTCTTAACAACAACATCTCTTTTCAAACGCTCCATACCAGAACTCCAGAAAAAAGAAAACAACACTCTCAAAATTCTACGAATAATCCTTTCAGGAGGTGGAAAAATTAACGCTAAATAGAACATAATAGGGATCAAAACCGATTTAATAACTAACATTTTTCCTTCCAAAGATAAATTCCTTAAAGACCAAAACTAAAGTTTTCTACTCACTTTATCAAAAACATTCTCCCAACTTTCCAAGCCTTTCAAATCCACATCAAATTTCACACCCAACACCTCAATTGCACTGTTGGTCACAGGCCATCCACAGGAATTAATCTCCCTATCATTACCAAAAACTTTAACTTTATACTTATTCCAATTAACTCTGAAACCACTTGCCATACAAAAACATTCAACCAAAGTTTTCACCCTCCTCAAAACAGCCTGAGTCTCACATACCATACTCACATCATCCATATACCAAATAACTTTCAAACACCTTCCATTACTACCAGGAATACTCACACCTCTAACTAATTTATCCTTCCTCAAACTAGTTAACAATGGCTCAATGACACATACAAATAGCACAGGAGACAAAGGACAACCTTGACGCACTCCAGATTTAGCACAAAATTCCTTAGTCGAAAAACCATTAACCTGAACTTGACTTACAATATCAAAATAAAAACATTTTAACCATCCAATAAGCTTACCAGAAAAACCTAAACGTTCTAAAACATGAAACATAAAATCAAGCAGTACCCTATCATACGCTTTTTCAAAATCCAAAATAGCAACAGCAACAAACCTCATCCTCTCCCTCACATACCACAGTACATCACGTAGTAACAACAAACTTTCAAAAATCTGATGCCCAGGAACAGCACACACTTGCTCTTCACCCACAACCTTACCAATCACTCCACGTATTCTATTTGCCAGCACCTTTGTAATAACCTTTTGGTCAACATTCAACAACGTAATCGGCCTCCAATTCTTCAAATCTCTCTTATCACCCTTTTTTAAATAACAAAACAATCAAACCTTTCTTTATACAGCTCACTATAAAACTCATGAACTTCACGCAAAACACCATCCGCACCATTAATTTCACACTCATCCTTATAAAAAACACTAACAAAAACAGTCTTTCCTTCAAAAGCTTTCTTAAAAAATTTTTTACTACAAGACTCATCCTTTTCCATTTTCTCCAATCTTGCCATAAAAACAATTTTCTTTCCTTTTTCATGCATACACTTTTTAATTATCTTTCTTGCTTCAGCAATTTCCTCATGCACATCAATACCACAATTTCTCAATTCATACAAATACAACAGCCTCAGAAACCATTTATCATACAACTCCCTTTTCATTCTAGCTTTCTCACAGTCTTTCTTAATAAAAAAAAAACTCTTTATTTTCACCTTCAACTATTCCCACCACATAAGCACATTACTAAAATCACACTTTTTTTCACGGCACATTTCACACATCCAAACAAACTGACACTTAATCTTCTCATCTTCTAAAAAATCCACATTCAGTTTCCAAACACCCTTACCATACTTGATCTTCAAATCAAAATTTATCTTACACATCAAAAGGGCATGGTCCGTAAAGGGCATCCACTTGAAAGAAAAATCATCAACACATAGAAATTTAGATTAAAAAAAAAATCAATTTGAGATTTTATCCCACCACTATCACTAAAGAAAGTAAAACCCTCCCCTGAAAATGAAACAGACCCAAAGGCATCCTTCAAAACGAAAGATTTAAGCAGATCAATTAAAAACTTCCCTGAGCTATCCACCCTATAATCAATCCCACCCTCTCTGTCCTTATTCTTAATAATACAATTAAAATCCCCAACCAAAAAAGTTGAATCTCGACCTGGCAGAAAAAACTTTAATGTTACAAAATTAAGCAAACGTTCAAACCTATTTGGAGAAGCATATACTTAAAAAAAATGAAAAACTAAAACTAACCAAAATAACCCGACTTGGCACAATACAAACTACATTAAGGATAGAAAAACAAAACCCCTTTAACAAAACTCCCCCCCCCCCCATTCTTATCAGAAGAACAAGACCATACTTTAGGACCATATTCCCAGTCAGCACATTTAGGATGTTCAGAGAGACCACATTCCTGCAAACAAAAAATATTGGAACATACAGATAATAACTTAAAAATTACAGCTCTCCTTGCTATAGTTTTCATACATCTGACATTAAGGGAAGAAATGGCCAGAAACATCACAAAAATAAATTAAAGAAAAACAAAAAAAGAATTAACATCAATACTTTTTATTTCCTTTCTTTTTCTTAGTACTCAAATGAGATCCTTTAAAGGGGACAGTATACTGTAAAATAGTTTTTCCCTTAATGTGTTTACAATTGCTTTTTTTACCAACTGCAGAGTAAAAAATGTATGAAAATTAGCTTTTTAAGGCTTGTTTGTGCATATTAAAGCTCTGATTTTGGGTTTTGAGGCCACAACCTAATAAAATGGGTTGAGCTTGTAGGTATAATCCGATCTCATTACTGTATCACATTGTGCAAATATACCTGCTTCTTTATCTTATAGCTGTCCTTAAAACAATCACCAGTACTTTGAGAGAACAATGGAAAATCAACATTTTATTACCTTATCTCTGCTATATCGCACTGGGAGTGTAATTTCTTCTGCTGGCTGTGTTTACAAAGCTTATCTATAGCTGGTACGCGCGGCCACAAACTTTCAGAATAGGTGGGGATACCATATGCTAAATAAACAATTTCAAATGCCAATATAAGGGTAAAGGAGCTACTTGTAAACAATTTAATACACTGCAGCAGGTAAAGTGGATCATTGGGAATAAATTAAAGGGGAGAAAATTTTTGAGTAAACTGTCCCTTTAAATCTGCCTCTGTGACATTCAGACCTCCTAGGCTCTCCCTTGCCGACCTCATAACCAGTAACTTCAGCAAGTTGGTTCACATCTCTTTTATCTAGATAACCAACAGAAGAGGCATCAGAAAAGTCACCATTACACTGGCTTGAGTCAGAGGGAACATCTTTAGTAGAGACAGAAGGAAACTCTGAAATTAAAGAGTCAGCATCACTTGCAGTATCTGAATCTGCACTCTTAACTACTGGAGGCACTTTTCAACTTGGAGGCAGATTTTTTGCCTGCGGTGTGCATACCCTCCTCAGAACGAGAGGACACAACAGCAGACCAATCAATGTTCTCCCCTTCACCAAGAACAGCATCAGGAGCAGGATCACAAGATGACTCAGTGAAGGAAAAATTCTCCGTCCCAGGAATGGCAACAGTATCATCCACAGAATTGGGCAACAGGGCTTCAAGAACATTGGAAGCAGCTATCACATTAGATGTAGCAAGATCCACCTCCGGAAGATTAGATTGGGTTTTCCCCACCTTCTCAGCCACAGGAACCACCACAGGAGCATTAGACCATCGAATAATCTTACCAGAAAAACCTAAACGATCTAAAACATGAAGCAAAAAATCATGCACTACCCTATCATACGCTTTTTCAAAAGCCACAATAGCAACATTAAAAGGTCTCATCCTCTCCCTCACAAACCACAGTACATCACGTAGTAACAACAAACTTTCAGAAATCTGATGTCCAGGAACAGCACACACTTGCTCTTCACCCACAACCTTACCAATCACTCCAAGTATTCTATTTGCCAGAACCTTTGCAATAACCATATAGTCAACATTCAATAATGTAATCGGCCTCCAATTCCTCAAATCTCTCTTATCACCCTTTTTAAATAACAAAACAATCAAAACTTTCCTCATTGAAACAGACAAAACATTCATTCTCAAAACAAACTTACAAACATCCAACATATCCACCCCAATCATATTCCAAAAACAAGTATAAAAAACAGGCAAACCATCATAACCAGGTACCTTCCCATTCTTAAAACTCCTAACAAACTCTGCAATCTCATCCAAACTTAGATCCCTTTCTAACAAATCATTATCATATTTTTCCAACTTAACCTCAATGTCTTCCAACAACTCCTTTTCCAATAAAACATCTCTTGTCTTATCTTTATACAGCTCACTATAAAACTAATGAACTTCATGCAAAACACCATCCGTATCATTAATTTCGCACTCAACCATATCAAAAACACTAAGAAAACCAGTCTTTCCTTCAAAAGCTTTCTTAAAAAATATTTACTACAGGACTCATCCTTTTCCATTTTCTCCAATCTTGCCATAAAAACAATTTTCTTTCCTTTTTCATGCATACACTTTTTAATTATCTTTCTTGCTTCAGCAATTTCCTCGTGCACATCAATTCCACAATTTCTCAATTCATACAAATACAATAACCTCAGAAACCATTTATCACACAACTCCTTTTCCATTCTAGCTTTAGTCTAGCTATAGTTTTCATACACCTGACATTAAGGGAAGAAATGGTCAGAAACATCACAAAAATAAATTAAAGAAAAACAAAAAAAGAATTAACATCAGGACTTCTTCTTTCCTTTCCTTTTCTTAGGACTCAAAGGAGATCCTTTAAATCTGCCTCTGTGATGTTCAGACCTCCTAGGCTCCCCCTTACCAGCCTCATACCCAGTAACTTCAGCAAGTTGGTTCACATCTCTTTTATCTAGATAACCAACAGAAGAGGCATTAGAAAAGTCACCTATACACTGGCTTGAGTCAGAGGGAATGTCTTTAGTAGAGACAGAAGGAAACTCTGAAATTAAAGATTCAGCATCACTTGCAGTATCTGGATCTGCACTCTTAACTACTGGAAGATCCAAATCAGGACTCTCCCATCCATCAGAATCCGCACCTTTTTTCCACTTGGAGGCAGATTTTTCCCCTGCAGTGTGCATATCCTCCTCAGAACTAGAGGACACAACAGCAGACCAATCAATGTTCTCCCCTTCACCAAGAACAGCATCAGGAGCAGGATCACAAGATGACTCAGTGAAGAAAAAATTCTGTCCCAGGAACAGCAACAGTATCATCCACAGAATTGGGCAACAGGGCTTCAAGAACATCGGAAGCAGCTATCACATTAGATGTAGCAAGACCCACCTCCTGAAGATTAGATTGGGCTTCCTCCACCTTCTCAGTAACAGGAACCACCACAGGAGTATCAGACACCTCTCCGACAGGGACCCCAACTGCAGTTTTCTTACACAAAAGAGGTAATATTGAGTTCAATGCCTCACCAGAGACCTCCTCCTCATTCACAGATGGCTCAACCGCAACTGAAGATGTTTTGTTTGCAACATCAGCGTAGGAAGGCTTCACTCTATAAAGCCTCTGCAACATCATCAAAGGACACATCCTGCACAGATGACTTGAAGAGCCACACAGGTCACAGGTCTGGCATTTACTACAGTGGGCAACAAGATGATCCTCCTCACTGCAATTTCGACATCTGGCACCTGGGCAATTTTCAGCAATGTGACCAAACAGGTTGCAACTACGGCAAAAAAGAGGCATGTCATCATAGTATAGGAAACCTCTATTTCCACCAATGGCGAAAGTCTGTGGAGGGTGTTTCTTTTCACCAATACCTAGGTCATCTGGCACAAACCGCACCCAGAACCTGCGCTTTCCATTGGAAGTTCCAAATTGATTCTTTAGCTTGCTACCTCCTTGAACATCTTCAAAGTAGTGACAAAGAAACAGACGAATTTCCACATCAGTGACCCAAGGGTTGTACATATTTACTGTCACCGGGATTCTTCTCTCCCTCTGCACACAGACAACAAATCTCATGCCCACCAACTCTGGAGCAGCAGCCATATCAATAGTCCATTGATAGCAGGTCTGTAAATGATGCTCATCGGTGAAAGCCAAGTCAAAAATCCCTCTTGAAGGGAAAGACTGAACACAATGCAAACTTGCTCTTGGCATCTTCAAAACACCTTCCAAAACAACTTGCTGGACATGAGCCAAACCAATCTTCTCTCGGAAGTCCTCAGAAATCAACACCCGAAGTGTTTGGCACATTGGTAGCCATAATTGTCCTATTGCCTCTTTAGGCTGGATTTCAGAGCACACCCCCAAAAGCAGCATGTGGCTGAAGTCCAGGGACAATGCCACAAGGCCAAGGTGATGGCCCTACTACCCAGTTGCTCTATGCCTAAGGAGTAGCCACCCCCCCTATAGCAGCAGGAGTCCAAACCCCGAAGAGAAAGGACCCCAGGCAGAAGGAGCAGGTCTCCAGGCAGCAAATCTTTCAACCAAGACCAAGCACAGAAAATTGCACTTGATCCCAGCCAAAGGCCTGAGAAGCTACTTCAGACAATTGTTTCGGACTTCATTGGGCCTCGTCAGTGAGGTATAGCCATATTCCTCTAAGCACACTGAGCAAGGAGTCCACGTCTGGTTGCCCCTTTTTCCATTAGGGAGACTAAATACATACAGAGAGAAGTATACATATACATCTTTAGACATGTAAATGTATGTATCTCTATGTTAAATCCCCTTGCCTGCCTTTTGTTTAACACCATCATATATTTGAGCCCTTATAACTTTTTTGTGCAATATTTTTTTTTTAAATATATATATATATGGATTTTTTTGAGTCAATATCTTTCTTTATTTAGGTTTGAAAAGTTTACAAGTTGTTGGAGTTGCAGCTCCATCTGAAGTAAATAAACAAGACCGGATCATGACATTTATAAGTAGGAATTAGATTCAGTACAAGATCTTGAAGGAAACGAGTATTATAGGAATATAACAAAGTAAAATGGATTCCCACATAGTTCATGTATAAACAAAGACTACAATAATGATGCAAAAGGAATACTTTACCATACCATAGGTTAAGGAAGGAAATTTAGCTGTTTAAATGTTGCCCTCATGTGCGTTATAGTAAGAAAGTCATAGATGAGTAATGTACTGGTTGGTGTGGAATGCCGTGTTATCTATCAGTACGAAATTGGTTTAAAGTATTTTTTATTAGTGTTATTATGATTTTTCTTTAATGCTGTTTTTATTTTTAAATATTATATTTGCATATTATTATATTATTGTAGAGTCTCTTTTAATAAAAATAGACAAAACATTTTTAACAAAATATAACTACACACAGAATTTATCGTAAATCTCATAGCTTCTATGATATTACATTACCATAAACTAATAAAGTTATTTTTAATTTGCATAATTATCCCATGTTGCATTCAATTTATAAAAAAAAAAAAAATCACAACTTTAAACCACAAATACTAAAATGGATGATGAAAAAGATTATAGAATACATTGACCATCAATTTGAAGCTTTGCAAATGCAGATAACTATTTAAATATAACAAGTTGTTTTCTTTAATTGCGATTGAATTGTAAACCAAAGTATATTATCACTATTATATAGATTTTGAAATGGACAGGTCAAAACCACCCATGTATATAGTATTCAAATAAATGATCATTATCTTATAATACACAAAAAATAATCTGAGAGGAATAGTGTTTGCTAAGTACCTAAATAATTACTAAGTGCTAGATTACAAGTAGCGAGCTGTTGCATGTGAGTGATAAGGGGTTTATTGTGGCTCTTTGAACGCATCGGAAGTAGCGTGTGTATTACAAATTAAAAGTAAACGTGTTTGCTTGAGCACAATTGAATTTAATGAGCGTCGGGTTATTGTGACCTCAGAGCTCTGGTTAACTGCTACGCTCGACTAAAAAGTGGAAAATAAAACATCAAAAATACATTTAAAAGTGCAATTACAATCATAATAACAGTGTTATATTTTTTAAAAATTGCATATAAAAGTCATAATGGGCTCTAAGATATGAGGTCTCAGGTGTTAGGAAAAAAAAGGCAGGCAAAGGGCTTTAACATAGAGATACATACATAGACATGTCTTAATATGTATGTGTACATATGTATTTATGTATTAATATGTGTATAAATGTATTTACAGTCTCAGACAGATATACACATATAAACACATAAATACATATGTATACATATATAGACATATATTAGTGCATTGAAGCCCTTTACCGTCAAGTAGATAAAAACATGAAAATTCATATTTATGCAGTATTAATATTTAATAAAATGTTTAACTATGTATTTACTGTAAATATTTCACATTCCAATGTTCTTCACATAAGGGAATATGTTCTTCGTATTTTTAAATAGATATTCCTATATATATATATATATATATATATATATATATATATATATATATATATATATATATATCTGTATTTAACTATACCTATAATATATCTATATATATATATATATATATATATATACATCTGTATTTAACTATACCTATATAATATATATATAGATATATATATATATTAAGAATAAATAGAACATATTCTGCTATGTGAAGAACATTGGAATGTCAAATATTAATATTTCATGCTGGGTTAGTGCACTTAAGAAAACGGGAGCGGGTTTGCGTGACTTGTTGGGTGTTAGTTTTTTTCCCACTTTTCACGCTCCGTTGAAGTCTATCGGGATTATACTAACATGGTCGCGATTTTCAAAGTTGGGCTTTTTGCGCGTGTCGGTTTAGTGCTCGTGTGAAAAACTTTTAATTTCAACTTTTAACACACACACAACCTGACCCACAAAAAGCTTACTTCTTACAGAGTTAATGCGTGAGCTGGAGCGATAAATAGCTCTCCACTCGTAATCTAGCCTTTAATGCAATAATACACATATCATCATAACCTGTATTTAACAGTGCACTGTCATAACATACCTGATTATGCATTATCTTAAATTTTTGGTTCACTTTACAAAACCCAATAAAAGAACAAACCCAGCAATTACACACATGCTGAGGCAAGGTAAGAACAAGGATGAACAATAGGTGGTGCAGCAGGTGTAGGAGCACTGGCACCAATGCTAGTTGGCATAAAGTATCCTTTAAAGTTTATGTAATTGTTCTGAGGTCTCACCAGGACATGTAGGTGGAGTATAAAGGGTCTACACACCATGTTTTAGTTCTGGGGTTTCCATTGAACAGTTTTCATAAATGGGGATTTAAGGGCCATGGATCTGATCTAAGGTCTCACTTGGGGATATAGCTGACAAAATGGTGTATTCTGTTAATAAATAAATATTACTTTTTTTAACATCACTATTTTCCTCCTCCTCCTCATCATCATTACTATTATTATCATGATTATTATTATCAGTACTATTACTGAGTATTACCTATGGGGGACCAAGGATTTTTTGCACCATGGACCAATCTCCATTAGCTCTACCAATGCAGCATACATTACATAATCACATACCCAGCAACCACATCAAACCTATCAAAGAGGGAAGAGTAACACAGCTTGTATCAAGCATACATACTTTGAGTGAATGCTGCCTAAACATTTATAATCACAGACCTTTTCCATATTGATTGAGGGAAACTATTTATTGTTCCCATAAAAATGCCTCTTGTTGCTGTTCCACATGGATGTGATCTTTGTCTCCAATGACATTGTCCATTCCTTCTAGTGAATAAAATAGCTTCTTCATACTTCACAATCTTTTATTGGTAGAAGAAATTAATAGCTAGTAGCATGCCAGGTATAGTCCTTAACCATAGAATGACCATAACCTGCTGACCCAGTACACTTCCTGCCACCAACTAATTGGGCCAGACTGGGAATAAAATGTAATAATAAATAATTTTAGTTGATTCTGTGGAATGCACACTTCTGATTTTTCTCAAGAGGATTACCATAAATGTGATACTCCTTCCTCCAATTCTATTAGTTTGCAATGAGAAACATTTTCAGATTGTTGTTATATAGACACCCTACAACCCAATTTCATCCACTACTCCCTTTCATAGTGTGAAAATGATTATCTATATTGTGATCTGGAGAAGACTTCCAAAACAGTGTGTTATTCTGTCTCCAAGTGTGACTTAACTAGACAATAAAAATCATTCAGATGGTCTGAAGATAAAAGATTCTCCTGCTTGGAGATAAATAGTAGTGCAGACTTCACAGGGGTGAGATCTCTCACAAGATTCCTTACAGGCAAAATTTGCTATCTTGTCTAAGGTGTGTTCTCTGCAGTTCTGTATCTGAAGAAGAGACAGACGTAGTGCAATATAGCACTACATGACATGAGAGTTTAATTACGTTAACACTGTGCTCATATTGGGTCCTTTTAGTATTACTTTTTTAAGCTTTGCATTCTCTATTTTCTATTTTAATACATTTAAATTGAGATCCAGCTGTGATTTTACAAATTATGATTATGATTTGAAAGTTTGAAAGCACAATCATCCATCTTGGAAGGGAGTCCATGTAACTGGTCTCAATTATAAAAATGTAAGAATTGTTGAAAGATATTTACTCATTTCATATAATTACATGAATTAGATATATAAATATATATTTAAACAGATCTCCCAATTTGTTTGTGCTGGGTTGGTGTGGAACCAACCTGAACTACTGTTTGTATTTCAAGTAATAACCACTTAAATGAAACCCTTTGTGTTTTGAGAACTTTGTATCAAACCTGTGAAAATATTTTCAACTGGTTTTCTGAAATGTGACCTACTATGAACTTGTTTTCATCAGAAAACAAGAGATCTATGCATAAGGCATATTATATACGCATAACACATATACATGTGTTAAATCAGGGATAGACACTTGTTGGCATATGGGCCACATGTCCTCTGTGAAACTTAGTATCAAGCAGAACTAAGGTTTGGGGTGGCCACAACTCGGAACCCTCTGGAGGGAAGAATATCAGTCACAAGTAGGGTGACCATATTGCTGCTTTAAAAAATACATATGTCAGGGCTGTTTACAGAAATGTTTTGAATAATTTCCATTATAAAAACCCTGACATATGTATTTTTTATATGTGTCCCTTTTTAAAGTGGCCATATGGTCACCCTAGACAGAGTGAACCCCACAACCTTATCTAAATACGATCTTTTACCACTGGACATTTTTAGGAATATAATTTTATTTGTGTGTTTAATAGCCATACATTTTTATGCAGCCATTAAGGCTTTTAAAATATTGATTTGTGGCCCAGTACATTAGGAAGTTAGCCATCACTGTGTTAAAGACTCATTAAAGTAATGTTTATCTTATGCATCAGAAATTACTGCACTGCATAAAATCTGCATACAAAATAAATAGTTTAAATGCATTTCAACTGTTATATTGTTAGGAAAATGTACATTGTTTTGCAGTCCAGGGATATACCCATTACATTGTTGAGTGCTGTGTTTGTCTTATCTCCTTTGCTGTGAATAATTATAAACAGATATAATTGAGCTTCTGTTCTAATCAAACAATCCATGTGCATTATGTAGAATAGTGAGGGTACTGGATTCCAAAGAAAGTTAGAAAATTACAATTTACATGAAAAACGGGTATAATAAATAATAAATCTGCACTGATTTTGGGCCAGATTACAAGTGTCACGATAATGTTTTTCTTTCGTTCACATGCAAACAACTCTTAAAATAATGTTTTTTAATGCTGGAGGGTTATTGCGCATATTTAAAGTTTTAAGCAAATTGGCTGCGCGCGAGCAAAGCCTGATGCTCGCTAACTTTAGGACTTTGTATAGAGTGACTTTAGACTTTAATGAAGTGCTCTGTAGAGAAATGTAACACGTGTGTGTGTGTGTGTGTACATATGTATATATGGATGTATATACATAAATACATATATACAAATATATATACACCCATACACATATGTTATATATATATATATATATATATATATATATTATATATATATATACTGTATATACTTTAAAATTTGTCAGAAAGAAATATATTACTCATTTGAAATTCAAACTAAGTGCTTTTGCATTTATCTTTTTCTTATGCATTTATTGTGCTATTCGACTGTGTTTAGTGGTCTTTTAAACTTTTTTTAATACACATTAAATAATGTGTATTAAAAAATAATCCCTTATACTGCAATTATTTTACCAATAGCCAAACTCCACCAACGATTTGTCTTATTTGGAGGATCCAATCTGGGCTTTAGTCAGCAGACAACCACAGTCATAAAGTTAATATAAAATGCCTTTATTTGCAGTTCTTATCAGTTAAAGCCAATTAGAGACAGATATGTAGCAGAGTTATCGTCAACAAGGTGCATTATAAGTACTGAGTATTAGAAATTGCTACATTTTCAGAGCTAAATTACATCAAAAGTGGGGCAAAATAAATAATGAAAATATATTGTAAAGTAGTTTCATAATGCATAAACATTTTAAATAGAAATCTCAAGATGTTTACTGCCCCTTTAAGCGCTGCATTTTAAAATAAATGTTTTAAAATGTAATTTTATTAGCCCAGTTTTCAATTTTCAATGTTTAACATTTTAAGGAAAAGACTGGTGGAATCTGTTTTTGGTCCCATTTCTAGTGGCCAATTAAGGACAAATGTAAAGGAACTTGTGATCTGATATATTCAATCACAATGTAGAATGGTGCAGGGTCAGGTGTATTTCTCTGTGCCTAAAGGGACATAAAACCCACATCTTTCTTTTATGGTGCAGATAGATCATACAATTTTAACCAACTTTTAAATGTTCTTCTAATCGCAAACTTGCTTCATTCTCTTGGTATCCTTTGTTGAATAAATGGCTAGACATTACTGGGAGCTAGCTGAAAACATCAGGTGCACCAATGATAATAGGCATTTATCTGCAGTCACCAATCAGCAGCTAGCTTCCAGTAGTGCATTACTGTCCCTGAGCTTACCTAGGTATGTTTTTCAGGAAAGGATACCAAGAGAACAAAGCAAATCTGATAATAGATTTGGAAATTTGTTTTAAATGATATCCTCAATCTGAATTATTAAAATATTGGGTTTTATGTTTCTTTAATTAGATTGGAGGCGTTGCTAGTACCAGCACACTTTTCAGGTATTTTACAGCAAAAGCTGTAAACAAAAAACAATGAAAGTACACAAAATTGTTTTATTTTCTTGATTCAAACATTTTCAGAGGAGATAGAATGTTGAGTCTAATGTCTCTTTAACATTTATTTCCAGTGTTTCCCTTCCACTCAAACACTAAACAGCCTGCTTGAGTTTCTCACATTAAGCTGCAGCATGGAACGTTCTTGGCACAAGTTATGCATGTCTGTTCTTTTTGCTTTGGCATGACCGTGGGCAGAACGAACAATAATGGAAACTTCACATTTCACTTCTAGAAGGTATTTCAATTCATGTTTGTTCCCTGCAAGTCAAGACAAAGATATATGTTCTGGAGGAAAACTCCCCAAAAAAGGTACAGCAAAATACTACAAAGTCCTATTATTATTTAAAGTACTGTTATACTCAACCATTCCAGCTATTGGTTATTATAAAGACCTAGTTGAACAATTGTGTATAGTTGTAATACTAAGATCATCATGTTATATAAACCTAATAAACTTTCTTAACAACTCTAATAATAATAATAATAAATGTTATGTTTTGCTACTCACAATTCCTGATGTCCCTTGGTCAAATTAAGCTGGGATATCATCACAAATAAAGTATAATCTGAATCGGTACATTTATATGTTTGCAAATAATTACTTCAAAGTACTTTACAACAGAATTTTTAAGAAAACTGGATAAAATAGAGTTGACCTAAAGGGACATGGTGGTTAAATTTAAAATATTATGATTTAGAAAGAGTGTACAATTAAAGGGTTATGAAACCCAAACATTTTCTTTTGTGATTCAGACAGAGCATGCAATTTATATATATAAAAAAGGTTCCAATTGACTTATATAATTACATTTGCTTTGTTCCCACGTTATTCTTTGTTGAAGAGATACCGAGGTAGGTGCCTGGAGCACTAAATAGCAGGGAATTGTGCTGCCATATAGTGCTTCAGACATGTGCACGCTACTGATCTTACGTCCCTGCTTTTTAACAAAAGATACCAAGAGAATGAAGAAAATTTGATAATAGAAGTAAATTAGAAAGTTGTTTAACATTGCATGCTCTATCTGAATCACAAAAGAATCATTTGGGTTTTATGTCACTTTAAATGCCATATATTTAAGAAGATTTACCACAAACCTAAAGACCCTTTAAGAAATTAAGCATAAGGATGTAATATATATATATTTTAATTTTTTTCCTGCAAAATTTCACTTTCCCTCTTCCCCTTCTGTGAGACTGTGGGCTCGATAATTGAAAGCTCTCTGGGCTGGCAAGATTATGAATGAATGCTCGCCAGTCCTTCTATTTCCCTGGTGGAATTATCTAAAGCTACTTTTCACACGGAAAACAGGGTGTCTCGCTAAGGGGCGTATACTGCATTTACAATATCATAAGTGCACAATATAATTCGTATTTTAAACTTCATACAAAACAAATATTTGAACCATTCACACAAAATTAAGCAGGGGAAATTGTATTGTTAAGTTGCATAAAAAAACGTAACAAAATTCTTCAAGAAAAATCGTACTTTAACAAAAACTTAAAATTTGCATGCGATTTACACAGGAATAAATTGTATTAAACATGCACAGTGTAAATCGTAATTGTAGTGCACTGGATGTGCGAAAATCACACCGAAATTTGTACTTATAAATACAAAATGCAAAGTATAATTGTTGTTTTTCATAAAATGAGATGAACATGGGCATTCCATGAGCGTATTTGAAAATGTCTCTCTAATCCCAGCGTAATTCTGTAAAGATTTTCCCACTGCAGATTTCAGTTTTTTTCTCGCCAACTAAAAAGCGAGAATTTCTCAAAACAATACGAATACTTAATATCCTAAAAGAAAAATACATGCATATGAAAATATAGGCGGATGTAAGATGTTATGCACAGAAAGCAGCATAATGTGATTTATATTGGCTGCAGGATTTAACTTTGAAAGTGCGCCTCCTGCTCACTGCTAACCGCTCTAAGGAGTGAAGTGTCCCTATCCAGTTTATATCCAAGTTTATATCATCTAGCCCTGTGAGTCATAGATGTGCCCTTAGAGCAACTCCTTATTGGCCACAGAAAGGGAGCCAAGAAAATGAATTATATAAGGCATTGTAATGGGTGTGTAATATGGTGCCTTACACAATTTGCTAACAAAATAAGTATTAAAAGCTTGTAAAATATTTATGTTGTATCAGTACTGTAGATTTTGTAGCTGCTCTACAAATAACTGATAATCATTTTCTATATGCAGATTTTTTTGCACGTTAATGTTTACTTGCCAGTATACCAATCATACATTAACAAATTAATATTCAAGTCCCTTTAATGCCTTGGTTGCAAAATGGCTGCAATATAGCAATCTGTTGTATCACTATTGAGTAACCGATGGAATACTTTGAAAGCTGTAGATATGTTTGACTTGAATAAAATAATTGTGAAAATACAATTTAATCCCTGCACATGAGGGAAAATTTGAGTTCTTCCATTTAACGATTTAAAAAACAAACAAACAAAAAATCATGTATAAGGAATGTACTGGTGTAGGCAGCAGTCAGAGGCTGCAATAATTACGTTCAGTCTTATGCAGAAATCTCATGGTTTTGTGTTGTTTTCAGGGAAGAACCTAAGATATTTGTCAACTGTTTTTACTCAGGAATTATGAAATATTAACATACATTACATTCTGACTTCCCACCAACTTTTTAGGAAGAAAATATTTTATATAAAAGGATGTATTAACTTAACAAATTATATCACATAATAAACAATTGGGGACTTTTATTTTTGCATGCAGTATTTAAAAGGGACAGCAGACTAAAAATTTGTTACTGTTTAAAAAGATAGTTAATTCCTTTATTACCCAATTCCCAGTTTTGCACAGCAAACATGGTTATATTAATACTAGTTAATAAGCCTGCCCAGAGGGCAGACTGTGTGTTAAAAATGAAACCCCCCAAGCTACAAAAAATAAAAAAGTAAAAATACAATTTTTTTTAACAAAGCTATCCAAAATAATAAAATTAAACCTAAACTAATACCCCTAAAAAAATAAAAAATCCCCCCAAAATAAAAACACCCCCTAATCTAATACTAAACTACCAATAGCCCTTAAAAGGGATTTTTGTAGGGCATTGTAAAACCCCCCACCCACCAAACCCCCAAAATAAAAAAAAAACTAACACTAATAAACCTAAACTATCCATTGCCCCTAAAGGGGCATGTGTATGGGCATTGCCCTTAAAGGGGAATTCAGCTCTTTTTCACTGCCCTTAAAAGGGCATTCAGCTCTTTTGCAATTTGCCCCCAAAAAACCCTAATCTAAAAAAACAAAACCCCCCAATTTAAAAAACAAAACAAAAAAAAACCTAACACTAAAGCACCAAATAGGTACTCACGGTTTCAGAAGTCCAGCGGAGAAGGTCTTCTTCCAGGCGGGTCTATCATCTTCATCCACAGCAAAGGTGGCGTGGAGGTCCGGAGCGGTCTTCCCAGATGTGGCGATCCTCGGTGGTGCTCATCTGTGGCGGCTTCAGCAGTCCTCGGCGGCATGGAGGCTCCTCTTCATCCGATGTCTGTGGTATACTAAATATTGAAAGCAAGGTACCACAATCAATTTGGGGTACCTTGCATTCCTATTGGCTGAATTTTTCAAAACAGCCAATAGGATTAGAGCTACTAAAATCCTATTGGCTGTTCAAATCAGCCAATAAGATTTCAGTAGATCTCATCCTATTGGCTGCTGAACTTTTCTAAACAGCTAATAGGATTAGAGCTACTGAAATCCTATTGGCTGTTCAAATCAGCCAATAAGATTTTAGTAGCTCTCATCTTATTTACTGATTTTGAAAATTTCAGCCAATAGGAATTCAAGGTACCCCAATAAATATGGATAACCTTGAATTCAATCTTCAGTGTGCGGTGGACGATCGCATGAAGAGGAACCTTCACGTCACCGCCGCCAATGACTGCCGCCGAGGATTGCCACTTCTGAGAAGACCGCTCCGGGGCTTTGCCTTTGCTGTGGATGAAGATGATGGCCCCGTCTGGAAGAAGACCTTCTCTGCCCGACTTCTGAAACTGTGTGATTACCTGGTATCTAAGCATTTTCTGACAGCCCCCTGATCACATGACTTTTTATTTATTATCTTTAAACTTGCATTTTAGCTGTGTTGTGCGGAACCCACAGGCGTGAGCACAATGTTATCTGTATGGCCCACATGAATTAGCAGTCTCTTGTTGTGAAAAGCAAATAAAAAAGTAACTGATAAGAGGCTGTCTGTAATGGCTTAGAAACAGGCAGAAATTTAGAGGTTTAAATGTTATAGTATATTAATATAACAATGTTGGTTGTGCAAAGCTGGGGAATGGGTAGTAAATGCGTTATCTATCTTTTTAAACATATAGGCCTAGATTTAGAGTTTGGCGGTAGCCGTGAAAACCAGCGTTAGAGGCTCCTAACGCTGGTTTTAGGCTACCGCCGGTATTTGGAGTCAGTCAGGAAAGGGTCTAACGCTCACTTTGCAGCCGCGACTTTTCCATACCGCAGATCACCTTACGTCAATTGCGTATCCTATCTTTTCAATGGGATCTTTCTAACTCCGGTATTTAGAGTCGTGTCTGAAGTGAGCGTTAGAATTCTAACGACAAAACTCCAGCCGCAGAAAAAAGTCAGTAGTTAAGAGCTTTCTGGGCTAACGCCGGTTTATAAAGCTTTTAACTACTGTGCTCTAAAGTACACTAACACCCATAAACTACCTATGTACCCCTAAACCGAGGTCCCCCCACATCGCCGCCACTCGATTAAAAAATTTTAACCCCTAATCTGCCGACCGCCACCTACGTTATACTTATGTACCCCTAATCTGCTGCCCCTAACACCGCCGACCCCTATATTATATTTATTAACCCCTAACCTGCCCCCCTCAACGTCGCCTCCACCTGCCTACACTTATTAACCCCTAATCTGCCGAACGGACCGCACCGCTACTATAATAAAGTTATTAACCCCTGATCCGCCTCACTCCCGCCTCAATAACCCTATAATAAATAGTATTAACCCCTAACTTCAAGTATTAACCCCTAATCTTCCGTCTGGAGCTCACCGCTATTCTAATAAATGTATTAACCCCTAAAGCTAAGTCTAACCCTAACACTAACACCCCCCTAAATTAAATATAATTTAAATCTAACGAAATAAATTAACTCTTATTAAATAAATTATTCCTATTTAAAGCTAAATACTTACCTGTAAAATAAATCCTAATATAGCTACAATATAAATTATAATTATATTATAGCTATTTTAGGATTTATATTTATTTTACAGGTAACTTTGTATTTATTTTAACCAGGTACAATAGCTATTAAATAGTTAAGAACTATTTAATAGCTAAAATAGTTAAAATAATTACAAAATTACCTGTAAAATAAATCCTAACCTAAGTTACAATTAAACCTAACACTACACTATCAATAAATTAATTAAATAAAATACCTACAATTATCTACAATTAAACCTAACACTTCACAATCAATAAATTAATTAAATACAATACCTACAAATAAATACATTTAAATAAACTAACTAAAGTACAAAAAATAAAAAAGAACTAAGTTACAAAAAATAAAAAATTATTTACAAACATTAGAAAAATATTACAACAATTTTAAACTAATTACACCTACTCTAAGCCCCCTAATAAAATAACAAAGACCCCCAAAATAAAAAAATGCCCTACCCTATTCTAAATTACAAAAGCTCAAAGCTCTTTTACCTTACCAGCCCTGAACAGGGCCCTTTGCGGGGCATGCCCCAAAGAATTCAGCTCTTTTGCCTGTAAAAAAACACATACAATACCCCCCCCAACATTACAACCCACCACCCACATACCCCTAATCTAACCCAAACCCCCCTTAAATAAACCTAACACTAAGCCCCTGAAGATCTTCCTACCTTATCTTCACCTCGCCGGGTATCACACCGATCGGTCCTGGCTCCAAAATCTTCATCCAACCCAAGCGGGGGCTAGACATCCATCATCCGGCGGCTGAAGAGGTCCAGAAGAGGCTCCAAAATCTTCATCCTATCCGGGAAGAAGAGGCGATCCAGACCGGCAACCATCTTGATCCAAGCGGCATCTTTTATCTTCATCCGATGAGGACCGGCTCCATCGCGAAGACCTCCAGCGCGGATCAATCTTCTTCCGATGACGTCCAACTGAAGAATGATGGTTCCTTTAAGGGACGTCATCCAAGATGGCGTCCCTCAAATTCCGATTGGCTGATAGGATTCTATCAGCCAATCGGAATTAAGGTAGGAAAATTCTGATTGGTTGATGGAATCAGCCAATCAGAATCAAGTTCAATCCGATTGGCTGATCCGATCAGCCAATCAGATTGAGCTCACATTCTATTGGCTGATCGGAACAGCCAATAGAATGTGAGCTCAATCTGATTGGCTGATCGGATCAGCCAATCGGATTGAACTTGAATCTGATTGGCTGATTCCATCAGCCAATCAGAATTTTCCTACCTTAATTCCGATTGGCTGATAGAATCCTATCAGCCAATCGGAATTCGAGGGACGCCATCTTGGATGACGTCCCTTAAAGGAACCGTCATTCTTCAGTTGGACGTCGTCGGAAGAAGATTGATCCACGCTGGAGGTCTTCATTATGGAGCCGGTCCTCATCGGATGAAGATAGAAAATGCCGCTTGGATCAAGATGGTTGCCGGTCTGGATCGCCTCTTCTTCCCGGATAGGATGAAGATTTTGGAGCCTTTTCTGGACATCTTCAGCCGCCGGATGATGGATGTCTAGCCCCCGCTTGGGTTGGATGAAGATTTTGGAGCCAGGACCGATCGGTGTGATACCCGGCGAGGAGAAGATAAGGTAGGAAGATCTTCAGGGGCTTAGTGTTAGGTTTATTTAAGGGGGGTTTGGGTTAGATTAGGGGTATGTGGGTGGTGGGTTGTAATGTTGGGGGGGGTATTGTATGTGTTTTTTTTACAGGCAAAAGAGCTGAATTCTTTAGGGCATGCCCTGCAAAGGGCCCTGTTTAGGGCTGGTAAGGTAAAAGAGCTTTGAACTTTTGTAATTTAGAATAGGGTAGGGCATTTTTTTATTTTGGGGGTCTTTGTTATTTTATTAGGGGGCTTAGAGTAGGTGTAATTAGTTTAAAATTGTTGTAATATTTTTCTAATGTTTGTAAATATTTTTTTATTTTTTGTACTTTAGTTAGTTTATTTAATTGTATTTATTTGTAGGAATTGTATTTAATTTATTTATTGATAGTGTAGTGTTAGGTTTAATTGTAGATAATTGTAGGTATTTTATTTAATTAATTTATTGATAGTGTAGAGTTAGGTTTAATTGTAACTTAGGTTAGGATTTATTTTACAGGTAATTTTGTAATTATTATAACTATTTTAGCTATTAAATAGTTCTTAACTATTTAATAGCTATTGTACCTGGTTAAAATAAATACAAAGTTACCTGTAAAATAAATATAAATCCTAAAATAGCTATAATATAATTATAATTTATATTGTAGCTATATTAGGGTTTATTTTACAGGTAAGTATTTAGCTTTAAATAGGAATAATTTATTTAATAAGAGTTAATTTATTTTGTTAGATTTAAATTATATTTAATTTAGGGGGGTGTTAGGGTTAAAGTTAGACTTAGCTTTAGGTGTTAATAAATTTATTAGAGTAGCGGTGAGCTCCTGTCGGCAGATTAGGGGTTAATACTTGAAGTTAGGTGTCGGCAATGTTAGGGAGGGCAGATTAGGGGTTAATACTATTTATTATAGGGTTTATATTTATTTTACAGGTAACTTTGTATTTATTTTAACCAGGTACAATAGCTATTAAATAGTTAAGAACTATTTAATAGCTAAAATAGTTAAAATAATTACAAAATTACCTGTAAAATAAATCCTAACCTAAGTTACAATTAAACCTAACACTACACTATCAATAAATTAATTAAATAAAATACCTATAATTATCTATAATTGAACCGAACACTACACTATCAATAAATTAATTAAATACCATACCTACAAATAAATACAATTAAATAAACTAACTAAAGTACAAAAAATAAAAAAGAACTAAGTTACAAAAAATAAAAAAAATATTTACAAACATTAGAAAAAAATTACAACAATTTTAAACTAATTACACCTACTCTAAGCCCCCTAATAAAATAACAAAGACCCCCAAAATAAAAAAATGCCCTACCCTATTCTAAATTACAAAAGTTCAAAGCTCTTTTACCTTACCAGCCCTGAACAGGGCCCTTTGCGGGGCATGCCCCAAAGAATTCAGCTCTTTTGCCTGTAAAAAAAACACATACAATACCCCCCCCAACATTACAACCCACCACCCACATACCCCTAATCTAACCCAAACCCCCCTTAAATAAACCTAACACTAAGCCCCTGAAGATCTTCCTACTTTATCTTCACCATACCAGGTTTACCGATCGATCCAGAAGAGCTCCTCCTATGTCTTGATCCAAGCCCAAGTGGGGGGCTGAAGATGTCCATGATCCCGCTGAAGTCTTCATCCAAGCGGGAGCTGAAGAGGTCCATGATCCGGCTGAAGTCTTCTATCAACGGCATCTTCAATCTTCTTTCTTCCAGATCCGTGTTCATCCCGCCGACGCGGAACATCCATCTTCACCGACGACTTCCCGACGAATGACGGTTCCTTTAAGGGACGTCATCCAAGATGGCGTCCCTCGAATTCCGATTGGCTGATAGGATTCTATCAGCCAATCGGAATTAAGGTAGGAAAATTCTGATTGGCTGATGGAATCAGCCAATCAGAATCAAGTTCAATCCGATTGGCTGATCCGATCAGCCAATCAGATTGAGCTCGCATTCTATTGGCTGTTCCGATCAGGGGGCGGAAGCGGGGGGTGCCGAGAGGGGGGCGGGAGCAGGGGCTGGAGAGGGCTGGCGGGAGCTGGTGGGACCGGTGCACTACAGAAAAATAAAGTTGAGAGCAGCAGAGAAGAGGAAGGAGGGAGGGCAAGGGGATCCAAGTGGATGAGGTTGGCTTTAGGACTAGTATATATATATATATATATATATATATATACACACACACACTGTATATATATAAAATAGAAGTAATTTAAGAGGAGTAAACTGAAATGTATTACTCAGACAAAAACACATATTTACACCTATGACTCCTCATTTAAAAGAGAATAAGTTCTACTTTAAAATTTTGTATTAAATCGACAGTAAAGACAAAATTAAACTATCATTTAAATAGAGCATGCAATTTTAAACAAATTTCCAGTTTACATCCATTATCAAATTTGCTTTGTTCTATTGGTATTCTTTGTTGAAGACTAAACCTAGGAATGCTGACAGTAGCTTAGGAGTCAGCTCATGTCTGTAGCAGTCTATGGCAGTAGTGGTTGTAACTATCTATAACATTGCTATAGACAATGTTGCAAACACTGCTGCGTGCATGCTCCTAAGTTCAACTAGGATTACTTTTTAACTAAGGAAACCAAGAGAATTCAGCAAAATTGATAATAGCAGTAAATTGGAAAGTTGTATAAAATTGCATGCTATATTAAATCCATTTAAAGGTACATTAAACATTAAATATATGTCATGCACCTCTCAGTAATCATGGGTGCCGCCATTATGAAACCTAGGTTACACTGCAGGCAGAAGCGGAACTGCCATTGGTGCAGCAGGTGCAGTGACAGCAGGGCCCAAGTGTTGGGGGGCAGGGCCGGTGCAAGGATTTTTGTCTACACAGACGAAGATGCATTTGGACGCCCCCCCTCATCCCCACAAAAAAAAAAAAAAACTCATACAACAATATAAATATATATATATAAATATATATATATATATACTGTATATAAATATATATATATATATATAAATATATATAAATACATATATATATATATATACTGTATATATATATATATATATATATATATATATAAATATATAAAAATAACTATTCTGGGGGGGTTTCACTCTGACAAAATTATCTGGTAACCGTTAAGCTAATAAAGCAAGCTCAAGCATTATTCCATGATCCAGTCATCCATTTTAAATATTATAAATAGTGCTTAGCACTGAGCTGCTATAAGCTACTAAATAAACTCAAGTGGATGGACTGTGGACACAGGCCTGGCCACTGGCCAGCCAGCAGGCCAGACAGGGACCCTGAGGGATGTTAAAATAAAATCAATTATGCCATAGTTAGCTTTAGAGGCTGGTCTTCTGGCTTCTGCTTATTATCAGTGAGTAGAGTAGTCAGTAATAAAAGTCAGTAATAAATTATAGATGGCGCCAGTTGCCAGACCCCTCCCTTAAGTTCCGAGACCCCCATCAATATGTGGTCAGACAGTGACACAGTGCCCCCCCCATCCCCAGCCTGGCCATTCAAAATTTTCCACCAATCAACAGCAGTGACAGACAGTGCCCACCCTGGCCCCCCCACCCCCAGCCTGGCCATTCAAGATTTTCCAGCAATCAACAGCAGTGACAGACAGTGCCCACCCTGGCCCACCCATCCCCAGCCTGGCAATTCAAGATTTTCCTACCTGGCTGATGGTCGACACTGTGGACCTGGTCACCTGGACTGGTCGTCTGCGGGCTCGTGACGGTGACTCCACTCGTGACTGTGCTGCCTGTCATGCGGTGGATGGAGTCTGGAGACGTCACGTCAGGCGACCATGGTGGCTGTATCCCTCTGCTTTCTCCCGCTCTCAGTCTCAGTCAGAGTGAGTGACGTTTCATGAGGCAAGTGAGCTCTGCCTCCGCGTGCCTTGTCACAGTAGTCTTCCACTGACACGGTCACAATACGCATGCACGGCGCGACGTTCACTGACTCGGACCTCCCCCCCATAATGATCAACAATAAGCAGTGAGAGTATTAATAGGCTACTATGCCGGGCGGCCGGGCCAGCACACTGTGGGAGGGAGAGGAGTGGGATGGGAGGCGGCAGTCAGTGAGGAGGCACACAGGCAGGCTAGGCAGCAGGTCAGCACAGGTCTCCCATCTCAGATGCAGATCAGCTGCTCAAAAAAAAAACAACATTTTTTTTATTAGGCAGCAGACTGTCGGCACCGCTCTTAGCGCCCCCCTGCTGATGCGCCCTAAGGCGGCTGCCCATGCTGCCTATTACAAAACGCCTGCCCTGGTTGGGGGGGCTCATAGCAGCCAGTCTATACATAGGTGTGTGCAGAATGTGTACAATCCTAATGCAGGGGAGCCTTTTATTAGTGCAGGTTCATCTATCTATCTATCTATCTATCTATATATCTATCTATCTATCTATCATCCATCTATCTATCTATCTATCTATCTATTTATCCTCAGAATCATTATACAGGGTAGCATGCATATTATTACTTTTGCTTGCTACAGAATTATCTTTTTGGGGGCCCAAAATATTTTTTGCACCACGGCCCTTTGTTGTGTAGGTCCGCTACTGACTGCAGGTATCTGAAATATAGTGAAAGTTAGATTTCAGAAAAGCAGCACCCATGACTATAAGGAAGAAGGGAATAACCGCAATACTATGATTATAAAACATATTTGGGGGTAGATTTATCATAGTGCGAGTGGACATGATACGATGTAGCGTATCATGTCCGTTGCACATCGATAAATGCAGACGGCATTGCACCAGCAGTTCTTGTGAACTGCTGGTACAATGCCGCCCCCTGCAGATTTGCGGCTGCTAGCAGGGGGTGTCAATCAGCACGATCATATTTGATCGGGTTGATTTCTGTCCGCTGCCTCAGAGCAGGCGGACAAGTTATGGAGCTGCGGTCTTTGAAGGCTCACGCGGAAACAGGGGCATCAAGCTCCATACGGAGATTGATAAATCAGCCCCTTAGGGGCATATTTATCAAGCTCTGTATGGAGCTTGATGCCCCGTGTTTCCAGCGAGCCTGAAGGCTCGACGGAAACAGAAGTTATGAAACAGCGGTCTAAAGACCGCTGCTCCATAACCAGTCCGTCTGCTCTGAGGCGGCAGACAGAAATCAACCCGATCGAATACGGTCGGGTTGATTGACACCCCCTGCTAGTGAATTGGCCACGAATCTGCAGGGGCGGTATTGCACCAGCAGTTCACAAGAACTGCTGGTGCAATGATAAATCGCTGTCTGCATTTATCAATGTGCAGCGGACATGATCCACAATATCGTCTCATGTCCGCTCGCACCATATTAAATAGGCCCCTTATCCCCTTATTGTTTAATGTCCCTTTATGTTTAATTACGACTTTACTGTCCCTTTAACATAGCTCACTAGATATCACATGACTGATAAGTTGTCAAAGAAAATGTGCCAGCACACCAATTAGGCCTTTTACAATAATGGATAGAGTCTTTTCTTTTTTGTATTATACAACTATAAATATATATTTTACTTGTCTATGTTGATATTATAATGTACTAATATTAACTGATATTATTTCCCCACCTCAGAAAAATTCCTATAAACAACCATGGCTATAGTAGCTTTCTTATATGCTGTGTCAGAAACTCCTCATCCATACATGATTATGCCTTTCTTTCCATTTGTGAGCATATAAACATAAGCTGGAAGCACTGTAGTATGTATTAAAATAAAGTTACCAACTACAAATCTATATGTGGACTTGCAACACTTTGAGATCGTAATTTAAAATAATTATTTATAAGGATGTGCATTTGTTTTGTTACGAATGTCAATTTGTAATGAAAATGCAGTTATTCGTTTTAGCTCGCTGGGGAGCCACGGTAAACCATTTCTTTTTCATAGATTCCCGGGCTGTGCTAATACACGGTGGATCCCTTCTCCTTTAGCACAGAGGGGGCACGCTAATCAGACCTTCTTTACAAAACCCAGGGCTTCATTAATAGGTGAATTAGGCCCTGGGCTCTGTGAATAAGTGTTGGATTAGCGTGGCTCCCCAGCACGCTACAGGTTAGTATCATGGTGATAGGAGTAGATAAAAAATGTATTTATTTTTAGCGAAAACAAATGTAAATGTTAACGAATATTCAGTTTCTCAAATTTCCTCACATTGTTTATCACATTTCCTTACATAAAGCACCCTCCTTGATACATTGGAATTTGGATTTTGCCCCCAACACTCCACAGAAACTGCAGTCATTAAGGTTACTAATCACAGTATAATCAAATGGCCACTTTTCTATGTTAATTCTTCTCAATCTGTCTGCAGCCTTTGATTCTGTTGACCACACTCTCTTGCTCCAAACCATCCAATCCCTTGGCATCTCCCGTGGCTCTCCTCCTACCTGTCTAACCAGACCTTTAGTGTATCCTTCTCTGGCACATCCTCTGCCTCTTTACCACTTTCTGTTGTGTTACCACAAGGCTCTGTCCTTGGTCTCCTTCTCTTCTCAATTTATACATCATCCTTAGGTTCCTTAATATAGTCCCATGGGTTTCGATATCATTTATATGCTGATGATACCCAAATCTACCTCTCTGCACCAGTCCTATCCCCTTCCTTACTATCATTACTGTCATTAACTGTATTTCTAATATTTCATCCTGAATGTCCTCTCACTACCTTAAAGGGACAGTCTAGTCAAAACTAAACTTTCATTATTCAGATATGACTTGTAATTTTAATCAACTTTCCAATTTACTTTTATCATAAAATTTGCTTTTTCTCCTGTTAAGTGTAGTCAGTCCACGGGTCATCCATTACTTATGGAATATATCTCTTCCTAACAGGAAACTGCAAGAGAATTACCCAGCAGAGCTGCTATATAGCTCCTCCCCTCACATATCATACTCAGTCATTCTCTTGCAGCCTAACTAAAAAGGAAGCTGTGAGAGATCTGTGGTGTTTTTTTAACTTAGTTTATTTCTACAATCAAAAGTTTGTTATTTTTAAATGGCACCGGAGTGTGCTGTTTGTTCTCAGGCAGCATTAGAAGAAGAATCTGCCTGGGTTTTTTTCTATGGTCTTAGCAGACGTAACTAAGATCCACTGGCTGTTTCTCATCTGAGGAGTGAGGTAACTTCAGAGAAGGGGAATAGCATGCAGGGCTCCCCTGCAACAAATGAGGTATGTGCAGTAATTTATTTTCTGAGGAATGGAATTGACTGAGAAAATACTGCTGATACCAATGTAAAGTAAGTTCAGCCTTAAATGCAGTGATAGCGACTGGTATTAGGCTGATGAGTATGTGTACACTGAATGTATTTTTCTAAGGAATGGAATTGACTCTGAAAATACTGTTAATACTGAAATAATGTATGAGCCTTAACTGCAGTAAAAGCGACTGGTAGCAGGCTTATTAATAATAATACATAACTTTCAAATGTATGTTTAAAACGTTTACTGGCTTGTTAATCGTTTTTGTGAGGTACTTGGTGATAAAACTTATTAGGGCATGATTTTTACCACATGGCCATTTTTGTTTTCTGCATAGAAACAGTTTCTGAGCTTCCCCACTGTTGTAATATGAGTGGGAGGGGCCTATTTTAGCGCTTTTTTGCGCAGTAAAAATTCAGTCACAATCTGTCTACTTCATCCTCCATGATCCAGATCATCTCTAGAGAGCTCAGGGGTCTTCAAAATCCATGTTGAGGGAGGTAATCAGGCACAGCAGTCCTGTGACAGTGTATTTGACTGTGAGAAAAACGTTAATTATATAATTGTTATCCGTTTTTGGGTACTAAGGGGTTAATCATCCATTTGCTGGTGGGTGCAATCCTTTGCTAACTTAATACATTTACTGTGAAAATTTGGTTGCTATAACTATTTTGGTCATTGTTATTTCAACTGTGTCAGTTTTTCTGTGCTTCTTAAAGGCACAGTAACGTTTTTTATATTGCTTGTAAATTAACTTTGAAAAGTATTTCCAAGTTTGCTAGTCTCATTGCTAGTTTGTTTAAACATGTATGACTCAGATGAATCTCTTTGTTCACTATGTTTAAAGGCCAATGTGGAGCCCAATAGAAATTTGTGTGCTAATTGTATTGATGCTACTTTAAATAAAAGTCAATCTTTACATGTAAAGAAATTATCACCAGACGACGAGGGGGAAGTTATGCCGACTAACTCTCCTCACGTGTCAGTACCTTCGCCTCCCGCTCAGGAGGTGCGTGATTTTGTGGCGCCAAGTACATCAGGGAGGCCCTTACAAATCACTTTGCAAGACATGGCTACTGTTATGACAGAAGTATTATCTAAGTTGCCAGAATTAAGAGGCAAGCGCGATAGCTCTGGGTTAAGGATAGAGCGCGCGGATGAGATGAGAGCCATGTCAGATACTGCGTCACAGTTTGCAGAACGTGAGGACGGAGAGCTTCATTCTGTGGGTGACGGATCTGATCCAGGGAGACTGGATTCAGAGATTTCCAATTTTAAATTTAAGCTAGAGAACCTCCGCACATTGCTAGGGGAGGTATTAGCGGCTCTGAATGATTGTAACACGGTTGAAATTCCAGAGAAATTATGTAGGTTGTATAGATACTATGCGGTACCGGTGTGTATTTCCTATACCAAAAAGGCTTACAGAGATTATTAGCAAGGAGTGGGATAGACCGGGTGTGCCTTTTACCCCTCCTCCCATATTTAGGAAAATGTTTCCTATTGACGCCACCACACGAGACTTATGGCAGACGGTCCCTAAGGTGGAGGGAGCAGTTTCTACTTTAGCTAAGCGTACCACTATCCCGGTGGAGGATAGTTGTGCCTTTTCAGATCCAATGGATAAAAAATTAGAGGGTTACCTTAAGAAAATGTTTGTTCAACAAGGTTTTGTTTTACAGCCCCTCGCATGCATTGCGCCTGTCACTGCTGCGGCAGCATTCTGGTTTGAGTCTCTGGAAGAGGCCATTCGCTCAGCTCCATTGGATGAAATAATCAACAAGCTTAAGACACTTAAGCTAGCTAACGCATTTGTTTCTGATGCCGTTGTGAATTTAACCAAACTTACGGCTAAGAACTCCGGATTCGCCATCCAAGCGCGCAGAGCGCTATGGCTTAAATCCTGGTCAGCTGACGTGACTTCTAAATCTAAATTGCTTAATATTCCTTTCAAAGGGCAGACCTTATTCGGGCCCGGCTTGAAAGAAATTATTGCTGACATTACGGGAGGTAAGGGCCATGCTCTACCTCAGGACAGGGCCAAATCAAAGGCCAAACAGTCTAATTTTCGTGCCTTTCGTAACTTCAAGGCAGGAGCAGCATCAACTTCCTCCGCTCCAAAACAGGAAGGAGCTGTTGCTCGTTACAGACAGGGCTGGAAAGTTAACCAGTCCTGGAACAGGGGCAAGCAGGCCAAGAAACCTGCTGCTGCCCCCAAAACAGCATGAAGAGAGGGCCCCCTATCCGGAAACGGATCTAGTGGGGGGCAGACTTTCTCTCTTTGCCCAGGCTTGGGCAAGAGATGTCCAGGATCCCTGGGCGTTGGAGATCATATCTCAGGGATATCTCCTGGACTTCAAAACTTCTCCACGGGGGAGATTTCATCTTTCAAGGTTATCAGCAAACCAAATAAAGAAAGAGGCGTTTCTACACTGTGTACAAGACCTCTTACTAATGGGGGTAATCCACCCAGTTCCGCGGACGGAACACGGGCAGGGATTCTATTCAAACCTATTTGTGGTTCACAAGAAAGAGGGAACCTTCAGGCCAATCTTGGACTTAAAAATCCTAAACAAATTTCTAAGAGTTCCATCATTCAAAATGGAAACTATTCGAACCATCCTTCCCATGATCCAAGAGGGTCAGTACATGACCACAGTGGATCTAAAGGATGCCTACCTTCACATACCGATTCACAAGGACCATTACCGGTATCTGAGATTTGCCTTCCTAGACAGGCATTACCAGTTTGTAGCTCTTCCCTTCGGATTAGCTACGGCTCCAAGAATCTTTACAAAAATTCTAGGATCACTTCTGGCGGTACTAAGACCGCGAGGCATAGCGGTGACTCCGTACCTAGACGACATTCTGATACAAGCGTCAAGTTTTCAAACTGCCAAGTCTCATACAGAGATAGTTCTGGCATTTCTGAGGTCGCATGGGTGGAAGGTGAACGTGGAAAAGAGTTCTCTATTACCACTTACAAGAGTTCCCTTTCTAGGGACTCTTATAGATTCTGTAGAGATGAAAATTTACCTGACAGAGGCCAGGTTATTAAAACTTCTAAATGCTTGCCGTGTCCTTCACTCCATTCCACACCCGTCAGTAGCTCAGTGCATGGAAGTAATCGGCTTAATGGTAGCGGCAATGGACATAGTACCATTTGCGCGCCTGCATCTCAGACCGCTGCAATTGTGCATGCTAAGTCAGTGGAACGGGGATTACTCAGATTTGTCCCCCCTACTAAATCTGGATCAAGAGACCAGAGATTCTCTTCTATGGTGGCTTTCTCGGCCACATCTGTCCAAGGGGATGACCTTTCGCAGGCCAGATTGGATGATTGTAACAACAGACGCCAGCCTTCTAGGCTGGGGAGCAGTCTGGAATTCCCTGAAAGCTCAGGGATTATGGACTCAGGAGGAGAAACTCCTCCCAATAAATATTCTGGAGTTAAGAGCAATATCCAATGCTCTCCTAGCTTGGCCTCAGTTAGCAACTCTGAGGTTCATCAGATTTCAGTCGGACAACATCATGACTGTGGCTTACATCAACCATCAAGGGTGAACCAGAAGTTCCCTAGCGATGTTGGAAGTCTCAAAGATAATTCGCTGGGCAGAGTCTCACTCTTGCCACCTGTCAGCAATCTACATCCCAGGCGTGGAGAACTGGGAGGCGGATTTTCTAAGTCGCCAGACTTTTCATCCGGGGGAGTGGGAGCTTCATCCGGAGGTCTTTGCTCAACTGATTCGTCGTTGGGGCAAACCAGATCTGGATCTCATGGCGTCTCGTCAGAACGGCAAGCTTCCTTGTTACGGATCCAGGTCCAGGGACCCGGGAGCGGTGCTGATAGATGCTCTGACAGCCCCTTGGGTCTTCAACATGGCTTATGTGTTTCCACCATTCCCAATGCTTCCTCGTTTGATTGCCAAGATCAAACAGGAGAGAGCTTCAGTGATTCTGATAGCGCCTGCGTGGCCACGCAGGACCTGGTATGCAGACCTAGTGGACATGTCGTCCTGTCCACCGTGGTCTCTGCCTCTGAGACAGGACCTTCTAATTCAGGGTCCTTTCAAACATCCAAATCTAATTTCTCTGAGGCTGACTGCATGGAGATTGAACGCTTGATTCTATCAAAGCGTGGCTTCTCGGAGTCGGTTATTGATACCTTAATACAGGCTAGGAAGCCTGTTACCAGAAAAATTTACCATAAGATATGGCGTAAATATTTACATTGGTGCGAATCCAAGAGTTACTCATGGAGTAAGGTTAGGATTCCTAGGATATTGTCCTTTCTACAAGAGGGTTTAGAAAAGGGCTTATCTACTAGTTCGTTAAAGGGACAGATTTCTGCTCTGTCTATTCTTCTACACAAACGTCTGGCTGAAGTTCCAGACGTTCAGGCTTTCTGTCAGGCTTTAACTAGGATTAAGCCTGTGTTTAAGTCTGTTGCTCCGCCGTGGAGCTTAAACTTAGTTCTTAATGTTCTTCAAGGCGTTCCATTTGAACCCCTTCATTCCATTGATATCAAGCTGTTATCTTGGAAAGTTCTGTTTTTGATGGCTATTTCCTCGGCTCGAAGAGTCTCTGAGTTATCTGCCTTACATTGTGATTCTCCTTATCTGATTTTTCATTCAGACAAGGTAGTCCTGCGTACTAAACCTGGGTTCTTACCTAAGGTAGTTACTAACAGGAATATCAATCAAGAGATTGTTGTTCCATCTCTGTGTCCTAACCCTTCTTCAAAGAAGGAACGACTTTTGCATAATCTGGACGTAGTCCGTGCCCTGAAATTCTATTTGCAGGCAACTAAGGATTTTCGTCAAACTTCTTCCCTGTTTGTCGTTTACTCTGGACAGAGGAGAGGTCAAAAGGCTTCGGCTACCTCTCTCTCTTTTTGGCTTCGTAGCATAATACGCTTAGCCTATGAGACTGCTGGACAGCAGCCTCCTGAAAGGATTACAGCTCATTCTACTAGAGCTGTGGCTTCCACCTGGGCCTTTAAAAATGAGACCTCTGTTGAACAGATTTGCAAGGCTGCGACTTGGTCTTCGCTTCACACTTTTTCAAAATTTTACAAATTTGACACTTTTGCTTCGTCGGAGGCTATTTTTGGGAGAAAGGTAATTCAGGCAGTGGTTCCTTCTGTTTAATGTTCCTGCCTTGTCCCTCCCTTCATCCGTGTACTTTAGCTTTGGTATTGGTATTCCATAAGTAATGGATGACCCGTGGACTGACTACACTTAACAGGAGAAAACATAATTTATGCTTACCTGATAAATTCCTTTCTCCTGTAGTGTAGTCAGTCCACGGCCCACCCTGTTTTTACGGCAGGTCTAAATTTTAATTAAACTCCAGTCACCACTGTACCCTATGGTTCCTCCTTTCTCATCTGCTTTGGTCGAATGACTGAGTATGATATGTGAGGGGAGGAGCTATATAGCAGCTCTGCTGGGTAATTCTCTTGAAGTTTCCTGTTAGGAAGAGATATATTCCATAAGTAATGGATGACCCGTGGACTGACTACACTACAGGAGAAAGGAATTTATCAGGTAAGCATAAATTATGTTTTTCTCTTGGTATTCTTAGTTGAAACTAAACCTAGGCAGACTCATATGCTAATTTCTAAGCCTTTGAGGGCTGCCTCTAATCACAGGCTTTTTAAATTCCTTTTCAACACTAAGAGACAGAAAGTACACGTGGGCCATATAGATAACACTGTGTTCAGGCACAGGGGGTTATTTAAGATTTATCCCAACACAATGCTAAATGCAAGACAATAGATAATAAACAGTCACAGTCATGTGATCAGGGGGCTGGAAGAAGGTTCCTAGATACAATGTAATCACAGAGGTAAAAAGTATATTAATATTACCGTGTTGGTTATGCAAAACTGGGGAATGGGTAATAAAGGGATTATCTATCTTTTAAAACAACAACAACTCTATGGTAGACTGTCCCTTTAAGCTAAATCTCTTAAAAACTGAGCTACTTACTTCCCCTCTTCTTCCAAAATCCCTACCTCCCAACTTTCTCTAACTGTTGATAATAACATCATTACCCCAACACTGCATGCTGATGCACTTGACCTTAAAAACATCTCCAAAATTTGCTACTTCCTCACACAGGACATAACTAAGGGGCCGATTTATCAATGTCCGCCAGACATTGCTGAATGCCTGTGAACTGCTTGTGCAATGCTTCCCCCTGCAGATTCGCGGCCATTCGGCCACTAGCAGGGGGTGTCAATCACTGAGGAGGCGTATGAGTTAAGAGGCTGCGGTCTTAAGACCATTGCTTCCTAAATCCTGTTTCCGGCAAACCTGAAGGCTCGCGCAGAAACAGGGCAATTAGGGGCTATTCGTTGTTAAATCGGCCCCTAAGTCTTTAATCCACTCTCTCATTATTTCCAGACTTGACTAACACTGCTTCACCCTATATCTCCAACCTCGTCTCCAGATACTCTCCCTCCCGTCCCCTTCGCTCTGCTCATAACCTCCCTCTCTCCTCCTCTCTTGTCACCTCTTCACATTCCCATCTACAAGACTTCTCCAGACTGGCCCCTATTTTATTGAACTCTCTGCCTCACTCCACAAGACTCTCCCTCAGTTTTCAAACTTTCATTCACTCCTTAATAACTTTATTGTTCAGGGATGCATATAATACACACTAACATTTTCTTATCTTAGTTCCTCTCCTCCTTTAGTTAACCCCTTGAACCCCCCATATCATGGAAGCCTACGAGCCCAGGTGCTTTGTAGATCACCTTCATGACAGATCATTTACAACAGTGAAACTCCTGGCAGGGCCCCTTTGTCTCCCATAATTGTTACCTTGCATAGTAGACCCATGTTTGTAGCACTGCGGAATCTGTTGGCGCTCTACAAATAACTGATAATAACAACAATAATAATAATAATATTCAGTTTGTTTTAAACAAATCAACTACCAAATAGTGTAACACATAAATATTCTGAAAAACACATTTTTCAGAATATTTGTTTCTGAATGATTTGTCCGAAACAACTTATTCAGTGCTGCACAAGTCTATTTATTTATGTGTAGTGAAAATGATATTTTCCTTATTTGTATTGCTCCCTTTCTAGGTAATATAAAGGCACAGTAAACACTTTTGTAATATAAAATGGTTTATTATGCATAGAAAACAACTTTGCAATTTTCTTTCATTATTATTGTTGCACACTTTTCCTGTAATTTAAAGGGACAGTTAACACCTTGTAATTAAAAACCATTTCAGTTGTTTTACTATAGAATAAAATATCAGCCTAGTCTAAACATTTTTAAAACAAATTGTTTGTTTCATTTGAAGGAGCCCCTCTGGGCTTCAGTCTACAGCTGAAAAAAGTTATCCATAACCATATGGTTAGTATGACGTGCATTGTTTGACAGTTCTTATCTGTTAAAGCAAATAAGGAAAACATATGTAGCAGTGTTAGCCTTGAGAAGTCTGCAGTGTTCATTTTAAATTTTGAGAATTAGAAAAGCCACAACTTCCAGAGCTTAATTTACAAGAAAAGGGGCAAAATAAATAATAAAACTATATTGCAAAGATGTTTCGCTACACATAGCTAAACATTTTGGGCCAGATTATGAGTGGCGCACTAACAGTTACATGCAAGTGAAAAGGGTTTTATCACAGGTGTTCATGTGCATCAGGTTTAGCACTCGTATTACAAGGTGAAAGTAAATGCGAACGCATAAGCGTGTTCACGATTTATGCTAGAATGATTATTGCAACCTCAGAGCTCTGGTGTCATAAAACACATCAAAAATACATTACAATGTGGGATCACAGGCTACTCAGGACCGCATCAGTTCCATGAGCTTGGTTTTGAGAGAAGCAAGTGATCCAGAGGCTGACTGATCTTCTTGTTTACAATATCAAGTAATTTTATGTTGGGGTAAAGGTGAGGAAATAGATTAGACTGTATGCCTTTACCTCCTCTCCAGTGAAGTGGCTGAGGCTTAACAAACTTGAGTATATTTAAACAATCAGCTGAGACTCTTAATGCACCAAAATTGTTATGTTTTCTAATGTGAATGCTAAGGGGCCTATTTATGAAAGGCTTGTCGGACATGATCCGACATTGCGGATCATGTCCGACAGACCTCGCTGAATGCGGAGAGCAATACACTCTCCGCATTCGGCATTGCACCAGCAGCTCTTGTGTACTGCTGGTGCAACACCGCCCCCTGCAGATTCACGGCCAATCGGCCGCTAGCAGGGGTGTGTCAATCAACCTGATCATATTCGATCGGGCTGAATTGCTGCAATGTCTGTCTGCCTCCTCTTTAGACCACTGCTGCTTCAAGCTCCATACGCAGCTTGATCGATATGCCCCTAAGTGTTTGGTTGGTTATTAGTTCATATGTAATCTTTGCTATTTGTTACAAGTGTTTTACCATTATGCAAGTGTCTAACCCTGATGTTCTTATTGTTTCCTAGAGTTTCCTTAGTGGAGTTTATGCTACTCTGGGATGCTGGAGAAAGTGTTCCCGGGTATGTGTCCTGGGACGGCTCTGTTCCAGTTAGAGAACATCTGATCTTTCTAAAGGGCAGAACAGAATAGCATACTCTCTATATCAATCCCTAAAGTTGGTTAATCCTGATATATATGTATTGATGCCTAGTTACACTTATATATAGTTTATGCTGCTCTGAGACGCTGAGGAAAGTGTCCCTATGTAGGGATTCTGGGATGGCCAGTTAGTGATCAACCACACTTTCTAATGGGCAGAACAGACTAGCATACTCTATTAATGGAACGTTATCACAAAAGGTACCCAACGGGTTATTCTTTAAGAATGCTTTGTGTTTGGTTATTAAAAGGTTCATATGTAATCCTTGCTAATTGTTCCAAGTGTTTTACCATTATGCAAGTGCCTAATCCTGACATTCTTAAAGTTCCCTAGAGTTTACTGAGAGGAGTTTATGCTACAGTGGGATGCTGGAGAAAGTGTCTCCTGGTAGAGACGGCTCTGTTCCAGTTAGAGATCATCTGAACTTCCCAAAGGGCAGAAAAGAGTAGCATACTCTCTTAATCAATCCCTAAAGTCGTTTAATATAGGTAGTCTAAAAAGGGTTGGTGAAGGCTAATCTTGATATATGTATTGATGCCTAGATACAATTAGATGTAGTTTATGCTACTCTGGGATGCTGAGGAAAGTGTCCCGATGTATGGATTCGGGGATGGCCCTGTTCCAGTTAGAGATCAACCACACATTCTAATAGGCAGAACAGACTGGCATACTCTATTAATTGACTGCTATCTCAAAAGGTACCCAACTGGATACTCTTTAAGAGTGTCAAGTGTTTGGTTGGTTAAAGGTTCATATGTAATCTTGGCTAATTGTACCAAGTGTTTTACCATTATACAAGTGTCTAACCCTGATGCTCTTATTATTTCCTAGAGTTTCCTGAGGGGAGTTTATGCTACTCTGGGATGCTGGAGAAAGCGTTCCCCGGTATATATCTTGGGACGGCTCTGTTCCAGTTAGAGACCATCTGATCTTTCCAAAGGGCAGAACCGACTAGCATACTCTCTCAATCGATCCCTAAGGTTAGTTAATCCTGATATATGTTTTGATACCTAGTTCCACTTAGTTGTAGTTTAAGCTACTCTGGGACGCTGAGGAAAGTGTCCCTAGGTAGGGATTCTGGGATGGCCCTGTTCCAGTTAGATATCAACCATACTCTCTAATGGGCAGAACAGACTAGCATACTGTATTAATGGAACGTCATCTCGAAAGGTACTCAACTGGATATTCTTTAAGAATGCTTTGTGTTTGGTTATCTAAAGGTTCATATATACTCTCTGCTAATTGTTCCAAGTGTTTTATCGCTATGCAAGTGCCTAATCCTGATATTCTTATTGTTCTCTAGAGTCTCCTGAGTGGAGTTTATGCTACTCTGGGATGCTGGAGAAAGTGTCTCCTGGTATGTGTCCTGGGATGGCTTTGTTCCAGTTAGAGACCATCTGAACTTTCCAAAGGGCAGAACAGACTAGCATACCCTCTCAATCGATCCCTACTGTTGTTCAATATAGGTAGTTTAAAAAGGGTCAGTGTAGGCTCTTAGTACATGGCTACGTCAAATGTTTATGTATTACTGATGGAAGTTATTTGTGTATTATTTGCAAGGTTGCCATCTCCAAAGTTACCTAACTAAATGTTTTTCTTAGAAATGTTATGCGTTCATTCATTTAAAGGCCCATTTGTAATCCCGGTGATAGCTACCAATAGTTTCTCAATGTTAGTCTGATACGTAGTTGTTACTTGAAGGCTACCGGAGGAGTGTGTGATATGTACATTATGGTTATTTCCATGAGGGCATGCTAGTGTATTAACAGGCCCGTCCGTGTTTATACTAGAGACTTCGTCTCATACACTTGTACACAGAGACGCTCTTAACGAGTTCCCATGATGATAAGCGCTTTCCTTCTATTTTTTTTTATTTCTTTTTATTAACTCCACACAAGTTTTGTAAGCCATCGCTATTAGGAGGTGCAGGAACTAGTGAGGTCTAGGCCCCATATTCCCTGGATTTCCCCTAGTTTTGCCCCTAAACTCATGATAGCTCTTTATACTTGAGGCCCACTATAGCTTATTCTAATCACAGTTTACTTAGTAAACGCTAGAACATAGATTCTAAGGGCTCCATTACATATGCAGCGTCGCTCGCAAAAGCCGGCGATGCCGGTTTTTGCGCGGGTTTGGTATCCAATATACAGCGCTGCATATAAATGCGGCACATATATTTCCCCCGACGCACGCAATTTTTACTCCCATAGGCTAACATGGGACTGCGTCGTAAATCGGTATCCAATATCGAGCGCAAGGACTTACGTGGCGAAAACGGAGAAATCTTACTCCATTTTTACCTTGCCATAAAAGGCAGCTGTAGCAAGCCTTGCGCTGAGTATGGGTGCACCGTAACTCCCGAAAATGCCTGCAAAAATAAACTAACACCTAATGCATGCGCAATGTCTATCTACCTGTCAACCACAATCCCCCACTGCAATAACTAACAGCTAGATTACGAGGTTTGCGGTATGAGTGAAAAAGCAGCGCTAAGGCTCTTTTTCACTTCCGCTGGTATTATGAGTCTTGCAGGTTTAGGGGCACCGCACACTTTTTGGGGCTAACGCAACGTAACTACCGCAGCTTTAAAAAAACCTCTTTTTTCAATGGGACTTCCACAGCGCCAGTATTACGAGTTTGCCTGGGGGGCCAAAAAGTGAGCGGTACACCCTATACTGTCAAGATTCATACCGTAAACTGAAAGTCAGTAGTTATGAGTTTTACCCTACAAAGTCGTATCATAAAACTCATAACTAAAGTGCTAAAAATTACACTAACACCCATAAGCTACCTATTAACCCCTAAACCGAGGCCCTGCCTCATTGCAAACACTAAAATAAAATTATTAACCCCTAATATGCCGCTCTGGACATTGCCACCACTAGAATAAACATATTAACCCCTAAACCGCCACCCTCCTACATCGCAAACACTAGTTAAATATTATTAACCCCTAATCTGCCGCCCCCAATGTCGCCGCCCCCTACATTACAGTTATTAACCCCTAATCTGCCGCCCCCGACACCTACATTACACTTATTAAACCCTAATCTGCCGCCCCAAACATCTCTGCCACTTACCTACAATTATTAACCCCTAATCTTCCGCCCCCAACGTCGCCGCCACTATACTAAAGTTATTACCCCCTAACCCTAAGTCTAACCCTAACACCCACTAACTTTAATGTAATTAAAATAAATCTAAATAAAACCTACTATTAATAACTAAATAATTTGTATTTTAAACTAAATACCTGTAAAATAAACCCTAAGCTAGCTACAATATAATTATTTTTATTCCACAGCTAAGTTTGTATTTATTTTAACTAGGTAGACTAGTTAGTAAATAGTAATTAACTATTTACTTACTACCTAGCTAAAATAAATACAAATTTACCTGTAAAATAATACCTAACCTGAGTTACACTAACACCTAACCTTACACTACAATTAAATCAATTACATTTATTAAATACAATTAACTAAATTACAAAACTAAACAAAACAAAACACTAAATTACACAAAATAAAAAAGAAATGATCAAATATTTAAACTAATTACACCTAATCTAAAAGCCCTATCAAAATAAAAAAAGCCCCCCCCCCAAAATAAAGAAAACCCCTAGCCTAAACTAAACTACCAATGGCCCTTAAAAGGTCCTTTTGCGGGGCATTGCCCCCAAAAAATCAGCTCTTTTACCTGTAAAAAAAATACAAATAACCCCCAACAGTAAAACCTACCACCCACACAACAAAACTCCCCAAATAAAATCCTAACTAAAAAAAAACTAAGCTCCCCATTGCCATGAAAAGGGCATTTGTATGGGCATTGCCCTTAAAAGGGCATATAGCTCTTTTTCCGCCCAAACCCTAAGCTAAAAATAAAACCCACCCAATAAACCCTTAAAAAAACCTAACACTAACCCCCGAAGATCCATTTACAGTTTTTGAAGACCCGACATCCATTCTAAACGAAGCCTGGAGAAGTCTTCATCCAAGAGGCAAGAAGTCCTCAATGAAGCCGGGAGAAGTCTTCATCCAAGCGGCAAGAAGTGGTCCTCCAGACAGGCAGAAGTCTTCATCCAGACGGCATCTTCTATCTTCATCCATCCGGCGCAGAGCGGCTCCATCTTCAAGACATCCGGCGCGGAGCATCCTCTTCTTTCCATGGCTCTTCTTGAATGAAGGTTCCTTTAAGTGATGTCATCCAAGATGGCGTCCCTTGAATTCCAATTGGCTGATAGAATTCTATCAGCCAATCAGAATTAAAGGTAAAAAAATCCTATTGGCTTATGCAATCAACCAATAGGATTCTATTGGCTGTTCCAATAAGCCAATAGAAGCAAGCTCAATCCTATTGGCTGATTTTTTCACCTTTAATTCCGATTGGCTGATTTCTATCAGCCAGTCTGAATTCAAGGGACGGCATCTTAGATGACGTCACTTAAAGGAACCTTCATTCGAGAAGAGCCGTGGAAAGAAGAGGATACTCTGCGCCGGATGTCTTGAAGATGGAGCCGCTCCGTGCCGGATGGATGAAGACTTCTGCCCGTCGGAGGACCACTTCTTGCCTCTTGGATGAAGATTTCTCCCGGCTTCGTTGAGGACTTCTTGTCGCTTGGATGAAGTCTTCTCCCGGCTTCGTTGAGGATGGATGTCGGGTCTTCAAAAACTGTAAGTGGATCTTGGGGGGTTAGTGATAGGTTTTTTAAAGGGTTTATTGGGTGGGTTTTATTTTTAGATTAGGGTTTGGGCGGAAAAAGAGCTAAATGCCCTTTTAAGGGAAATGCCCATACAAATGCCCTTTTCAGGGCAATGGGGAGCTTAGGTTTTCTTAGTTAGGATTTTATTTAGGGGGTTTTGTTGTGTGGGTGGTGGGTTTTACTGTTGAGGGGTGTTTGTATATTTTTTACAGGTGAAAGAGCTGATTTCTTTGGGGCAATGCCCCGGCAAAAGGCCCTTTTAAGGGCTATTGGCAGTTTAGTTTAGGCTAGGGTTTTTTTTATTTTGGGGGGCTTTTTTATTTTGATAGGGATATTAGATTAGGTGTAATTAGTTTAAATATATGAAAATGCCTTTTTTTGTGTAATTTAGTGTGTTTTTTTTGTAATTTAGGTAATTGTACTTAATAAATGAAATTTATTTAATTGTAGTGTAATGTAAGGTGTTAGTGTAACTCAGGTTAGGTTTTATTTTACAGGTAAATTTGTATTTATTTTAGCTAGGTAGTTAGTAAATAGTTAAAAACTATTTACTAACTAGTCTACCTAGTTAAAATAAATACAAACTTAGCTGTGAAATAAAAATAAAACCTAAGCTAGATAGAAAGTAACTATTAGTTATATTGTAGCTAGCTTAGAGTTTATTTTACAGGTAAGTATTTAGTTTTAAATAAGAATTATTTAGTTAATGATAGTATTTTTTATTTAGATTTATTTTAATTATATTAAAGTTAGTGGCTGTTAGGGTTAGACTTAGGGTTAATAAACTTTAGTATAGTAGCGGTGACGTTGGTGCGGAAGATTAGGGGTTAATAAATGTAGGTAGGTGGCGGCGATGTTAGGTGCGGCAGATTAGGGGTTAATAAGTGTAGGTAGGTGTCGGCGGTGTCAGGGACGGCAGATTAGGGGTTAATAAATATAATGAGGTGTCGGCGATATTGGGGGCAGTAGATTAGGGGTTAGTAAGTGTAGGTAGGTGTCGGCGGTGTCGGCGATGGCAGATTAGGGGTTAATAAGTGTAGGTAGGTGTTGGTGGAGTCGGGGGGCGGCAGATCAGGGGTTAATAAATATAATGTAGGTGTCGGCGATGTCGGGGGCGGCAGATTAGGGTAATATTGGAGTGCGGTATGGAGCTCAATTTTGCTTTACGCTGCAATATTGCCTGCTAACGCCGGGTTTTTGTAAACCTGTAATACTAGCGCTGTAGGTAAGTGAGCAGTGACAATAACTTGCAAGTTAGTATCGAGCAGCTCTTACAGCAAAACTCATAATCTAGCCGAAAGTGTATTAATCCCTATATCTGCCATCAAACTCACACTGCAAGTAATAACTAAATTATTAACTCCTAAATCCACCAACCCCAACATCGCAAATTACCTATTAAAACTATTAATACTTAATCCACCATTAACCCACAACGCAATAAACCTATTAAAGTATTAACCCCTAAACCGCCATAGCCCACAATGCAATAAACCTATTCAATTATTAACCCTTAAACCGCCATAGCCCACAAAGCAATAAACCTATTCAAGTATTAACCTCTAAACCGCCATAGCCCACAATGCAATAAACCTAACCCCTAACCTAACCCCCCTAACCTAACACCCCCTAAATGAACCCAAATTACCTAATTAACCAAATACTAAAGTTACTATTAAATAAAAAAAAACTAACACTACATTAAAAATACAAATAAACTAAGTATAAATTAAAGGGACAGTCTAATCTGGAGTAGACTGTCCCTTTAAGCTACAATTACAGAAAATAATAAAGAAAATTACAAAATTTTACAAAAATTATACCTAATCCCTATGAAAATAAAAAAGCCCCCCAAAATAAAAACACCCCCTAATCTAATAAACTACCAGTAGCCCTTAAAAGGGCTTTTTACAGGGCATTGCCCCAAGATAATCAGCTCCTTTATTAAAAAATACACAACCCCCCCCCAACAGTAAAACCCTCCACCCACCAAACCCCCCTTAATAAAATAACCTAAAACTAAAAACCATAAACTACCCTGAAAAGGGCATTTGTTGGCTTTGCCCTTAAAAGGGCATTCAGCTCTTTTTCTGCCCTCCCTATCTAAATAAAATAAACCCCCCCAAAAAACCCTTAAAAAACCCTAAGTCTAACCCCCAAGTGGTCCTCACCTGTCCTGAAGTCCGGCGGAGAAGGTCCTGTTCCAGGCGGTGAAGTCTTCTTCCAAGCGGCAACCTCTTCTTTCTTCTTCCAGGAACCAGCCTGCCCGGAGCGGAGGGCGGAGTTGAAGACCGATGACCATGGTGCTGATGACCGGCGAGCCTGGAACTGAAGATCGGCGACCGCGGAGCCATGGAACATGAAGGATCCTCTTCATGCGATCTCCGCCGTACACTGAATAGGAATTCAAGGTACGCAATTAAAAATGGCGTCCCTTGAATTCCTATTGGCTGATTTGAGCCTTCAAATTCAAATCAGCCAATAGGATGAGAGCTACTGAAATCCTATTGGCTGTTCAAATCAGCCAATAGGATAAGAGCTACTGAAATTCTATTGGCTGATTTGAATCATTTTTAATCGCGTACCTTGAATTCCTATTCAGTGTACGGCGGAGATTGTATGAAGAGGATCCTCGATGCTCCATGGCTCCACGGTCGCCGGTCTTCAGTTCCAGGTTCGCCGGTCTTCAGCTCCGTGGTCATTGGTTTTCAACTCCGCCCTCCGCTCCGTGCCGGCTGGTTCCTGGAAGAAGAAAGAAGAGGTCGCCGCTTGGAAGAAGTCTTCACCGCCTGGAACAGGACCTTCTCCGCCAGACTTCAGGACAGGTGAGGACCATTTGGGGGTTAGACTTAGGGTTTTTTAAGTTTATTTTATTTAGATAAGGTGGGCAGAAAAAGAGCTGAATGCCCTTTTAAGAGCAAGGAGAATAAACGACTGGTATTTGTGTCCCAATTTAATCCTCTAAGTGATGATATCAGGAGGATAATCAAAAAACATTGGTCTATTTTAAAAGATTTGAACCCCAACATTGAAGAGTTTCAAGAATTTCCTATGCTAGCCTATAGACATTGTAGAAACATAAGAGATTATTAATAAAAGCAGATATTGGCTCTAATAAGAAAGCCACTCAAACCTATCTCTCTACCTCTAAAGTAGGTTGTTTCCCATGTTTGGGATGCTGTAATTGCAACAACATTATTAAGGGGGATTCCTTTGTACATCTTTTAAATGGGAAAAGGTTTAAGGTTCCAGGATTTTTTACTTGTAACTCAGAGTATATCATATACCTTATTAAATGCCCCTGTTCCAAAATTTATATTGGGGAATCTACAAGGAGAGTAAGGGATAGAATAAATGAACATAAGTCAAATATACGTCGGGGTAATAGGGATGCCCCTGTTTTGAATCACTTCCTTCAAGCTGGACATAGTATCTCACAGTTGAGATTTCAAATAATAGAACAGGTCAGGAGACCCAGACGGGGGGGTTGTTAGACAAAAATTACTTAAGAGTAGAGAGACATTTTAGATTTACAGTCTGCAATCTTTGATCCCCCTGGGTATGAACAAAGAAATACACTGAAATGTTACTTGGTGAAATATGTTTAATAGTCTGGTTGTTATCTACATTGGGTAGTTTCATTTGTGTTAGATACTTAAATATATTGTTGTTCTGAAATATATTACTAGGTTGTGATATTTTTATATCCTGTATATATTGTATACATTTTTCTGTGTTGCTTTTTTAGGTTTCATGTAATTAGATGGATGTCCCTACTACCACTAGATGGAGTTGTGAGTCCTACAATTAATAGTTATTAATGTTAAGAATGTTACACACCTGTATAGGTATCTGACTCCACCCACTTTGGGTTTATAAGGAAGGTGTTAGGGCATTATTGTATACCACATGATTAAGGTCAGATAGACCGAAACGTCGTGTTTTTTGTCTTCATGATGTCCCAATACAGAAAGTTTGAATTGCTACTGTAGTGGTGCTGCTCTTTCTTGGACTTCCACTTTTAAGGGCAATGCCCATCAAATGCCCTTTTTAGGACAATGGGTAGTTTATGGTTTTTAGTGTTAGGTTATTTTATTTGGGGGGGTTTGGTGGGTGGAGGGTTTTACTGTTAGGGGGGTTGTGTATTTTTTGGAAAAAGAGCTGATTGTCTTGGGGTAATGCCCTGCAAAAAGCCCTTTTAAGGACTACTGGTAGTTTATTAGATTAGGGGGTGTTTTTATATGGGGGGGCTTTTTTATTTTCATAGGGATTAGGTGTAATTTTTGTAAAATTTTGTAATTTTCTTTATTATTTTCTGTAATCTTAGATTTTTTTATTTTCTGTAATTGTAGCTTAAAGGGACAGTCTACTCCAGAATTTTGATTAGACTGTCCCTTTAATTTATACTTAGTTTATTTGTATTTTTAAAGTAGTGTTAGTTTTTTTTAATTTAATAGTAACTTTAGTATTTGGTTAATTAGGTAATTTGGGTTCATTTAGTGTTAGGTTAGGGGGCGTTAGGTTAGGGGGGGTTAGGTTAGGCATTAGGTTTATTGTGTTATGGGCTATGGCGGTTTAGGAGTTAATACTTGAATAGGTGTATTGCTTTGTGGGCTATGTTGGGGTTGGTGGATTTAGGGGTTAAAAATTGAGTTATTACTTGCGGTGTGGGTTTGATGACGGATATAGGGGTTAATAGTTTAATTAAGCTTATTGCTTTGCGGGGGGTTGTCGGTCTAGGGGTTATTACATTTATTATTAGTAGTGAGAGGGGGGGATTGAGGATATACGGGTTTTTACGTGTCAGGCTTATTTTTGGGAGGCGTGTTAGACTTTTACGGGAGATTTGTTATTTTCTTTACTTTTCTTAGGCGCCGGTATTTACACTCATTTCTGGACATCGCTAGTTTATCAGACTTATGGCACTTTATGAACTGCCGGCAGGGTTTATGTAATACCCCGATGTGCAAGGTGAAATTACGGGTGGGGTGGGTTGCAGCGCTTGCGCTGAAGCCTGTGCCGTATATGTAATCGTGCCCTAAGTGCTCACTTCCCCTTTAAGTAAGGCAAGTTTTGATTGGATGGTTGATAGTGATCAATAGTTAAAAATGAAGATCCCCTTAAGAGTTGTACTCTTTCCAATACATTTGGGTGTGCCTGCCTGTTCCTTCTGAGGAGTCTTATATTAAAACTTGCTCCTAAACTTCCCTTCTCCATATCCTTCCTAACCTCTCCCCTCCTTTTTTTTTTTTTAAATGTCTCATTCAGCAACACTGAGATTTACGACTCTGAACACTAAGTGACTAAACTCTCCTAATAAACATAGTCTCCTTAGAAATTTCCTAAAAAACTTAAAAACGGAAGTAGAGTAGTTTTCCTTCAGGAGACCCACTGGGCAACCTCTTATATCCCGGTACTCAGGTTTCCACAGTTCCATGCGGTTTACCATTCCACTCATGATGAAAAGATTAGAGGAGTTTCTATTTTAATTAATAGATCTGTGGCTTTCCACCCAATCCATGTGGAGCAGGAGGGATGAGGGGGGACGCTTCCTTGTCCTGATTTGCAAACTAAACAATCAGCTTTTCACGCTGGCCAACATCTATGCTCCCAATCAGGGTCAGATAGCATTCCTCAAAAAGGAGGGCAAAAGGTTCCTGTTGGAACCGTTTCACAGGAAAGAAATAGCATTGGCAATAAAGAACCTGAAAAACAACAAGGCCCCTGCGCCGGATGGTTTTTCGGGGTCTCTGTTCAAAAATGTTTCCCCGCAACTAGTGCCTCTCTTGCTGGCAATATTTAATGAGATCAAATCAGAAGGCCATATCTTAAAAGGAAAGTCTCAAAGCTTCGATTATAGCCATTCCTAAACTGGCAAAGACAGCTCTTTATGTAGCAGCTGCAGGCCAATATCATTAATAAATGTAGACAACAAACTGTATTCTAAGCTATTGGCAGATAGGTTAGTCAGCCTTTTACCTTCCCTTATACAGGTTGATCAGGTTGGTTTTATGCAGGGACGACAAGGCCCAGATAATACCAGGAGGTTGTTAAGCATATTTTCAGAAGCTGACAAGAAGGGGACCCCACATGTGGCCCTGTCTCTGGATGCTGAAAAGGCTTTTGACAGGGTTAGGTGGGAGTTCATATGAGAGGTTCTAAAGTCCTTTGATTTTCCTGCTCCAGTCATTGCGGCTATTAAAGTTCTCTACTAGCGCCGTTTGCTAGAATAAGAGGTCCCGATTTCTGCTCTCCTGAAATAGCTATCACAAATGGCACTAGGCAAGGGTGCCCTCTTTCTCCTTTGATATTTGCATTAGTGATGGAGCCGTTTGCGCAAGCTATACGGGACTCGGATCAAATTTCGGGTGTTCAATGTGGCACATACGAAGAAAAAATTGCTCTTTTTGCTGACAATGTCACCCTATTGTTAATGAGTCCGGATAACTCCATTCCCATCAGTTTTTAGCTATTATTAAGTCCATCAGACTTAGCTATTACAAGTCTAATGTTTTAAAAACCAAGGCATATGTTTTAAATATCGCAGCAGATCAGCTGATGTACCTTCAGCAGAAGTTTAGTTTCAAGTGGTCCTCTAGCCATCTCCCACATCTGGGGGTATTCCTGACCTGAGTGGTGACATGGACACTACGGTGAAACTGAATTTCGATAAACTAATCTCTGACCTTAAGGCACTCACAATGAAATGGGACTACCAGGACATTTTGTGGCTAGGGAGAGTAGCTACTATCAAAATGTCCCTTTTACCGAAATCCCTTTATCTTTTCTGATGTTTGCCAATCAATGTTCCGCATAAAGTCCTTATATGAATAAATAAATCCACCGAATATTTTTAAACTATGCTTGGAAAAATAAAATTCTGAGAATTGCATACAAGATTCTACAAAGATGATTTTACAGAGGGGGCATCTCTTTTCCCAATATTTACATATATTATGAGGCAACAAGACTAACCCATATTTCGTCCTGGGGCCCATCAGTAAAAAACCTGGGTGGTACATATTGGAGGAACAGGCGCTACCGCCTGGGATTAGGCTGCAAGATGCCATCTGGGTCCCGAGACACATGAATCTAAATAGTTGGATAGAGAATTTCTATTGTAACGCAGGCTATTAATATCTGGCATGATCTCCACCATCATACAGCTATCTCACCTCATCCGTCTTCCTATTCATGCTCTCAATGGGCTGCTGTGGAACTTCCCTAATATTCACATTGACTTTTGGAATGAGAGGGGTTTTTCCCAAATAGCAGACCTTTACTCGGAGGGTCGCTTAAGCAAGGCCACCCGGGTACATGATGCTCTTGGTGATGCCCCGGTGTGGTTCCGGTTTGAGAGCCTTAGAGTACTGAGCCTGATCAAATATAACTCCTTGAGAGAAAGGACTAAATGGGAGGAGAGATGGATCAAGGGCAGAGGAACGAGTAAGTCTTTATCATTCCATTATTCCGCCCTGATCTGGGACCATTCAGTTGGGCTTCTGTGGCAAATCAAGGCTTGGAGTCGGGAGCTAGGCACAACAATTTCTGAAAGCGAGCTCAGTAAGGCAATTGCGTTAACAAAAAAACCTTTGCATTGTGTAACGGTTCTCGAAACCTATATGAAGGTTGTTCTGAAATGGCATAGAGTGCCTATCGGCTAGATTTAGAGTTTTGTCGGTAAGGACCCGCGTAGCTAACGCTGGCTTTTTTCTGACCGCACCTTTAAAATAACTCTGGTATTGAGAGTCCATGTAATGTCAGCGTTAGGCTCCAAAAAAGGAGCGTAGAGCATATTTAACGCAACTGCAACTCTCGATACCAGAGTTGCTTACGGACGCGGCCAGCTTCAAAAACGTGCTCGTGCACGATTCCCCCATAGAAAACAATGGGGCTGTTTGACCTGAAAAAAAACCTAACACCTGCAAAAAAGCCGCGTTCAGCTCCTAACGCAGCCCCATTGTTTGCTATGGGGAAACACTTCCTACGTCTGCACCTAACACTCTAACATGTACCCCGAGTCTAAACACCCCTAACCTTACACTTATTAACCCCTATTCTGCCGCCCCCGCTATCGCTGACCCCTGCATATTATTATTAACCCCTAATCTGCCGCTCCGTAAACCGCCGCTACTTACATTATTCCTATGTACCCCTAATCTGCTGCCCCTAACATCGCCGACCCCTATATTATATTTATTAACCCCTAATCTGCCCCCCACAACGTTGCCTCCACCTGCCTACACTTATTAACCCCTAATCTGCCGAGCGGACCTGAGCGCTACTATAATAAAGTTATTAACCCCTAATCCGCCTCACTAACCCTATAATAAATAGTATTAACCCCTAATCTGCCCTCCCTAACATCGCCGACACCTAACTTCAATTATTAACCCCTAATCTGCCGACTGGAGCTCACCGCTATTCTAATAAATGTATTAACCCCTAAAGCTAAGTCTAACCCTAACACTAACACCCCCCTAAGTTAAATATAATTTTTATCTAACGAAATTAATTAACTCTTATTAAATAAATTATTCCTATTTAAAGATAAATACTTACCTGTAAAATAAATCCTAATATAGCTACAATATAAATTATATTTATATTATAGCTATTTTAGGATTAATATTTATTTTACAGGTAACTTTGTATTTATTTTAACCAGGTACAATAGCTATTAAATAGTTAAGAACTATTTAATAGCTAAAATAGTTAAAATAATTACAAATTTACATGTAAAATAAATCCTAACCTAAGTTACAATTAAACCTAACACTACACTATCAATAAATTAATTAAATAAAATACCTATAATTATCTACAATTAAACCTAACACTACACTATCAATAAATAAATTAAATACAATTCCTACAAATAAATACAATGAAATAAACTAACTAAAGTACAAAAAATAAAAAAGAACTAAGTTACAAAAAATAAAAAAATATTTACAAACATTAGAAATATATTACAACAATTTTAAACTAATTACACCTACTCTAAGCCCCCTAATAAAATAACAAAGCCCCCCAAAATAAAAAAATGCCCTACCCTATTCTAAATTACTAAAGTTCAAAGCTCTTTTACCTTACCAGCCCTGAACAGGGCCCTTTGCGGGGCATGCCCCAAGAAGTTCAGCTCTTTTGCCTGTAAAATAAAACATACAATACCCCCCCCCAACATTACAACCCACCACCCACATACACCTAATCTAACCCAAACCCCCCTTAAATAAACCTAACACTAAGCCCCTGAAGATCTTCCTACCTTGAGTCGTCTTCACCCAGCCGAGCCAAATTCTTCATCCAAGCGGAGCGAGAAGAGGTCCTCCATCCAGTAGAAGTCTTCATCCAAGCGGGGCAGAAGAGGTCTTCCATCCGATTGAAGTCTTCATCCAAGAGGCATCTTCTATCGTCATCCATCTGGAGCGAAGCGGCAGCATCCTGAAGACCTCCGACGCGGAACATCCATCCTGGCCGAAGACTGAACGACGAATGACGGTTCCTTTAAATGACATCATCCAAGATGGCGTCCCTCGAATTCCGATTGGCTGATAGGATTCTATCAGCCAATCGGAATTAAGGTAGGAAAAATCTGATTGGCTGATTGAATCAGCCAATCAGATTGAGCTCGCATTCTATTGGCTGATCGGAACAGCCAATAGAATGCGAGCTCAATCTGATTGGCTGATTGGATCAGCCAATCGGATTGAACTTGATTCTGATTGGCTGATTCCATCAGCCAATCAGAATATTCCTACCTTAATTCCGATTGGCTGATAGAATCCTATCAGCCAATCGGAATTCGAGGGACGCCATCTTGGATGACGTCATTTAAAGGAACCGTCATTTCTCGTTCAGTCGTCGGCCAGGATGGATGTTCCGCGTCGGAGGTCTTCAGGATGCTGCCGCTCCACTCCGGATGGATGACGATAGAAGATGCCTCTTGGATGAAGACTTCAATCGGATGGAAGACCTCTTCTGCCCCGCTTGGATGAAGGCTTCTACCGGATGGAGGACCTCTTCTTGCTCCGCTTGGATGAAGAATTTGGCTCGGCTGGGTGAAGACGACTCAAGGTAGGGAGATCTTCAGGGGCTTAGTGTTAGGTTTATTTAAGGGGGGTTTGGGTTAAATTAGGGGTATGTGGGTGGTGGGTTGTAATGTTGGGGGGGGGTATTGTATGTTTTTTTTTACAGGCAAAAGAGCTGAACTTCTTGGGGCATGCCCGCAAAGGGCCCTGTTCAGGGCTGGTAAGGTAAAAGAGCTTTGAACTTTAGTAATTTAGAATAGGGTAGGGCATTTTTTTATTTTGGGGGGCTTTGTTATTTTATTAGGGGGCTTAGAGTAGGTGTAATTAGTTTAAAATTGTTGTAATATATTTCTAATGTTTGTAAATTTTTTTTATTTTTTGCAACTTAGTTCTTTTTTATTTTTTGTACTTTAGTTAGTTTATTTCATTGTATTTATTTGTAGGAATTGTATTTAATTTATTTATTGATAGTGTAGTGTTAGGTTTAATTGTAGATAATTATAGGTATTTTATTTAATTCATTTATTGATAGTGTAGTGTTAGGTTTAATTGTAACTTAGGTTAGGATTTATTTTACAGGTATATTTGTAATTATTTTAACTATTTTTGATATTAAATAGTTCTTAACTATTTAATAGCTATTGTACCTGGTTAAAATAAATACAAAGTTACCTGTAAAATAAATATTAATCCTAAAATAGCTATAATATAAATATAATTTATATTGTAGCTGTATTAGGATTTATTTTACAGGTAAGTATTTATCTTTAAATAGGAATAATTTATTTAATAAGAGTTAATTAATTTCGTTAGATAAAAATTATATTTAACTTAGGGGGGTGTTAGTGTTAGGGTTAGAGTTAGCTTTAGGGGTTAATACATTTATTAGAATAGCGGTGAGCTCCAATCGGCAGATTAGGGGTTAATAATTGAAGTTAGGTGTCGGCGATGTTAGGGAGGGCAGATTAGGGGTTAATACTATTTATTATAGGGTTAGTGAGGCGGATTAGGGGTTAATAACTTTATTATAGTAGCGCTCAGGTCCGCTCGGCAGATTAGGGGTTAATAAGTGTAGGCAGGTGGAGGCGACGTTGAGGGGGGCAGATTAGGGGTTAATAAATATAATATAGGGGTCGGCGGTGTTAGGGGCAGCAGATTAGGGGTACATAAGTATAACGTAGGTGGCGGTTGGCAGATTAGGGGTTAAAAAAAATTAATCGAGTGGCGGCGATGTGGGGGGACCTCGGTTTAGGGGTACCTAGGTAGTTTATGGGTGTTAGTGTACTTTAGAGTACAGTAGTTAAGAGCTTTATGAACCGGCGTTAGCCCAGAAAGCTCTTAACTACTGACTTTTTTCTGCGGCTGGAGTTTTGTTGTTAGAATTCTAACGCTCACTTCAGACACGACTCTAAATACCGGAGTTAGAAAAATCCCATTGAAAAGATAGGATACGCAATTGACGTAAGGGGATCTGCGGTATGGAAAAGTCGCGGCTGAAAAGTGAGCGTTAGACCCTTTTTTGACTGACTCCAAATACCGGAGGTAGCCTAAAACCAGCGTTAGGAGCCTCTAACGCTGGTTTTCACGGCTACCGCCAAACTCCAAATCTAGGCCTATGAGATTAGTAAACATGTTTGGCAATGGGGTGTCGTTATGTTGGAGATCCCGTGATTTGCAGGGCATTGATCTGCACATCTGGTGGTCTTGCCTGAGATTGGCACCACTTTGGCGAGACATTGAAGAGCTCCTACGGTCATTAAACATTAATATCCCATTAACTCCAAAAATGGCCCTCCTTCATATCTTTGCGGACTCAATTCCAGTTTATACAAAGAGTCTGTTAATATATATTCTGGCAGCAGTTAAATTGAATATTGCAAGAAAATGGAAGCAAACAGAGCCCCCGAATATAAATTATGTGTGTGATTTGGTGAACCACTTTGCGAACATGGAGAGATTTGCCGCCAGGAAGACTGACAGGTTGGAGGCTTACTGGAAAGACCTGGAATGACTGGATCTGTAACATATAACCAAGAGGGTTTATACTAATTTGAGCTTCGGTACAGCATACTTTAGTGCCAGTTTAATTTTTTTTTTCTTTCCCCTTCTTGTCTTTCCCACTTTCCCTCCCCGCATGTACTCTACTCCGCCAGCCCGGCCCTCCCCTGTTTGAGGGATCGGTTGGGTGGATGATGACCTACCTCGAGGTTTCAGGCACGCTGCCTATATGTTATCATTAATCCTCGCCTAGTGTTGTCTTCTAGTTCCCTTTGTAGGGCTGTTGAAAGTCCTATACTGTCCCTTTCCCAGCTTGGATACAAAGTGCTTAACATTCAGGACATGATGACAATGAGCAGAAGTTTCAAGTGGTATTATTATTCAAAGTTTGTAAAATAGTATGGGATGTCTACTACTCTGTAATGAATGAGGAACAATATGTCTGTGTATTTTTTTTTCCATTTTTCTATTGTGTATGTAAATCTCGATTATATTTCCTTAATAAAAATGTATTGAAAAAAAAACAAAACATTACAATGTACAGTTACACTCATAATAACACTATCTAATAAAAAATATTTTTTTAAAAATTGCTCAAAAAAGTTGTAAGGGCTCAAAGAAATGAGGTCTCAAAAAAAGGGCTGCAATGGGCTTTAACATAGAGATAAATACATATACATGTCTAAAGATGTATATGTTTGCACATATATATGTTTATATGTGTGTACATATGTATTTATATGTGTATTTAAATTTGAAAAGGTCTAATAAGTTATCCCTTTATGGCTTTTAGCCATGCAATGTTTAAAGCCTATGGGTAAACATTTTGTTTGTCCGTTACTTGGAGAGTACAAAGTTTTTACAAGTTGCTAGCAGGTTATATTTGATTCATATAAAATATGTGTCAAGGTAGACCCTGCAGCTATTGTCCATAGACTTGCTCTATAAGACTAATGTGACTATGGGGCCTATCTATCAAGCACCAAATGGAGCTTGATGCCCCGTGTTTCTGGCGAGCCTGCAGTTCTAAAGACAGCTGCACCATAACCCTGTCCGCCTGCTCTGAGCAGACGGACAGACATCGCCGGAATTCAACCCGATCGAGTACGATTAGGTTGATTGACACCCCCCTGCTAGCAGCTCACAAGAGCTGTTGGTGCAATGCTGAATACGGAGAGCGTATTGCTCTACGCATTCAGCAATGTCTGTCGGACCTGATCCGCACTGTCGGATCAGGTACGACAGACATATGATAAATAGGCCTCAATATGTCCTTTGCCTATGTGTTTATGGAAAAGTCCATTACATACTGTCACTAAGTCTGTAAATAAAAAATAGAGTCTGTAAATAAAAAATAGATACAAGAAATAGAAACTCTCACTCACCAGTCTGTGCTCATATCTTGCTGCAAGTGAAGTTTGTGGTTATCTGCTCCAAGTTGCAGGTAAGAAGGTTTTGTCCTTGTAGATCGTGCAGCAAGCTGTTGTGCTGTGAGCGTGAATTGTCCATAGCCCTATGAGAATCCGCTCAAAAATAGGAACATCAAACATAGACTCACCAAAGTGAAATAAATCCAGCTGTTGAATGCTGTAAAAAGTAGCTTTTATTCAGTAATGCAGATAAAACGACTTTTCCAAAAAGTCAAATATGTAGCAGTATCGCAGCTAATGAATCGGCCCACAATATATCATCACATCCTATACTTATCACATCACATCCTACCCTATATATCATCACATCCTGATACTGCTACCTATTTGACTTTTTAGAAAAGTCATTTTATCTGCATTACTGAATAAAAGCTACTTTTTACCGCATTCATGTCTGTCCATTAACAGCTGGATTTATTTCACTTTGGTGAGTCTATGTTTGATGTTCCTATTTATATGTGTATATATATTTACAGTTTAGCAAAGAATGTTATGAGACAGGGACCTCCTTCAGACACAACTATAAACTGAAGGATACCTTATTCAAAGTAGCAAAAATGCAAGGTATATAAATTTAGAAGAGGAGCCCACACATGCTTATATTTAGAGAATAAATAAACATCACTGGTAGAATTTGAATAACTCCAGTACAAAGCATATGTGTAAAATTGTATAAATCATTCTCCCAGACTGAAACACAACATCCATACATATAATCAAATACTTTGAAGAAGCCCCTTATAATATCATCTATCCCCTGAAAAAGTTCTCTCCACCAGTCAATAGATAGCAAGCTATTGGATGAAAGGTACAGTACTCACGCCACTTTCCAGGCTTCCTTTCCAGTGCTAAAGTAAGGTGCACCCACAGTAATAAAGGTATTCAGAAGTTCAACCTATGCTTCAAAAAGGACTGATACTTAAGAGGGCTTACCCCGTAGTGATCAGGTGCTCCAACTCTGCTTACCCCGTAGTGATCAGGTGCTCCAACTTTATTTTGGGGGGCTTTGTTATTTTATTAGGGGGCTTAGAGTAGGTGTAATTAGTTTAAAATTGTTGTAATATATTTCTAATGTTTGTAAATATTTTTTTATTTTTTGCAACTTAGTTCTTTTTTATTTTTTGTACTTTAGTTAGTTTATTTCATTGTATTTATTTGTAGGAATTGTATTTAATTTATTTATTGATAGTGTAGTGTTAGGTTTAATTGTAGATAATTATAGGTATTTTATTTAATTCATTTATTGATAGTGTAGTGTTAGGTTTAATTGTAACTTAGGTTAGGATTTATTTTACAGGTATATTTGTAATTATTTTAACTATTTTTGATATTAAATAGTTCTTAACTATTTAATAGCTATTGTACCTGGTTAAAATAAATACAAAGTTACCTGTAAAATAAATATTAATCCTAAAATAGCTATAATATAAATATAATTTATATTGTAGCTGTATTAGGATTTATTTTACAGGTAAGTATTTATCTTTAAATAGGAATAATTTATTTAATAAGAGTTAATTAATTTCGTTAGATAAAAATTATATTTAACTTAGGGGGGTGTTAGTGTTAGGGTTAGAGTTAGCTTTAGGGGTTAATACATTTATTAGAATAGCGGTGAGCTCCAATCGGCAGATTAGGGGTTAATAATTGAAGTTAGGTGTCGGCGATGTTAGGGAGGGCAGATTAGGGGTTAATACTATTTATTATAGGGTTAGTGAGGCGGATTAGGGGTTAATAACTTTATTATAGTAGCGCTCAGGTCCACTCGGCAGATTAGGGGTTAATAAGTGTAGGCAGGTGGAGGCGACGTTGAGGGGGGCAGATTAGGGGTTAATAAATATAATATAGGGGTCGGCGGTGTTAGGGGCAGCAGATTAGGGGTACATAAGTATAACGTAGGTGGCGGTTGGCAGATTAGGGGTTAAAAAAAATTAATCGAGTGGCGGCGATGTGGGGGGACCTCGGTTTAGGGGTACCTAGGTAGTTTATGGGTGTTAGTGTACTTTAGAGTACAGTAGTTAAGAGCTTTATGAACCGGCGTTAGCCCAGAAAGCTCTTAACTACTGACTTTTTTCTGCGGCTGGAGTTTTGTTGTTAGAATTCTAACGCTCACTTCAGACACGACTCTAAATACCGGAGTTAGAAAAATCCCATTGAAAAGATAGGATACGCAATTGACGTAAGGGGATCTGCGGTATGGAAAAGTCGCGGCTGAAAAGTGAGCGTTAGACCCTTTTTTGACTGACTCCAAATACCGGAGGTAGCCTAAAACCAGCGTTAGGAGCCTCTAACGCTGGTTTTCACGGCTACCGCCAAACTCCAAATCTAGGCCTATGAGATTAGTAAACATGTTTGGCAATGGGGTGTCGTTATGTTGGAGATCCCGTGATTTGCAGGGCATTGATCTGCACATCTGGTGGTCTTGCCTGAGATTGGCACCACTTTGGCGAGACATTGAAGAGCTCCTACGGTCATTAAACATTAATATCCCATTAACTCCAAAAATGGCCCTCCTTCATATCTTTGCGGACTCAATTCCAGTTTATACAAAGAGTCTGTTAATATATATTCTGGCAGCAGTTAAATTGAATATTGCAAGAAAATGGAAGCAAACAGAGCCCCCGAATATAAATTATGTGTGTGATTTGGTGAACCACTTTGCGAACATGGAGAGATTTGCCGCCAGGAAGACTGACAGGTTGGAGGCTTACTGGAAAGACCTGGAATGACTGGATCTGTAACATATAACCAAGAGGGTTTATACTAATTTGAGCTTCGGTACAGCATACTTTAGTGCCAGTTTAATTTTTTTTTTCTTTCCCCTTCTTGTCTTTCCCACTTTCCCTCCCCGCATGTACTCTACTCCGCCAGCCCGGCCCTCCCCTGTTTGAGGGATCGGTTGGGTGGATGATGACCTACCTCGAGGTTTCAGGCACGCTGCCTATATGTTATCATTAATCCTCGCCTAGTGTTGTCTTCTAGTTCCCTTTGTAGGGCTGTTGAAAGTCCTATACTGTCCCTTTCCCAGCTTGGATACAAAGTGCTTAACATTCAGGACATGATGACAATGAGCAGAAGTTTCAAGTGGTATTATTATTCAAAGTTTGTAAAATAGTATGGGATGTCTACTACTCTGTAATGAATGAGGAACAATATGTCTGTGTATTTTTTTTTCCATTTTTCTATTGTGTATGTAAATCTCGATTATATTTCCTTAATAAAAATGTATTGAAAAAAAAACAAAACATTACAATGTACAGTTACACTCATAATAACACTATCTAATAAAAAATATTTTTTTAAAAATTGCTCAAAAAAGTTGTAAGGGCTCAAAGAAATGAGGTCTCAAAAAAAGGGCTGCAATGGGCTTTAACATAGAGATAAATACATATACATGTCTAAAGATGTATATGTTTGCACATATATATGTTTATATGTGTGTACATATGTATTTATATGTGTATTTAAATTTGAAAAGGTCTAATAAGTTATCCCTTTATGGCTTTTAGCCATGCAATGTTTAAAGCCTATGGGTAAACATTTTGTTTGTCCGTTACTTGGAGAGTACAAAGTTTTTACAAGTTGCTAGCAGGTTATATTTGATTCATATAAAATATGTGTCAAGGTAGACCCTGCAGCTATTGTCCATAGACTTGCTCTATAAGACTAATGTGACTATGGGGCCTATCTATCAAGCACCAAATGGAGCTTGATGCCCCGTGTTTCTGGCGAGCCTGCAGTTCTAAAGACAGCTGCACCATAACCCTGTCCGCCTGCTCTGAGCAGACGGACAGACATCGCCGGAATTCAACCCGATCGAGTACGATTAGGTTGATTGACACCCCCCTGCTAGCAGCTCACAAGAGCTGTTGGTGCAATGCTGAATACGGAGAGCGTATTGCTCTACGCATTCAGCAATGTCTGTCGGACCTGATCCGCACTGTCGGATCAGGTACGACAGACATATGATAAATAGGCCTCAATATGTCCTTTGCCTATGTGTTTATGGAAAAGTCCATTACATACTGTCACTAAGTCTGTAAATAAAAAATAGAGTCTGTAAATAAAAAATAGATACAAGAAATAGAAACTCTCACTCACCAGTCTGTGCTCATATCTTGCTGCAAGTGAAGTTTGTGGTTATCTGCTCCAAGTTGCAGGTAAGAAGGTTTTGTCCTTGTAGATCGTGCAGCAAGCTGTTGTGCTGTGAGCGTGAATTGTCCATAGCCCTATGAGAATCCGCTCAAAAATAGGAACATCAAACATAGACTCACCAAAGTGAAATAAATCCAGCTGTTGAATGCTGTAAAAAGTAGCTTTTATTCAGTAATGCAGATAAAACGACTTTTCCAAAAAGTCAAATATGTAGCAGTATCGCAGCTAATGAATCGGCCCACAATATATCATCACATCCTATACTTATCACATCACATCCTACCCTATATATCATCACATCCTGATACTGCTACCTATTTGACTTTTTAGAAAAGTCATTTTATCTGCATTACTGAATAAAAGCTACTTTTTACCGCATTCATGTCTGTCCATTAACAGCTGGATTTATTTCACTTTGGTGAGTCTATGTTTGATGTTCCTATTTATATGTGTATATATATTTACAGTTTAGCAAAGAATGTTATGAGACAGGGACCTCCTTCAGACACAACTATAAACTGAAGGATACCTTATTCAAAGTAGCAAAAATGCAAGGTATATAAATTTAGAAGAGGAGCCCACACATGCTTATATTTAGAGAATAAATAAACATCACTGGTAGAATTTGAATAACTCCAGTACAAAGCATATGTGTAAAATTGTATAAATCATTCTCCCAGACTGAAACACAACATCCATACATATAATCAAATACTTTGAAGAAGCCCCTTATAATATCATCTATCCCCTGAAAAAGTTCTCTCCACCAGTCAATAGATAGCAAGCTATTGGATGAAAGGTACAGTACTCACGCCACTTTCCAGGCTTCCTTTCCAGTGCTAAAGTAAGGTGCACCCACAGTAATAAAGGTATTCAGAAGTTCAACCTATGCTTCAAAAAGGACTGATACTTAAGAGGGCTTACCCCGTAGTGATCAGGTGCTCCAACTCTGCTTACCCCGTAGTGATCAGGTGCTCCAACTTTATTTTGGGGGGCTTTGTTATTTTATTAGGGGGCTTAGAGTAGGTGTAATTAGTTTAAAATTGTTGTAATATATTTCTAATGTTTGTAAATATTTTTTTATTTTTTGCAACTTAGTTCTTTTTTATTTTTTGTACTTTAGTTAGTTTATTTCATTGTATTTATTTGTAGGAATTGTATTTAATTTATTTATTGATAGTGTAGTGTTAGGTTTAATTGTAGATAATTATAGGTATTTTATTTAATTCATTTATTGATAGTGTAGTGTTAGGTTTAATTGTAACTTAGGTTAGGATTTATTTTACAGGTATATTTGTAATTATTTTAACTATTTTTGATATTAAATAGTTCTTAACTATTTAATAGCTATTGTACCTGGTTAAAATAAATACAAAGTTACCTGTAAAATAAATATTAATCCTAAAATAGCTATAATATAAATATAATTTATATTGTAGCTGTATTAGGATTTATTTTACAGGTAAGTATTTATCTTTAAATAGGAATAATTTATTTAATAAGAGTTAATTAATTTCGTTAGATAAAAATTATATTTAACTTAGGGGGGTGTTAGTGTTAGGGTTAGAGTTAGCTTTAGGGGTTAATACATTTATTAGAATAGCGGTGAGCTCCAATCGGCAGATTAGGGGTTAATAATTGAAGTTAGGTGTCGGCGATGTTAGGGAGGGCAGATTAGGGGTTAATACTATTTATTATAGGGTTAGTGAGGCGGATTAGGGGTTAATAACTTTATTATAGTAGCGCTCAGGTCCACTCGGCAGATTAGGGGTTAATAAGTGTAGGCAGGTGGAGGCGACGTTGAGGGGGGCAGATTAGGGGTTAATAAATATAATATAGGGGTCGGCGGTGTTAGGGGCAGCAGATTAGGGGTACATAAGTATAACGTAGGTGGCGGTTGGCAGATTAGGGGTTAAAAAAAATTAATCGAGTGGCGGCGATGTGGGGGGACCTCGGTTTAGGGGTACCTAGGTAGTTTATGGGTGTTAGTGTACTTTAGAGTACAGTAGTTAAGAGCTTTATGAACCGGCGTTAGCCCAGAAAGCTCTTAACTACTGACTTTTTTCTGCGGCTGGAGTTTTGTTGTTAGAATTCTAACGCTCACTTCAGACACGACTCTAAATACCGGAGTTAGAAAAATCCCATTGAAAAGATAGGATACGCAATTGACGTAAGGGGATCTGCGGTATGGAAAAGTCGCGGCTGAAAAGTGAGCGTTAGACCCTTTTTTGACTGACTCCAAATACCGGAGGTAGCCTAAAACCAGCGTTAGGAGCCTCTAACGCTGGTTTTCACGGCTACCGCCAAACTCCAAATCTAGGCCTATGAGATTAGTAAACATGTTTGGCAATGGGGTGTCGTTATGTTGGAGATCCCGTGATTTGCAGGGCATTGATCTGCACATCTGGTGGTCTTGCCTGAGATTGGCACCACTTTGGCGAGACATTGAAGAGCTCCTACGGTCATTAAACATTAATATCCCATTAACTCCAAAAATGGCCCTCCTTCATATCTTTGCGGACTCAATTCCAGTTTATACAAAGAGTCTGTTAATATATATTCTGGCAGCAGTTAAATTGAATATTGCAAGAAAATGGAAGCAAACAGAGCCCCCGAATATAAATTATGTGTGTGATTTGGTGAACCACTTTGCGAACATGGAGAGATTTGCCGCCAGGAAGACTGACAGGTTGGAGGCTTACTGGAAAGACCTGGAATGACTGGATCTGTAACATATAACCAAGAGGGTTTATACTAATTTGAGCTTCGGTACAGCATACTTTAGTGCCAGTTTAATTTTTTTTTTCTTTCCCCTTCTTGTCTTTCCCACTTTCCCTCCCCGCATGTACTCTACTCCGCCAGCCCGGCCCTCCCCTGTTTGAGGGATCGGTTGGGTGGATGATGACCTACCTCGAGGTTTCAGGCACGCTGCCTATATGTTATCATTAATCCTCGCCTAGTGTTGTCTTCTAGTTCCCTTTGTAGGGCTGTTGAAAGTCCTATACTGTCCCTTTCCCAGCTTGGATACAAAGTGCTTAACATTCAGGACATGATGACAATGAGCAGAAGTTTCAAGTGGTATTATTATTCAAAGTTTGTAAAATAGTATGGGATGTCTACTACTCTGTAATGAATGAGGAACAATATGTCTGTGTATTTTTTTTTCCATTTTTCTATTGTGTATGTAAATCTCGATTATATTTCCTTAATAAAAATGTATTGAAAAAAAAACAAAACATTACAATGTACAGTTACACTCATAATAACACTATCTAATAAAAAATATTTTTTTAAAAATTGCTCAAAAAAGTTGTAAGGGCTCAAAGAAATGAGGTCTCAAAAAAAGGGCTGCAATGGGCTTTAACATAGAGATAAATACATATACATGTCTAAAGATGTATATGTTTGCACATATATATGTTTATATGTGTGTACATATGTATTTATATGTGTATTTAAATTTGAAAAGGTCTAATAAGTTATCCCTTTATGGCTTTTAGCCATGCAATGTTTAAAGCCTATGGGTAAACATTTTGTTTGTCCGTTACTTGGAGAGTACAAAGTTTTTACAAGTTGCTAGCAGGTTATATTTGATTCATATAAAATATGTGTCAAGGTAGACCCTGCAGCTATTGTCCATAGACTTGCTCTATAAGACTAATGTGACTATGGGGCCTATCTATCAAGCACCAAATGGAGCTTGATGCCCCGTGTTTCTGGCGAGCCTGCAGTTCTAAAGACAGCTGCACCATAACCCTGTCCGCCTGCTCTGAGCAGACGGACAGACATCGCCGGAATTCAACCCGATCGAGTACGATTAGGTTGATTGACACCCCCCTGCTAGCAGCTCACAAGAGCTGTTGGTGCAATGCTGAATACGGAGAGCGTATTGCTCTACGCATTCAGCAATGTCTGTCGGACCTGATCCGCACTGTCGGATCAGGTACGACAGACATATGATAAATAGGCCTCAATATGTCCTTTGCCTATGTGTTTATGGAAAAGTCCATTACATACTGTCACTAAGTCTGTAAATAAAAAATAGAGTCTGTAAATAAAAAATAGATACAAGAAATAGAAACTCTCACTCACCAGTCTGTGCTCATATCTTGCTGCAAGTGAAGTTTGTGGTTATCTGCTCCAAGTTGCAGGTAAGAAGGTTTTGTCCTTGTAGATCGTGCAGCAAGCTGTTGTGCTGTGAGCGTGAATTGTCCATAGCCCTATGAGAATCCGCTCAAAAATAGGAACATCAAACATAGACTCACCAAAGTGAAATAAATCCAGCTGTTGAATGCTGTAAAAAGTAGCTTTTATTCAGTAATGCAGATAAAACGACTTTTCCAAAAAGTCAAATATGTAGCAGTATCGCAGCTAATGAATCGGCCCACAATATATCATCACATCCTATACTTATCACATCACATCCTACCCTATATATCATCACATCCTGATACTGCTACCTATTTGACTTTTTAGAAAAGTCATTTTATCTGCATTACTGAATAAAAGCTACTTTTTACCGCATTCATGTCTGTCCATTAACAGCTGGATTTATTTCACTTTGGTGAGTCTATGTTTGATGTTCCTATTTATATGTGTATATATATTTACAGTTTAGCAAAGAATGTTATGAGACAGGGACCTCCTTCAGACACAACTATAAACTGAAGGATACCTTATTCAAAGTAGCAAAAATGCAAGGTATATAAATTTAGAAGAGGAGCCCACACATGCTTATATTTAGAGAATAAATAAACATCACTGGTAGAATTTGAATAACTCCAGTACAAAGCATATGTGTAAAATTGTATAAATCATTCTCCCAGACTGAAACACAACATCCATACATATAATCAAATACTTTGAAGAAGCCCCTTATAATATCATCTATCCCCTGAAAAAGTTCTCTCCACCAGTCAATAGATAGCAAGCTATTGGATGAAAGGTACAGTACTCACGCCACTTTCCAGGCTTCCTTTCCAGTGCTAAAGTAAGGTGCACCCACAGTAATAAAGGTATTCAGAAGTTCAACCTATGCTTCAAAAAGGACTGATACTTAAGAGGGCTTACCCCGTAGTGATCAGGTGCTCCAACTCTGCTTACCCCGTAGTGATCAGGTGCTCCAACTTTATTTTGGGGGGCTTTGTTATTTTATTAGGGGGCTTAGAGTAGGTGTAATTAGTTTAAAATTGTTGTAATATATTTCTAATGTTTGTAAATATTTTTTTATTTTTTGCAACTTAGTTCTTTTTTATTTTTTGTACTTTAGTTAGTTTATTTCATTGTATTTATTTGTAGGAATTGTATTTAATTTATTTATTGATAGTGTAGTGTTAGGTTTAATTGTAGATAATTATAGGTATTTTATTTAATTCATTTATTGATAGTGTAGTGTTAGGTTTAATTGTAACTTAGGTTAGGATTTATTTTACAGGTATATTTGTAATTATTTTAACTATTTTTGATATTAAATAGTTCTTAACTATTTAATAGCTATTGTACCTGGTTAAAATAAATACAAAGTTACCTGTAAAATAAATATTAATCCTAAAATAGCTATAATATAAATATAATTTATATTGTAGCTGTATTAGGATTTATTTTACAGGTAAGTATTTATCTTTAAATAGGAATAATTTATTTAATAAGAGTTAATTAATTTCGTTAGATAAAAATTATATTTAACTTAGGGGGGTGTTAGTGTTAGGGTTAGAGTTAGCTTTAGGGGTTAATACATTTATTAGAATAGCGGTGAGCTCCAATCGGCAGATTAGGGGTTAATAATTGAAGTTAGGTGTCGGCGATGTTAGGGAGGGCAGATTAGGGGTTAATACTATTTATTATAGGGTTAGTGAGGCGGATTAGGGGTTAATAACTTTATTATAGTAGCGCTCAGGTCCACTCGGCAGATTAGGGGTTAATAAGTGTAGGCAGGTGGAGGCGACGTTGAGGGGGGCAGATTAGGGGTTAATAAATATAATATAGGGGTCGGCGGTGTTAGGGGCAGCAGATTAGGGGTACATAAGTATAACGTAGGTGGCGGTTGGCAGATTAGGGGTTAAAAAAAATTAATCGAGTGGCGGCGATGTGGGGGGACCTCGGTTTAGGGTTACCTAGGTAGTTTATGGGTGTTAGTGTACTTTAGAGTACAGTAGTTAAGAGCTTTATGAACCGGCGTTAGCCCAGAAAGCTCTTAACTACTGACTTTTTTCTGCGGCTGGAGTTTTGTTGTTAGAATTCTAACGCTCACTTCAGACACGACTCTAAATACCGGAGTTAGAAAAATCCCATTGAAAAGATAGGATACGCAATTGACGTAAGGGGATCTGCGGTATGGAAAAGTCGCGGCTGAAAAGTGAGCGTTAGACCCTTTTTTGACTGACTCCAAATACCGGAGGTAGCCTAAAACCAGCGTTAGGAGCCTCTAACGCTGGTTTTCACGGCTACCGCCAAACTCCAAATCTAGGCCTATGAGATTAGTAAACATGTTTGGCAATGGGGTGTCGTTATGTTGGAGATCCCGTGATTTGCAGGGCATTGATCTGCACATCTGGTGGTCTTGCCTGAGATTGGCACCACTTTGGCGAGACATTGAAGAGCTCCTACGGTCATTAAACATTAATATCCCATTAACTCCAAAAATGGCCCTCCTTCATATCTTTGCGGACTCAATTCCAGTTTATACAAAGAGTCTGTTAATATATATTCTGGCAGCAGTTAAATTGAATATTGCAAGAAAATGGAAGCAAACAGAGCCCCCGAATATAAATTATGTGTGTGATTTGGTGAACCACTTTGCGAACATGGAGAGATTTGCCGCCAGGAAGACTGACAGGTTGGAGGCTTACTGGAAAGACCTGGAATGACTGGATCTGTAACATATAACCAAGAGGGTTTATACTAATTTGAGCTTCGGTACAGCATACTTTAGTGCCAGTTTAATTTTTTTTTTCTTTCCCCTTCTTGTCTTTCCCACTTTCCCTCCCCGCATGTACTCTACTCCGCCAGCCCGGCCCTCCCCTGTTTGAGGGATCGGTTGGGTGGATGATGACCTACCTCGAGGTTTCAGGCACGCTGCCTATATGTTATCATTAATCCTCGCCTAGTGTTGTCTTCTAGTTCCCTTTGTAGGGCTGTTGAAAGTCCTATACTGTCCCTTTCCCAGCTTGGATACAAAGTGCTTAACATTCAGGACATGATGACAATGAGCAGAAGTTTCAAGTGGTATTATTATTCAAAGTTTGTAAAATAGTATGGGATGTCTACTACTCTGTAATGAATGAGGAACAATATGTCTGTGTATTTTTTTTTCCATTTTTCTATTGTGTATGTAAATCTCGATTATATTTCCTTAATAAAAATGTATTGAAAAAAAAACAAAACATTACAATGTACAGTTACACTCATAATAACACTATCTAATAAAAAATATTTTTTTAAAAATTGCTCAAAAAAGTTGTAAGGGCTCAAAGAAATGAGGTCTCAAAAAAAGGGCTGCAATGGGCTTTAACATAGAGATAAATACATATACATGTCTAAAGATGTATATGTTTGCACATATATATGTTTATATGTGTGTACATATGTATTTATATGTGTATTTAAATTTGAAAAGGTCTAATAAGTTATCCCTTTATGGCTTTTAGCCATGCAATGTTTAAAGCCTATGGGTAAACATTTTGTTTGTCCGTTACTTGGAGAGTACAAAGTTTTTACAAGTTGCTAGCAGGTTATATTTGATTCATATAAAATATGTGTCAAGGTAGACCCTGCAGCTATTGTCCATAGACTTGCTCTATAAGACTAATGTGACTATGGGGCCTATCTATCAAGCACCAAATGGAGCTTGATGCCCCGTGTTTCTGGCGAGCCTGCAGTTCTAAAGACAGCTGCACCATAACCCTGTCCGCCTGCTCTGAGCAGACGGACAGACATCGCCGGAATTCAACCCGATCGAGTACGATTAGGTTGATTGACACCCCCCTGCTAGCAGCTCACAAGAGCTGTTGGTGCAATGCTGAATACGGAGAGCGTATTGCTCTACGCATTCAGCAATGTCTGTCGGACCTGATCCGCACTGTCGGATCAGGTACGACAGACATATGATAAATAGGCCTCAATATGTCCTTTGCCTATGTGTTTATGGAAAAGTCCATTACATACTGTCACTAAGTCTGTAAATAAAAAATAGAGTCTGTAAATAAAAAATAGATACAAGAAATAGAAACTCTCACTCACCAGTCTGTGCTCATATCTTGCTGCAAGTGAAGTTTGTGGTTATCTGCTCCAAGTTGCAGGTAAGAAGGTTTTGTCCTTGTAGATCGTGCAGCAAGCTGTTGTGCTGTGAGCGTGAATTGTCCATAGCCCTATGAGAATCCGCTCAAAAATAGGAACATCAAACATAGACTCACCAAAGTGAAATAAATCCAGCTGTTGAATGCTGTAAAAAGTAGCTTTTATTCAGTAATGCAGATAAAACGACTTTTCCAAAAAGTCAAATATGTAGCAGTATCGCAGCTAATGAATCGGCCCACAATATATCATCACATCCTATACTTATCACATCACATCCTACCCTATATATCATCACATCCTGATACTGCTACCTATTTGACTTTTTAGAAAAGTCATTTTATCTGCATTACTGAATAAAAGCTACTTTTTACCGCATTCATGTCTGTCCATTAACAGCTGGATTTATTTCACTTTGGTGAGTCTATGTTTGATGTTCCTATTTATATGTGTATATATATTTACAGTTTAGCAAAGAATGTTATGAGACAGGGACCTCCTTCAGACACAACTATAAACTGAAGGATACCTTATTCAAAGTAGCAAAAATGCAAGGTATATAAATTTAGAAGAGGAGCCCACACATGCTTATATTTAGAGAATAAATAAACATCACTGGTAGAATTTGAATAACTCCAGTACAAAGCATATGTGTAAAATTGTATAAATCATTCTCCCAGACTGAAACACAACATCCATACATATAATCAAATACTTTGAAGAAGCCCCTTATAATATCATCTATCCCCTGAAAAAGTTCTCTCCACCAGTCAATAGATAGCAAGCTATTGGATGAAAGGTACAGTACTCACGCCACTTTCCAGGCTTCCTTTCCAGTGCTAAAGTAAGGTGCACCCACAGTAATAAAGGTATTCAGAAGTTCAACCTATGCTTCAAAAAGGACTGATACTTAAGAGGGCTTACCCCGTAGTGATCAGGTGCTCCAACTCTGCTCTGATATGACACGAGCGAGACCGCTCTACTGCTGATGCGACCGGACATCCTCTTGAAGAGCGCCAAGTTGTGGGTGTGTAAGAAACAAACAAACAGGAGCTCCAACTCTGCACTGATATGACATGAGCGAGACCGCTCTACTGCTGATGCGACCGGGGTAGCTCCAAGCTGTCCTCCTCCGAAGCACCAAAGTGTGGGCGTGTCAGGGGTATGTACTGTACCAGCCAATCCAGATGCAATAGAAGGGGGCTGTAAGTTGGGGATCCAAGGCGACTTCAATCCAAAATAGTTGTCCATAGCAGGGTGGGCTCAAATACTCAAGGCAAGGGTGGATATTGCTCTGTGCTGGACAGAATATAAATGAGAGGAAAAAAGAGCGGAGCAATATCCAAAAGTATAAAACATAACATTTATTAAATCCATGAAGATATTAAAAGTCCATAATCACACCACCACAGCTATGATAACGGCTCTTTAGCTGAAATATGTAAGCTTAACCTACTCAGCTGTTTTTGATTGTTTGTTTTAAAAACTGTGGTGGTGTGATTATGGACTTTTAACATCTTCATGGATTTAATAAATGTTATGTTTTATACTTTTGGATATTGCTCCGCACGTTTTTACTCTCTTATATATATTTACAGACATATAATACATATGTATATATTCTTTATTCTTACTCATCTGCCCTTCACTTAGTCAAGCAAAACTACTTCTCTTCTCTCATATCTTCTCACTCCTCAAACCCTAAACCTCTCTTATCCATTTTCAACACTCTCCTCTATCCACCTGCACCACCCCCCTTCATCTGCCTTTAGTGCTCAAGACTTGGCAGACTACTTTTTCAACAAAACACTTACCATCCGAACATCCCACAAGACTGCAACCTTCCATCTCTGCCCCCGGTCACCCCCTCCACCATTCTCAGTACCTTCCCCCCAACCACTGAGAATGAAGTTCCCTAATGTCTTCCTCACACCTCACTACCTCCCAACTTGATGCTATCCCTTCACATTTAATACCTTCTCTGTCTTCTACCCTCACCCCAGCTCTTACTCACATATTCAACCAATCCCTTACTACTGGTTAATTTCCATCATCCTTCAAACACCCCCACCCTCAAAAAACCCTCACTCAACCCCAATTCTCCTGCAAACTACCACCCCATATCACTGCTTCCACTAGCTTCAAAAGTCCTGGAAAAACTAGTTTTCGATCGCCTAACCCACTTCCTATCCTCCAACTCATTGCTTGACCCCTTGCAATCTGGCTTCCATCCCCAACACTCAACACAGGAACACAGGAAACTCATAAAGATTACTTTAAAAGAGACATTCCTAGCTAAAGTGAGAACAATAGAGATTTTGGTTTAATTAAAATGTAACAACAATTTCAGAAACCATATGTGTGATTGCTTGGGAATGTGAGATAAAATCTATTTACCCCTCCCAATGTAAAGAGTCTGACTCAGGTGACAAATCTTGTGAGAAAGTAACTCTGTGCATTTCAAATGCAAATAAACCATGCTATGTGGTTGGGCAGTGAAGACCTTAGGAAACACAGACAAATGCTATGGTGTGAACTTAAAATTACTGAAAGCAGTGTGGGCTGAAGAATTAACATTTACAACCCCTGTATAACACGGATAAAAAAAATTAAATACATTTTACAAAGGAAATAATACCAATAGCTTCATATAAGTTTGGAATGATTCAAATAGCCCATATATGTATATATATTGAAATAGTACGTTTTATATTAAATAAATAATTGCTACAGTTAATAGATATATGAAAAATAGATTCAAACTGTAATAATCCCATGGTCTAATCATATATATAACATAATAATTTTTCTATTTTTCAGATGGAGTGCCTGCATGGGATACCTGAATCATGTTATATGATTATATACTAGATGGTTATGAAAGTTTAAATACAGCGCTGAAAACATATTAGATATATAAATGCCATAAATTTCAGAATAGTTGACAGTATTAAATTGCTTTAATATGGTATGATGCTTGGGGCACATGATATTTGAGATATATATATATATATATATATATATATATATATACATATATTTTGATCAGAGAGGTGATACAAAATTGCCTCATCTATGATTGATATTATGAGGGGTTCATGCAAGAAATTATGACAGTTATTACATATTTAAAGAAATATTTTATTTTTACTGTCTAGAAATATTGCATGTATTGTTGTGCTGTGCTGTCTGCTGCCACCCAGTGTTATGATGCGAGAATTGCAGCCATGAGATGATTGGATGTTGCAAGGATACATTTCCTTGACAGCATACATTCCCAAATGAACCAATCCATGTTCAGTTGCAAAGAACCAATCCGAGACAAGGTTTCCGTGGGGCATTTCCAATACTCACCAATGATAGATAACGATCAAACAAGGGGAGGAGTGAAATCAGATGATTTAACCCCAAGCATAGAGACCGAGAAAGAGGCTGCTGGCTAATCCTGGAGGAATAACTACTGTGGTTATTATTAAAGCACACGGCTACTCTTGGACTCCATATGCGATATCCCTCATTTTGAAATTCTTAGGTGAAATTGAATCTGTTGAGAAACATTGGAAACTGGACATCGATTGGTTTATTTGGTAATGTATACAAGGTTATTGGTAAGATAAGTTATATGCATAGTCACTACAGTTAAATTATAAAAAGCAGATTTAAGGAAATAGTTTATATTTCAAGTTAGCATTTCATAGCCTATGTATTGTTAAACTAATCCCAATCTTAAATTGTTTATCTATGCAAATATATAATAATAATTCAGAAGTGTATATTGTATTATTGTTTAAATTTGTATCTGGTAGACTAAGTAACTTATCTGTGAAAGTTCTGATGTTTTAAATCAATATTGTATTAGGATTGTATTGCTTGGATGTTAAAAGTTAAAGGTTTTAGCCCCATTGTGTTAACTGAATGAAAGGCTATTTGTAAATAAGGCTGATTTTTGAAGGTAAATTTTTCTGGGTTTTGTAAGAAGGATAGCATATCTTAACAGTTGTTTTTAACGTGTATAATAGTGTTTCATATTCTGGTATTACAAATATATTTCAAAATGTTCATAGATATTAACTAAATAAAATAATTCAGGTATTTATATTAATTGTATGGTCAACTATCACCTCTATGCTGATGATACTCAGATCTACCTATCCACCCCTGCACTCTCTCCTTTCCCACATCAGCGGCTGCTTATCTGGCATTACTTCCTGGATGGCCTCTCACCACCTAAAAATCAACATCTCCAAGACTGAGCTTCTTCTAATCCCCCATCTAATTCTACTCCAGTTTCTAACTTTACTATCACTGTTGGTGATACCAATATCTTCCATCACCCCAAGTCCGCTGCCTAGGAGTTACACTTTACTCCAATCTGTCCTTCATACCCCACATCCAATAGATCTCTTCATCCTGTCGCTACCACCTACGCAATATTTCCAAAATTTGTCCTTTTCTGAAACTACTAAACAGCTAATCCATTCCCTAGTAATTTTCCGGCTTGACTACTGTAACAACCTACTAACTGGCCTTCCTCTCTCCCGTCTCTCCCCCCCTTCAATCCATCCTAAATTCCTAAATGCTTCTGCTAGGCTAATCCACCTCTCCCAACACTCTGTATCCGCTGCACCCTTCTGTGAGTCCCTTCACTGGCTCCCCATTCACAGCTGAATTAAATTCAAAATTTTCATTCTGACCTTCAAAGCCCTTAACAATGCAGCCCCCCTACCTGCCCTCACTCATCAACAAATATACACCAGCCCGTCCCCTAAGATCCAACAACGATCTACTCCTTGCCTCTTCTACCATCACCTCTTCCCATGATAGACTACAGGACTTCTCTCGTGCGGCACCAACCCTCTGGAATGCACTTCCTCAAGCTGTCAGACTTTTCCTCAACCTCTCCTCCTTTAAACACTCCCTAAAGACATTTTTGTTAAGGGAAGCCCATCACCAAATCAGTAACTAATGAATTCCACTTACCTAATAGTTGCCCTTATCTAACTCCACACTAACATCATTCCCACCTTTGCAGTCCCCACCTCCTGTTTCTCACCCTCCTACCCATTTAGAATAGGGCTCCCAATTCCCCCTGTATTTGTTTGCTAAATTTTGTCTGGTGTCTCATATTGTACTGCCCTTTTATCTTTGTTACCCATGGACAGCGCTGCGAAATCTGTTGGCACTTTATAAATAAAGAATAATAATAATAATAATATATATAGAAGTGCATTAAAACCCTTTGCAGATTGCAGTCAAATAGATGAAAACATAAATTCATATTTATCCAACATTCATATTTAATAACAGAATGAGGTGCTTAAGAATGACTCGTCATATCAGACTGTTATGTGTTGCTGTATGTACAATTTTTTACTACTCTGATAGTCCTCTTGAAATTGGAACAAATTGTTAATTGTTTGATATGTTTATTTTGTGAACGCATTTATCACTTCAAGAAAAAAAATACTTTAAAAAAAATTAAAAAAATGAAGCGTTATAATGTGTATTTACTGTTTATTATTGCAATGTTCTGCACATATCAGAATATGTTATAAGTATTTTTAAATATATATTCCTATATATATCTGAATATATCTTTACCTATATATAATCATATTCTGAGGAAGGGGAAGGCTCTTCCCTGAAACTTCACCAATCAATAAATATACATAGATGAAAAGTGAGTGCTGGGTCCATTGTATTTATATATATATATATATATATATATATATATATATATATATATATATATATATATATATATAGTACCAAAATACCATCAGATATATGTAGAAATATGTATTTATGTATAAATTTAACATATTTTGTTATATGAAGAACATTGGAATGTGAAATGTTAATATTTTCATGTCGGGTAAGAGTACTTGAGAATATGAGATTGGGTTTGCGCATGAGATGGGTGTTTTCCCCCCACTTATTTTCCTCCATTGACATCTATTGGGGAATATGTTAATGCACCCGATATTCAAAGTCCGACTTTTTGTGCGCATTGGGTTAGCAGGTGAGCAAAAACTTTTTACTTTCAACTTGTAATACGAGTGCTATCTGGCACACATAGCAAGCTTACTTCTTCTTACTTCTAAATACTGCTCCACTTGTAATCTGTCCCTTTATGTTTAAAAAGTTATTTACTGTCACTGCTAGTCTGAAAATTGTGGATTTTCCAGTCCTGAAAATTGAAAGAGCACATGACAGGTTTCATAAGTCTAACCTCCCCACATATCTCTCCTTAATTCCAGTTTGAAACAAAACATTAAAAATTTTTACTAAAACAATGACAGTATCAAGCCGTGTCATCTCCAGACTTAAAGGGACAATTTAGTCAAAATTAAACTTCCATGATTCAGATAAGGCATGCAATTTAAAACAACTTTCTATTTTACTTTTATCATCAATTTTGCTTTGTTCTCTTGGTATTCTTTGTTGAATGGTAAACCTAGGTAGGCTCATATGCTTATTTCTAAGCCCTTGAAGGCCACCACTTATCTCAGTGCAATTGACAGTTTTCCACAGCTAGACATTGTTAATTCATGTGTGCCATATAGATAATATTGTGCTCACACCTGTGGAGTTACTTATGAGAGGGCATTGATTGGCTAAAATGCAAGTCTGTCAAAAGAACTGAAATAAGTGGGCTGTCTGCAGAGGCTTAGATACAAGGTAATCACAGAGGTAAAAAGTATATTAATTTAATTGTGCTGGTAATGCAAAACTGGGGAATGGGTAATAAAGGGATTATCTATCTTTTTAAACAATAAACATTCTGGACTATACTGTCCCTTTAAGTATAGATTGGCTCCTACAATAAGGAAAGTGGTGGGTGGAATTTGATTATCTAATATTGCAGCAAATAAGGTTTGATCATTTCTAATAATGCTCAGGCTCTGCTGATATGTTAATCTATTTGTAAACTGCATAAAGTTTTATAATTCCATGTTGTTTACTGTCCTTTTAACTCTGAAAATGGTGGGTTCTCCTATTCTGAGCACTATGGGGCCGAATTATCAAGCGCTGAATGGAGCTTGATGCCTCTGTTTCCGCGCAAGCCTTCAGGCTTCCCTGGAAACAGCAGGTATAAAGCAGCAGGTCTGCTTGCTCGGAGGCTGTGGACATCAATCCACCCGATTCTATATGATCAGGCTGATTGACACCCCCTGCTAGTGGCCGATTGGCCGCAAATCTGCAGGGGGTGGCTTTGCACAAGCAGTTCACAAGAACTGCTTGTGCAATGATAAAACTCCTAACAGCGTATGCTGTCGGCATTTATCAATGTTCGGCGGACATGATACGCTACATTGTATCATGTCCGCTCGCACTTTAATAAATCGGCCTCTATGGCTATACAAGCCCAACCCTGCTACACATCTGTCCTTAACTGGCTTTAGCAGAAGTGATGAGATAAGAAACTGCAAAAAAATGATACTTTTGGTAAATAAAAAAAGAACAGTGGGCAATCACATCGCCGCTTGCAGCAAACAAGGTGTTAATTTGTTTTGAAAACTGTCATTCTCAGCTGATATGTCTTGTAATTGTTATTATTATTATTTGTTTTATATCCCTTTAACTGACACAATTAGTGGCTCTAAAGGAATGGAAACTGAAATGCACTGTACATTATACAAACATTTTCTGTGCCATTTCAAAATGCAGCATTCATTAGCTTATCATAACACATTGCCTCTTCTCCTCTGCACATTGTTTTAACCTAATATGGAGAGGCAATTACCTACAAACCTTGAGGGAGATCAGCATTTATGAATGAGCCCTGCTTTACATGATATTGCAAAACTTTTTTTTTTTTTAATGGATTAATAGACTTTACAAAACTGGCAGTGTGCACAAGAAAAGAGGGAGAAAATAATATTAATTCCATTAGGCTTAAAATAAAATATAAAAAAAAAATAATTGGAAATATGCCTGGATTCCTCTAAACCACCCAAGCACAGGGAGTCCCAGCTTTAGCAAACAGTGGCGCTGTTTTGTATTCCAGCTGATGTCACAGAGTAGGACTTTCCAGGATTATATCTACTTAAAACAGTCTGTAGAAGATTATAATAGTCATTTTTTTTTTTTTTTTTTACGGTTGCTGGACTTTTAATGGCAAAGTGCAATTATTGACTTTTTTTAAAATTTGACTCAGTAAAAAGCCTCTTAAATAAACATTTTATTCAAATGTTTAGCATGTTTAAAACATCAAATTAATCTTTTTGTATGTATACAGTGACCTAGATTAAAATTGTTGAAACTAATATCTCTCTGAAAAACGTATTTTTCACTTATGCTACCCGATCGGCACTGTTCTGTATGCTAGCACAGCTACTGGCTTAGAGGTAAAAACGTCAACTTTGAAAAGGGAGTGCTGCGCCATGGGCGGCTGGAGCCACTTAGTTTAGTGAGGAGGCAGTGGCACAGAAAGGGTACAATTAGAATTTTTTTTCACAAAGTCATCACTTTATTTATTTATTTATTTTTAGTGCTGGTAAATCCTAACCTTTTTTGAAACGCTAGGATTTACCATCACTTTAACGTGAATTTGCTGATAATTTCGATATCAGTTTAATCAGTTTTAATCATTTTCATCTAAAAAAACATAAATTATGCTTACCTGATAATTTCCTTTTCTTCTGATGGAAAGAGTCCACAGCTGCATTCATTACTTTTGGGAATTAAGAACCTGGCCACCAGGAGGAGGCAAAGACACCCCAGCCAAAGGCTTAAATACTCCTCCCACTCCCCTCATCCCCCAGTCATTCTGTAGAGGAACAAGGAATAGTAGACGAAATATCAGGGTGAAAAGGTGTGAAAAGAATATAAGGACGCCCACATAAATTACGGGTGGGGAGCTGTGGACTCTTTCCATCAGAAGAAAAGGAAATTATTAGGTAAGCATAATTTATGTTTTTCTTCTTAAATGGAAAGAGTCCACAGCTGCATTAATTACTTTTGGGAAACAATACCCAAGCTGTAGAGGACACTGAATGCTAAGTTGGGAGGGTACAATAGGCGGCCCATACTGAGAGCACCAAGCCTGAACCCCAAATAAAAAACCCTGCTTCATCCGAAGCTGAGAAAAAAATTCAAAGAAAAAGCCCCAGTGACACTAACAGCCAGTCCAGAGCCAAACTAGAGACCGCAAAACAGACTCGACTGAGCCAACAGTCCTACAAGGGAAACCGTCGCCCAAAAGACGGTCCCCTCCCACTCCCCATCCCAAATGAAGGGTAAAGCAGCTGAAATCCTCAAGGGGAACAAGGCAAAGGATGACCAAGGAAGCCAAAAGGCTCCTTAATAAAAAAAAACAGCACCTCCAAGAGTGGGCCTAGCACACAGAGACCTGAATGAACCCAAACAGGGAAGGAGGCCACACCTATATCAGGCGAAACCCAGGATAAAACTGGGCATGGAGACCAAAATACGTCTCCCCAACATCCTGCAAGCAAGGAACGCAACTTTAAGAGGCAAAAACCTCCCAGCGCCTGTCCTAGAATACCTAGAAGAGTGTGTAACAGACCCAGGCGAAACCCCAAGTTTGAGAACACAGAGTCCATAACAGGATGACACAGAGGAAGCTTGCAAGGAAGAAGAAGCAGTCATCAAAAACCAGACCACACAAAACAGCCCCTGACAGAGGGCACGCTCCAGGCAACCTAAGCCGCCGGACCTATTCACAGGTCTCTAAAAAGGGGAAGACAAAGTCTCCATCGAGGCACCCCGTGAAGGAGAGAATACCCTCAGAACCCAAGGGAAGAGGAAACCGTCTCCTGTCAAAGGAGCAAGGAGAAGGAAAAACTATCTCCTAGCAGACTGAGCTATCAGAATAGACTCACACACATCCCAGAAACCGCTCGGGCATCCTAACCTGCAGACCCAGATGGGCCACCATATAAGGGAATAAAAATCCCAAAACTGGTACAGAAACGAGCGTAAAGATGGCAGAGTCATCCTCCCAGAGTATATCTACTTAAAACAGTCTGTAGAAGATTATTTAGTGATTTATTTTTTTTATTTTTTTACGGTTGCTGGACTTTTAATAGGAAAGTGCAATTATTGACTTTTTTTTAAAATTTGACTCAGTAAAAAGCCTCTTAAATAAACATTTTATTCAAATGTTTAGCATGTTTAAAACATCAAATTAATCTTTTTGTATGTATACAGTGACCTAGATTAAAATTGTTGAAACTAATATCTCTCTGAAAAAACTTAATAAACACAAAGTCTCCATCGAGGCACCCCGTGAAGGAGAGAATACCCTCAGAACCCAAGGGGAGAGGGAACCGTCTCCTGTCAAAGGAGCAAGGAGAAGGAAAAACTATCTCCTAGCAGACTGAGCTATCAGAATAGACTCACACACATCCCAGAAACTGCTCGGGCATCCTAACCTGCAGAGTCATCCTCCCAGAGTACAAGTACAATCCTACTCTAAAACCAGACAAGGCCATAGACCTAATGATCTATCAAACAGGCCCCACAGTCTGACATGGAACCAGCAAGGTTCCGGGTGGAACCAAATCCACCTTCCAAAAAAAAAAAAAAAAGAAAAAAAAAGAAAAAAAAATCCACCTTCCACTTCCCGACCAGGAGAAGCCCCCAGTAAGGATTCTGTCTCCCTATGAAGAGAATATCCCCTAAAGAAAAAGGGAAGAGGCCGGAAGGTCAATAACCATCTTCAGGCCCGAAGCCACCGGCTAAACGGGAAGAAAATATCCCGTAAATGTCCTAGAGAGGACGCCCTCACAAGTAGCTTGCCCAACAGAGGCACAGCCAACCCATAAGCCTGTGGAGCAGAGAATCTATGGGTATACTGGCAAACTAACAGGGGAATGCCACCCTAAGGCGCACCAGAAACTTGGAATCAGCACCAGCAGCCTGGTAGAAACCCACATTCTTAAGGCGCAATCCACCCAGCTAACCCCAGAGGACATGGGATACTCTGTGGCAAGGAGTAATAAATACTACATTAAACCAGGCCAACCCTGACCCGGTCCATTAGAAGAAGCAAGGATCTTAAAACAACTTGATAGCACACATTCACTGTGCAAATAGCTGCAGCTGGTTTCAAACTGCAAACCTTCTGCTTGCTAGGCAGCTAAGCTAACCCTCAGGCTACTACAGCTGGCAATAGCGCCAGTTCCCACCAACATGGAACATCCCGACCAGCCCTGAGATCCAAAACTACCCAAAACTGGGACAGGAGTGAAGCCCCAGAAGAGGAAGACTCAGGATAAAAACAGGTCCGGGTATCTAATAGTTCAGGCAACTATACCCTATACCCTGGAACTAAACACCCCGACTGGCCACAAAACCAGACAAAGGGAATGTGAATAGCAAAGAGAACTCTAAAGCCCCAACCGAAGGAAGGAGCTACCCCTAGAAAAAATCCAACTATTCAAAGAGCAAGGCTAGAAGTCAAATGAAGGGACTTCACAAGGCCTCAGGACAACAAAAGGGATACCTCGAGCTCCCAAAACCCTACTAGTAAGGCTAGTCTCACCATCACCTCCACACAGGCAGAGGGCACAGGGGATAGAAAGGTGCTAAACCTTCCCAGCTCTGGGAGCCCTGAGCTAAGCAAGTACCTATAGGGATCAACCAATGTCCGGAACACAGATCCCCAAAAGGAGATCTAACCACCCGGAGATAATGGAAGACGACCCAAAGGTCTCATAACATTTATTCCCTAGCTGCCATTTTGAGTTGTACTCGTTAAACTCAGGCTATAATCTTTACCTTGTCACCGTTATATGGTCTTTTTCAGGGTTGTTAATACAGCCGTAACTGAAATTTAGTTTAACGAGTACAACTCAAAATGGCAGCTAGGGAATAAATGCTGGTAAGATAGCCGCAAACCACAAGCGGACAGTATCATACTACTAAGGGAATCGGGGCACACATTACGATATATACTTGACATAATTAGCAGCGCATATAGTATAGCCAAACTTGGCATCAGTGCAAATAGAGATAAAAAAAAAGTGTTGCTTGAATTCCAATGTAGATGCTGTTGATGATATATTTATAACGGATTTCATAGTCAGCAGCGCACACAAGTATAGCCAAACTTGGTAACAGTGTAAACAGAGGCAATATATGAGTATTATCAAGTGCAGCTTGAACGCTAACGCTAACGCTGCTGATACATTTATAACGGGTCTTAAGATCTGCAGAAGCCAAATAGACTGTGGGTGCTGCATGAATGTGTGTTTACAATACCAATTCATAATTATCATAAAGGTATGCTGTGAGATACATGTAACATAATCAAGTATCCACTAACCAAAGGAATTGTAATAATAACAAGTAACATTACATAAGGTGAAACTCGTAATAATATTACCTGCATAAGAAACTCGCACACACAGTCGCTATCATTAAGTAAATTACCACTGAGTTAATAGTGTGAAAGATGACACCCACAATAACAGCATTGACATAACTAAATAAAATAAAATATAAGGTGTCATTGAATCTAACAGACCACACGCAATTATAAGCCATTATAAGAAGTGGGGCCAAAAATAACATACCACGGCTGCACTGTACCAGCCAAGGATTCTGGTATCAGGCATAACCAAATCACAAAATTGTCATCCAGAATGACAAGAGTGTCAATTTAGATAATAGTGCTATATAAGAGATACAAAATCGCTTTATTTCACAGCGATTAGAGGGAAGACAGGTCCGAATTCGTAAATCACTAGACCTGATAGTAATCACAATACGATTGTTTTTACCAAGTATATTGTTAAACCTATAAGGGGAATACAATCCTAAACAAGACAGATGACAACCATATGATCACAAAAATTTAAGTGAGGGGCAGAACTGATATTGCCTGAATAAATTTACATATAAATAAGGTTGATTATAAGACGAGTGCAAACAAGTGAAGTATACTTCAAAACAATAAGAATTACACAGTAATGGTCTATGTGTCCATGTGAATAAAGCATGAGAAGTCCCTCATGTCCATGTGAATAAAGCATGAGAAGTCCCTCTACTAACCTAGGCTAATAAATCAAACAAATTACTCATATTAATTGACAAAAATTTCTTTGAATAAAGTCTCAACAAATAATGAGGAAATAACACACTTACAGATACTTATTACAGGGCTCTCATTATCCCTATTTTATTCAAAGGTGATTCAAATGCGAGTACCGATTAATTCCCATATATATATATATATATATATATATATAACTAAGGATAATATAAGAAACAATCGGTCTCACATATTGCCTAATAGCAACTATAGAGGGTTGCTAGCAGCAACTAGAGATAGAGTGATTTTAATTGTCTATGTCCACCCACCTTTTTAAAGTAATAAATAAAAGTTAAATTTTAAACAGATCAGTGGTCTCTACCCCAGTCTGGGCAGAGAGTGCTACATAGCATTTCTTTCCAGGGAGTCTATCCCAATTGTTCTGTAAGTTCAGTACCAGATGCTAGCACCACTCCTCATAAGAAATACAATACATTGATACTAAAACAAATATAGTATCTTAAGTAATTAAAACTAGTGAGGAGCTTGCCTTCATAGTGCCCTTGTTATCCTTGTGTGTTAAAGACAAATAAAAGATATCCCATCAGATACAAAATAAAATATAAAGCAACCCGAAGGTTAACACCCAAAAGACACAGGCCTACCCACAGGACCAGCCAAACAGAGCCCTGTCTTTCAAAGAAACTGGGAAAGATCTCGAACAAATGACAAACAGGAAATAGCCCCCCATGTCTAATGAGGTGTACCATTCAAATTATCAGACTGAAATTCCCTGTATCTGTTAACGATAGGGTCATTCAATAACTGAAAGAGATGTCTAAGCAACACGCTAAGGCGTGCAATCCTGTAACGAAAGGCTCAACACTCCGGAACAGATACACCCGTGGGAAACTGTGAGGCCAACCCCAAGGTGGAAGATCTGGGACAATAGTGCACAAGCACAAGCAGACGGCCCATCGCTAACATTATCTAGAAGTGAAAACGTGCTGACCACCCCGCATGGAGGAACCATAAACTTGGTTACCCGCATGTGTAGAAGTATGCATTGGTAGGGAACTCGCCTCCTGGAGGACAGGACCCCCAGAGGCGGATGGCTCAGCAGGCCTCTAATATGGCATACAGAACAAAACTGGTCGACATGTGTCAACGAGGCCAAACCGGAGTCATCATCGGACACAGAATCTGAATCTGAAATCAAAATAGTCTCGGTATCAGAATCCTCTGTAACTGAATCTGAAATAAGCAAAGTCTCAGCATCAGAATCCTCCATGATTGGATAGAGGAATTATGAATATGGACTAAAGTATTAAATAAAACGGCACCTGACATCCACAATGGCTGGGGCACTCACCACCTCCTATGACCAGACCCTGCAGACTAGAATATTCCTTCACCACATGGTCAGGAATGAGGAAATGGGGAACGGAATGGAACCACACCCGAACACAAGGTGAACTGTACAGTCCAAAAAAGCACGCCCAACCAAAAGGCCGCGTCACTTCCAAAGGCCTCAAAGTTCCAACCACGAGCCCAAAAACATCACACATAAGCAGGATGAATCACATAACAAACATGATTATAAACCCCCCTGTTCAATAACCCCCCTCAGGAGATATTAACCCTTGATTCCAAGATACTATCAGAGACTCACTGAGACCCCTTTGTCATATAGTTAGACCCGCAAGGTGTTGTAGCCTCTCGGAAAAAACATTCACATTAAAGTACATTGACGATAAAGTAAAGTTAAACGATCTTACCAAAATCTATGCCGTGGAACAGGAACACGGCCCTTCAAGTGTGACGAATAGTGGCATCCATGGACTTGAGAGAAGAAAGCAGGCAGCAGAGCGAAGTTCGACAACGCCGATTGCTTAAGGAGCTTTTAATATGAGTTGGGATGGTTTCGCAAAGAGACTCTCCCTGCATCTCCGGACTCTAACTTTCATCCAAGCCCTCACTAAGAGACCGACAGGACTACTTAAAACTCCTGTCTCATGCCGAAGGGTACTACCCTCCATATGAGACAAAAAATACAAATTTAAAATTCTGACACTTCTCTGCCATCCTCCTGGGACGAAAGGCAAAGAATGACTGGGGGATGAGGGGAGTGGGAGGAGTATTTAAACCTTTGGCTAGGATGTCTTTGCCTCCTCCTGGTGGCCATGTTCTTAATTCCCAAAAGTAATGAATGCAGCTGTGGACTCTTTCCATTTAAGAAGAACATATATTTTTTATTGTTTATGTTTACTGCTCTTTTGTATACATGATATAATATGCTTGTAGAGCAGGAATCCACATTTACTAAACTGGAACAGATCCTTGTATAATATGTCTTTCACATTAAGCATGAACTAGTGTAATGTAAACACTTTTCCTTCATAAAACTTTACGAACAGTGAACAGTGACTGCTTTGGACAACTATTCCCTCATTACTATTAAATATAAATAAGTGGGAAGAAAACATTGATATTAAACTATAGCGACATATCAGCACCCTCTGAATGCATCTATAAGATGATGGTGCTATGTAACCTTTTGTCCATTTCTATCAACAAGAAGAAAAACAAACAATAAAATGATTTGGAAGCCAATATGTATCATTTTGATTCTTTTATATCATCCAGTAAGTGTTGTGTACTTTATTTATAATGTTGTGGCTTACAATGACAGGAAAGAAAATCCCTTTGATGGAAGACAATATAGGTACTGAGGTATGCTGCATGCTCTGGTCAGTTTAGGTTAATTGCTGAGATATATAGGAGCCCATTTATAAAGCCATTAAATGCCTGTTCTGCTTCATTCTCACATCAGTTCATGCACAAATGATAATTCTGATAGAGCTTTTACTGTGCACATAAATTAAAACATATTTAGATATGGTCCAAGCACTAGCATTTTAAACAGTATGTCTTATCGTAGAGTTGGTGGTGCCTTGTATTGTGTTGGTGATACATGATACAAGCCACTGCCAATTATTTAAGCAGATAAACTGTTTAAAATTCTGGTTCATGAAGCATATTTAGATATGCTTCATGTGTATTACAAAAAAAAGATTCTATTTAAAATATAAGTACACTGATGAGTCCTGAAATGCATCCTGAAAAGCTTATTAACTATGGCCCCTTTGAAGCCAAAAATACCTAAAGGACAGACTGACTGGGAGAACTAATATTACACATATTATAGAGAGCAATTATCCAAGAACCAGTGTGCCCTCTTAATTGATTAATTCAGCTGACCAGTTGTAATGATTAATTTGCTAGTGTCTCTGCTTACTTCAGCTATCCTGCTGAGGAGGTATAGACCAGCAATGGTAGAGTGGAGAAGGCTGAATGCACTGGAAACCAATGTGTTATTTTATTATTATTACCACTTTTTTGTAGAGAACCAACATATTACATAGTAAAATTTACAAAATGGTAGCTACAGAAATGAAGACGAGGTAGAGAACTGTCACTGGATGTAGGTTACCTTGTAAGATAATATACAGGACAGGTGTGCCTGTGAGCTTACATACTAAAAAGGCAGTACAGGGAGAAATGATTAGAAAAGAGAGGGCTCTAAGGTAAGGGAGAAATTAATAGGTAGAAATAATATGAGCATATAGCTATATAGCAACATTGGAAACATAAATGTGCACTCTACTGGCCTATATAGCTTGCACTGCCACATGTTTCATGTGTGTTTAAAAATGATCGTCCGATCATCCTGTCATCACAATCAAATGTGTAGACCTGTGCAGCTCTTGCTGGATTAGCTTGAGGAAACAGCTCTTTAGAAGCTGAGAAACGTGTCGCTTTTTTTAATAAAGAAACTGTTTTTATTTATACACTTTCTGCATCGGTGTTTTATCATTATTTGGGATTTTGGAGTGCATCCAGCCCCTTGCCTGTGGAGTTCAGCTAGCTGGGCAGCTGTGAAGTCCCAGTCTGGTTTTTTTTGCACCTGGAGGTAAGTGCAATCATACCATATATTGTTGTCTCTGCCTTGACGTTATTAGGCTATGGTTGTTTGCTCTTTACTTCCATACAGGCCTTTGGTAGTCTCCTTCTAAGAAGATTTGGCCTAACATCACAGTCGGTTGGAAACAGTGAGCTGGACTACAGTGAGTAGATTTATTGTTCCATTATCATTATCACTTGTCGTGGTGGTACTAGGCCATTTGTGGCGCCTCTGTGTTTCCCTTTTACAGATCATCACCCGCCAGGATTTGACCATCCTTTGACAGAGAGCTGCCTTATTCCAGATTATATGGACTTTTTGTATGCTTTTGTGTGTGTTGTGTTTGCTGTATTGACTTATGGTATATGTTTAAAAAGAAAGTGCCCCCTATGGGATTATTTGTGCTATAGTGCATTTATCTCTTTTTTAAATGTTTTGTTATAACTTTGTCTGTTGATTGCCTACCTGAACCACTGTAGATCTCTGTCCATCTCAGGGATATTACTGGCTGATGGCTTGATTAACAGGGTCATGATCTCTAAACTTAGATGTCTGGTTTTGATCAAACAAACATTGTGAGACTGAAATATCTTATAAGCAGGATATCTAGCTACAAAATTACCAAAATACTTTGCTGCCTAAAATAGGCTTAGCACACTTCCAATTGTAGAGGCAGAGTATAGAGAAGGGGTTAGCGCAGCTGACACAGACTATGGAATGAATAGTGTGCTCCTACTGTAGAGGCAGAGTATAGAGAAGGGGTTAGCGCAGCTGACACAGACTATGGAATGAATAGTGCGCTCCCACTGTAGAGGCAAAGTATAGAGAAGGGGTTAGCGCAGCTGACACAGACTATGAAACTAATAACATGCTTCCCATTGTAGAGGCAGACGAGAGAGAAGGGGTTAGCGTGGATGACACAGACTTAAAATCTAATTAGTGCGTCTGGGCACAGAAGCCTGAGGATAACTTGTCTAGCGCAGTGTACGTTACACTGCATGATGAGCTTGGCTTGAGAATTAGTGCTCCTTGAGAAGTTAGCATGGCTACAAAGTAGGGATGGGCAAATGTTTTGCAACATTCGAAAAATGAAACAAATGTTAACATATTTGTTCAATTCCAATTTTGAATGTTTGTACAACATTCTAACATTCATTTCATGTGTTTAAATTATGCAATATTTGAATTCTAAAAATTTTAATTTATATATTTGTATTAGTATTTCTAAAGCTTTATTTAAATGTAATATTCGAATTATGCAATATTCGAAATATAAACATTCAAATTGACATATTTGTATCTATTATGCATCAATGTAATAAATTCCCTACCACATGAACTATTGAACTTCTGAATAGTATTTGTTAAATCAAATGTTACATTCGAAATTTCAAATGTGGACAATCTATCTAATTACGAACATTCAAATTCGAATGAGACATTCGAAAACTGTAAATAGCATTTGATAATAGAATTTTTGAGAATATTTGTCTTATCAACTTTCAATTATGTAAATTGAATTTCTACAATAAAATTTGTTCTAATATTTGAATATAAACACATTCGCCCATCCCTACTACCAAGCAACCATGCAGGTAAGTGTTCCCCTGACTTAAAGGGACAGGAAAGTCAAAAATAAACTAGCATGATTCAGAGAGAGCAGGTATTTTCAAGATAATGTTAAATTCACTTATATTTTCAAATGTGCTTCATTCTCTTGGTAACCCTTGTTGAAAAATAATACACACATATCTTAGCTAACTTCTGATTGATGTCTGCAAACATTTGTCTGTTGTGATTGGCTAACTAGATGTGTTCAGCCAGCTGCCAGTAGTTCATTGATGTTCCTTCAGCAAAGGATAACAAGAGAATTAAGAAAATTTGATAATCAAAGTGAATTGAAAAGTTGTTTATAATTGTATGTTCTATCAAAATCATGAAATATTTTTTTTTTGTGCCTTTAAAATGGACCCTACATACTAGTACGCTCACTATGCTGCAATGCATGCTGGTATCAGGCTCAGTTGCCAATCACTATATTTCTCAGGAGTGAGGCAGTCCAGTGATTCTAAATAAAGTGGCCCATGGTTATATGATCACTGTCAAGTCACAGTGATCACATGTCAAAAATCACAAGCCATTGTCATTGCCATTTGTTAACACTGACTTGTCTTGGCCCCTTCTCTACTGCCCCAGTTATCACTTACAGTGAAAAAAGAGTGTAACGTTTATTTAAATAAAGTGTTTTAATGTATTTTTTTTTATAATTTTATTTTTGTTTTTACTCCTACATTTTATTTTTTGCTCTTGGTGATATAATGGTTAAAATAAATGAGCCAATTTACAAGTGGTGCTGTACTAACTGCGCTCAAAGTAAAAAATGATCACGCCCGCATTAACGTGAGCATTACATGTTGAAAATAAATAGTTAGCGCTCGCGCAGAAAGACCAATGCATGCTAACTTCAGGAGGACTTCAAATATCATGAACTTGTTAGCTTCTTCTCTCCATAGACTTCCATGGGGTACGTGAAAAGAAAATATAATATATCACTCGCTCGCTAACCTGACAATGCGCTAAACCCAAAGGTGTTAGGAATACTTTACATTCCTATGTTCTACACATAAAAGAAAATGTTCTTTTTATCTTTATATATATATATATATATATATATATATATATATATATATATATATATATATACACACAATATATATATGATTATTTAAAATATATATATATATATATATATATATATATATATATATATATGTATATATATATATATATATATATATAATATATATATATATATATATATATATATATAGAAAAAGAGAAGAAATTCAGATGAACCCTTATCCAGCACAACCCTTATAATTCCAATTAGGAAAACCACAAACAGGTTATCAATATAATTTCAATTAAAAACACATTAAATCACATTAAAATTTAATTAAAATGATATTGCATGTTTAATGTTATTTGAGTGTTTATATACATGTATATATACAGTTTATGTATACATGTGTATTTATGTGTTCATATGTGTATATTTGTATGTATGTATATGTTATGTTTACACATGTAAACACATAAATGCAAACACACACATATATATATTTATTTATATATACACACATTGGAGCCCTTTTCAGTCAAATAATTTGTCATATACAATATCCCTTTTAAAACCTTTTTTATATTAATATTGAAATGATAAATCTGTAGTAAAAAGTATGTGTGTATATATATATATATATATTAATAGCACAGGGTGTTTTTAGGGGGGGTTTATGTGCTTGGGGTTCTGTTCGTGTAATGATTTTTACATTAGGTTTAGTGCTGCTTTGGGTATTTTCAATTGGTGATAACAGCATTTCTGAAGCGTTATTACAACCGGATTATTGCTTTCACTGGGCATGTAATGCTCAAGTTGTAATTTCAAAGTAAATGGGGCCAGTGCACTAAATTGCACTTCCTATTATAAATATTGGATGTGTTCATTTTAGCGCTTGTACAAAACAAATCTTTGGCTAAATGTTTTAACCAATGCTTGTAATAACAAATCGAGTGCTACTAATTGCACAGGACTGAGTGAAAAAAAATAACGCACAATATGCAATCAGTAACAATCACATAATGTTTAATTACACATAATTAAATCAACTTTCACTGTACTTTCATTATTTATTTTGCCTTATTTTCCTGTAAGTTGAAAAAGTCTTACCTTGTAGTTTTCTCCACTACCCCCAAAGTGGTTGGAGTGAATTTTTGAGGATTTATAGCCCTGTCCCTCCTACTTGATCACTGCAGCAGATCATTTATATCTGTCCTTGATTGGCCAAAGCAAAGGAGCCAACATACTCAAACAGCTTTTCAAGGTTTGTTTCTGCGATATCTCTGGGCAGTATGAGAAGAAAACACAAGTAACTATATATAATAGATGTGATCAAGGTAGTTTGTTGAGATGGCTGATCCTCAAAAAATGAAAAAAGACCACAAATGGTTTACAGTCTATTATTCCCTTTTTTACATATGTTTTGCCCACATAGCACATAGTTCTATTTAACTCTAACCATGACCCCATCCTGAACCATTACAGCTCTCTCCTGTTATAATATTTCTGGTATAGCACAATGACATGATGTACCAGACTGTTATGTTGCCTTTAGTCTGCTCACTAATTTACACAAATGCAGACCTCCCAACATTTTGTGGCTGCTACCTTATACCAGTCAACAACTGGGTTGCTTCAGAATGGATCCATGGGTGGTGTCAGTAGACACCATAGGTGGAGCCAGCCAGCATGTAGGGTTGTTTCAGGGCATGCCTGGACAGTCTCAAGTTTCACAAACAGAAAGAGCATGCAGCTTTAAAGAGCTTACTAAATTACTTTTACTATTATCAAGTTTTCTTAATTATCTATCCTTTGTTGAAAAGCAGCGATGTAAGCTCAGGAGCGGGCATGTGTTTGAAGAACTATACGGAAGCAGTTTTGTAGGCATGTTGTGCATATACAAGAGCACTAGATGGCAGCACTATTTCCAGCCATGTGGTGCCCCAGAAACTTACCTAGGTATCTCTACAACAAGAATAACATGGCCACAAAGCAAATTTGATAATAGAAGTCAACTGGAATATTTTGTAAAATTGTATGCTCTGTCTGACTCACAAAAGAACATTTTTGGGTTTCATATCCCTTTAATGAAAGGGACAAGATGAGCAGTGTGCTAGAGCTCCCAACCGGTCACAATTCTCTAAACTGTGGTTTGGTTTTGGTTGTCTGTAAATGGCTACAATCCATCGCTTGCACTGCTAGTGATACGCTTGACAAAACAAATACCATGGACTCCTCTAATTTGTAACTAATGTTACATTTCCTTGAACAGTATGACACTAGAGCGAAAATGAATAGACATATTCACAAATTCATGAAAAAGTGGGAACCATTTGTTCTGACTTTGCTGACAAATGCTCTTTCTATTGGCTGGAAGCCTGGTGAAGTCAGAATCACAAAAACCTTATCTAGAAGACGTCTAAGCTTGCCAGACAAGCGGTATGGTACAGTAGGAGAGAAACAAGTAAAAAATAAGTGTTTGTATTAATCAATATTAGCAAACAATTATCTTGTTTTACTCTCAAAATCCAGCACTTATTTGTATTAAATATATGGAGCTATTTAATCTTTTTATTATTATTATTATTATCTTTAATTCATAATGCAATTTTTGCCAAAATTTCTTACTTCATTTACAACTAATTTCACTCTCAAATGGCTTTTCCATGACATTAAATTGTAAGCTCTTTAGTGAATTGAGTATGGCCCTCTTCCTCTTTAATTAATTTATATATATATATATATATATATATATATATATTTGTAGCCTATTTTATTTCTTTGTATTTCTTTATCTCCACTTATCAGTGTAACTGTGTACCCAGTGCCACAGAATTTGTTGAGTTCTTTACAAATAAATGACATCAATGATAATTTAACTTTCCTATAAACTTATTTTTTTTCCATATGAACATACACCTTCCTACTTTAGTTTAAAGGGACACTAAACGTTTGAAAAAACTTGTCTTAAAGCGCTCTATTCATCTTTGATAATGATATTTGTAATTGGCTTTGCTTGTCATATTATTACCGTTCTCTGAATATTATGCTGCTAAAATTAATTGAATTCCAAACCCACGGTTTAAGCTGTAGTTTGAATAACGAAACATTCACGATAACCTTAGTTATCAAGATGGCCGATTTCGTCTGTACTGCGCATGCGCAATCTATCTAACACGTCATCCTATACATCACCGTCCTCTAAACAGCAATCTGTTTAGAATCTAAGCGGCATCTAAGCGACAATCTGCACATGCGTGAAACCTCAGATTATATATTGCGCATGCGCCCGGTGACGAAAAAGATGCGTTAATGATATGCACGAAAATGCATTGTGATTGGAGACAGGTTTTTGTATTAAAGGTACCATAAAAGGGGGTTTGGCTTCTATGATGTTTTTTGCCAAATTAACGGCTAGATTACGAGTTGTGCGTTAGGGTAAAAAAGCAGCGTTAAGAGGTTTGCGGGGCATTGCCCCAAAGTAATCAGCTCTTTTACCTGTAAAAAAAATACAAACAACCCCCCCAACAGTAAAACCCACCACCCACACAACCAACCCCCCAAATAAAATACTATCTAATAAAAACTAAGCGCCCCATTGCCCTGAAAAGGGCATTTGGATGGGCATTGCCCTTAAAAGGGCAGTTAGCTCTTTTGTCGTCCAAACCAAAAATCTAAAAAATAAAACCCACCCAATACACCCTTAAAAACACTAACCCCCTGAAAATCGACTTACCGGGAGACATCTTCATCCAAGCCTGGCGAAGTGGTCCTCCAGATGGGCAGAAGTCTTCATCCAAGCTGGGCAGAAGTGGTCCTCCAGACGGGCAGAAGTCTTCATCCAGACGGCATCTTCTATCTTCATCCATCCGGCGCGGAGCGGGTCAATCTTCAAGACATCCGACGCGGAGCATCCTCTTCTGGGACGACTAAAACAGAATGAAGGTACATTTTTACGTCATCCAAGATGGCGGCCCTTAGATTCCGATTGGCTGATAGAATTCTATCAGCCAATCGGAATTAAGGTAGAAAAAATCCTATTGGCTGATCCAATCAGCCAATAGGATTGAGCTCGCATTCTATTGGCTGTTCATAACTGCTGTTTCTGGCGACTCTGAAGACTCATCAGAAACACGGGCCCTTAAGCTCCATACGGAGCTTGATAAGTGGGCCTCTTAATATCTTTGTTTTTATTTCATACTCACATTTTTGTAACTATTAAGTACAGTATTCTTTTCATTTGGAGCAGGGTTTCTCAATTGGGTAGTCATGATCAGGGTCGTTACTGTTCAGTCTTGTTTGCTTAAAACTGAAACCTTCTGACAGTTGTAGAAATGTGCCAAAGAAAAACCCCATTATATACAGTGAACGTGAGGTTTGTGGGTTTTTTTAAATCACAGTCTTTACAGGGAGCTCTGCAACTTTGTACTATTGTCACTTCTCGGTTTTGCGATTTACATGTGAGAAATGTTAAAATGCTGCATTAATATATTAAAAGTTTGAAAAACATAATTGATCAGACATGCCCAGTATATTACCATTTTGCCCCTATAGAAATGCATTCATATTCTTTAGTACTTATCATGAAGACCACTCTATCCAATAACAGACACAGACTATATTTAACCTTTTTACCCATTTGGTTTTTCAGTGATCAGCATACATTATTGTTAAATAAATAAGTGTAATCTTCTTACATGCAAAATACCTTATTGTAACAGATAATAACTTACTGATGGCTTACTTATAACACACTTCATGAAGCTCCACTCGGTGTGTGGTGTCTGTTCTCTCACAATCTGTCTCAGCCTCCCTACCTGCCTACATTTGTCAGAATGTGCAGCACCACAGCCTCAGATCATGGAGTAAGGTTCATAGTTAAAGAGGGGCAAGCAGGGGTGGAACTACTTTTAGTGCAGCAGGTGCAGTGGCATCAGGGACCAAGTGCTGGGGGGGGGGGGCACAGCAGCCAGTCTATACATAGGTGTATCCAGAATTTGTACAATCCTAATACAAGGATCATTTTATTAGTGCAGGTTAGTGCTTCTAACCTATCTGTCTGTCTGTCTATCTATCATTTTATCTATCTTCAAAATCATTATACAGAGGAGTATGTATATTATTACTAATTCCTTACTACAGAGTTACCCTTGGGGGACCCGGGCCCTCTGTTGAGTAAGTCTGTTTCTTGGAGCAAGCCATTATATAGGTTGCTTTCCTTTAGTAACGATAGTGCTCAGCCATTGGGGACAACTGAATGATGGCAGATAGGAGGCCCACTTAGTTTCAGGACAGTGCACTTTCCATAATAAGGGCTAGATTACAAGTGTTAACTCTACTAGACGAAGGCTTTTTGTGCACCTCGGGTAGCACTCGTATTACGAGTTGAAAGTAAAGCGTTCTTGCACAATTGCTAACCTGACACACTCAAAAATTATCGTGATCGCATTATAGGACCAGTAAATACAGTAGATTTGCATAATCAACCAATTCATGATAACAGGACAATGAAATAGCACTTAGGGGCCGATTTATCAAGGGCCAAATGGCCCCTGAAATCAGCAGTTAAGAAGCAGCGGTCTTAAAAAATATTCATATACATATTTTAAAAGTTATAAAGGTTAAAAGGTATATGGTATATGTAAAAGGTATATGGTATATGACAAGGTGATTGACTGCAAATGGGTATATTGTATATATACATACATATACATATCTAAAAATGTGTATGTATGTATGCATATATATATATATATATGCATATATATATATATATAGATAGATAGATAGATAGATAGATGGATAGACATGTGTGTGTGTGTATATATATGTGGGTAAATATGTATTTGTGTATGTATGTGTTTTACTGTATATTTACAGCACACATTTAACATTTCAATGTTATTTATATACAGGACTTTGTTTTTATTGTAAATACATATTTCTATATCTATATCTGTATATACCTATACCTGTATATATATACAATAATTGACCATGTGCTCCCCCTTTCTAGGGGTGGAGACCGCGACAGGATACTACTGCAAAAGGAGGCCAGATGGACATTCCACTTACAGACATTAGTCCCTAAAGGCTTGAACACCCATCTGGACTGGCAGGCTTTTCTATAGCAGTACCAGGCTATCTCAGTCTATGAATCAGTCTACTGGTTCTTTCTAAGGTGCAATTGCCCTGATAGTGAGATATTTTTGGACTAGGAGAGTCCACTAATCCAATTATAATGAGAGTCCTGATTCATTAATAACTTTTTATTATTTAGTCATATGTCTTATGATCAGCTATCCTATATAGCTTTTCTATCTCTAACATATTTATGTTTTTTACTATTTCTCTATATATGCTTTTATCATATACAAGTTCTAGCAATTGTCTCTATCTACCGTATTGTACTGGTTCTGCACCACCAGATGTGCATGTCTTTATACACTATTGGTATTCCCTATTATAACGCTATAGTTTAGCGTTATGGCATACACATCTGTGATGGTCCAGTATTACATACCAGGTCTTATAGCAATTTGCCGGTCTCTGTATATATTGACTATTTTGCCTATGATTACACTTTTAGGGAGTTTATTTAATACGAGTGTATTTCTTGTTTTGTTTACGTGCCATGACTACTGTTGCTCATTATTCAGCCCTGTGAGCTTTTTCAATTGGCTACTGGAGGGTCACATGATCCAGAGCGTTTTACATTATTATTACTTGATGCTCTGTAATGTTACTTACCATATCCTGTTGTTTATGTGAGAACTCCAGCAACAGAATCGGGTTCCCTTGTAAATGGGTATTTTGTTTTTGCACCAGATTGCACACAGTTTTTATTGCCTGATTTATTTGTTTACGATTAGCTTGTCTAAGGGTCAACGTGTCTCCGCAAGCTTTTCTTATGATGGTTGCTATGGGCAACCCGGTGCGGCACATTTTGACTACTTATACAAACCACAATCCATACTATTTTGCCATGCTTTAATGTTTATCAATTTTACGCCCAACTTATGGTTTATTTTGTATGTTATTTCATAGGGTGCACATATTTATTGTTTTGGTCTGACCGGACTCACGTTGCCCGGGATGATGACGTCACCTGTTTGGGGCGAAGCTACCCTGGAGAGCGTGGACGCCCGGCCAGTTCAACAGTGGTGGCTTGTTGCATTTAAGGGGTGCTGGGGTAAGTAATATGTAACACTTTTTGTCTGAGGACGGACGTTAGGCGTCCGAAAAACGTTCACTATTAAAAGTGCCTGAATAAGGATCCCTTGGAGTGCGCTTTTTTTGTATATATAATTGTCTATTTGCTGGTTTTGCTGCACCCAGGGCATTGGTTCAAACTGTTAGCTTGGAGTGCAATCCTCTTCTACTTTTATATATATTATTCTTAAGGATTCAGTCAGACCAGCTCTAAGAACTACCTGATATAATTCAGTAATAGGAGAACCTGAGACCAACTAGTATCTGTGTCTGAGGGGGCTAAGGAGGAATCAAAAGGATTAATAAAATCAATAAAGATAGAAAAAAATATAGAGGTAGAAAAGATAGGAAAAAGTAAATAGGATTCCCTAGCCAGCACTTCCCATTTAATTGCAGCATATTTAAACAGAGATGCCGAAAGCAGAGGGTACCAAAATCACAGCCAAAGCAAGGAGTCAGAATGCACATTAGTAATACAAAAAATATAAATTTATTAACTACCTTAGTCTACAACATATAAACATTCCCTATTAACCCATAACTCTATTAAAAGTACACAACCTATGGCCATAGTAGAGAGAAAAATTATTAAGACATCTGTCAGGTACATATGTATCTCAAGGTATAAAGGATCATATCATTATCAATATAAAACCTATGCAAGGCGTAACTCCTCTGCTAAAAAACAAGACTTGGTTTTGATTAGATCTAATAACTCAGATTATTAGGTCAAATAACAGATATGTACGTCAAAAGCAGAAGTATAATGCAGTCCAGCAATGTCCAGCAGTTAATGCACATGCATATATCAGATGAAGCGATAGAATAGCTTATGTGTTTAGCCGTAAGCTGCAGGTTAGTGACGTTATTTGTTAAACAGTTCATGCAGGTTAATCACTTTATATATTGAGCAGTTCATGCATATTGTATCACAGTCATATATAGCAGAGAAATGCTTATAGCATCTGTTCAATTGGTGTTGTTATTCAGGGAAATCCTACTGAGAGCTGTACCTCGCCTAAGGGTCCCTTGTTAGATCTCACCACTTCCCAGATATGCTGTGATCCATCCTCTGATGCCTGCGTGATGTCCGTCATACGATCTTGTTTTTATGCAGCTTGAAGTGCGGGCTGTCCTTGCCTTCTCTCTAGGCTGTTTGCAACACAGCAGATCCCTTTACTTACTCGGGTGGTCCACCCCCGAGTCATGTTGGAACACGTAACACGTGTTTCGCCGCTAGGAAACTTCCGGTGCGGCTTCTTCATGACGTTCCAACAGACTCGGGGTGGACCACCCGAGTAAGTAAAGGGATCTGCTGTGTTGCAAACAGCCTAGAGAGAAGGCAAGGACAGCCCGCACTTCAAGCTGCATAAAAACAAGATCCGTATGACGGACATTCACGCAGGCATCAGAGAATGGATCACAGCATATCTGGGAAGTGGTGAGATCTAACAAGGGACCCTTAGGCGAGAGTACAGCTCTCAGAAGGATTTCCCTGAATAACAACACCAATTGAACAGATGCTATAAGCATTTCTCTGCTATATAATGACTGTGATCAATATGCATGAACTGCTCAATATATAAAGTGATTAACCTGCATGAACTGTTTAACAAATAACGTCACTAACCTGCAGCTTAAGGGCTAAAACACATAAGCTATTCTATCGCTTCATCTGATATATGCATGTGCATTAACTGCTGGACATTGCTGGACTGCATTATACTTTGACATCTGCTTTTGACGTACATATCTGTTATTTTGACCTATAATCTGAGTTATTAGATCTAATCAATAACCTAAGTCTGTTTTTTAGCAGAGGAGTTACGCCTTGCATAGGTTTTATATTGATAATGATATGATCCTTTATACCTTGAGATACATATGTACCTGACAGATGTCTTAATAATTTTTCTCATCTACTATGGCCATAGGTTTGTGTACTTTTAATAGAGTTATGGGTAATAGGGAATGTTTATATGTTGTAGACTAAGGTAGTTAATAAATTTATATTTTTTGTATTACTAATGTGCATTCTGACTCCTTGCTTTGGCTGTGATTTTGGTACCCTCTGCTGTGGCATCTCTGTTTAAATATGCTGCAATTAAATGGGAAGTGCTGGCTAGGGAATCCTATTTACTTTTTCCTATCTTTTCTACCTCTATATTTTTTCTATATTTAATTTTATATATATATATATATATATATATATAAATATGTATTTACGATAAAAATTACATTGTTCTGTAAATGAATAACATTGAAATGTGAAATATGAATAACTCCTGTAAGGTTAGCGCAAGAGCGATAGGTGTTTTTTTTTTTTTTTCTGCACCCTCCATTGAATTCTACGGGGAGAATACATTAACGTGGACAAAATATTTGGTTTTGGGCTTGTTGGGTTTCTCTCTCGCAACTCGACGCGTGCATAAACATTACTTCTAGCTAAGTTTACGCTCAAGTGAATGCCCGAAATAGCATGCTACTTGTAATCTGACCCATAGTAAAAATACATTAATAAATGTTTTAAGGTATTTGAGTGGAAAGAGCTCCAAATTGTATATAATATATGTATATATATGAATATAAATCTGTACGTATGTGTTTATATATGTTATAAACAGTATGTATGTATATACTTATATTCATATATAAACACATAATATAAATGTTTATATGTATATATATATATATATATATATATATACAGGGAGTGCAGAATTATAAGGCAAATGAGTATTTTGAACCACATCATCCTCTTTATAGCATGTTGTCTTACTCCAAGCTGTATAGGCTCGAAAGCCTACTACCAATTAAGCATATTAGGTGATGTGCATCTCTGTAATGAGAAGGGGTGTGGTCTAATGACATCAACACCCTATATCAGGTGTGCATAATTATTAGGCAACTTCCTTTCCTTTGGCAAAATGGGTCAAAAGAAGACTTGACAGGCTCAGAAAAGTCAAAAATAGTGAGATATCTTGCAGAGGGATGCAGCACTCTTAAAATTGCAAAGCTTCTGAAGCGTGATCATCGAACAATCAAGCGTTTCATTCAAAATAGTCTACAGGGTCGCAAGAAGCGTGTGGAAAAACCAAGGCGCAAAATAAACTGCCCGATGAACTGAGAAAAGTCAAGCGTTGCAGCTGCCAAGATGCCACTTGCCACCAGTTTGGCCATATTTCAGAGCTGCAACATGACTGGAGTGCCCAAAAGCACAAGGTGTGCAATACTCAGAGACATGGCCAAGGTAAGAAAGGCTGAAAGGACGACCACCACTGAACAAGACACACAAGCTGAAACGTCAAGACTGGGCCAAGAAAATATCTCAAGACTGATTTTTCTAAGGTTTTATGGATTGATGAAATGAGAGTGAGTCTTGATGGGCCAGATGGATGGGCCCGTGGCTGGATTGGTAAGGGCAGAGAGCTCCAGTCCGACTCAGACACCAGCAAGGTGGAGGGTGGAGTACTGGTTTGGGCTGGTATCATCAAAGATGAGCTTGTGGGGGCCTTTTCGGGTTGAGGATGGAGTCAAGCTCAACTCCCAGTCCTACTGCCAGTTTCTTGAAGGACACCTTCTTCAAGCAGTGGTACAGGAAGAAGTCTGCATCCTTCAAGAAAAACATGATTTTCATGCAGGACAATGCTCCATCACACGCGTCCAAGTACTCCACAGCGTGGCTGGCAAGAAAGGGTATAAAAGAAGAAAATCTAATGACATGGCCTCCTTGTTCACCTGATCTGAACCCCATTGAGAACCTGTGGTCCATCATCAAATGTGAGATTTACAAGGAGGGAAAACAGTACACCTCTCTGAACAGTGTCTGGGAGGCTTGTGGTTGCTGCTGCACGCAATGTTGATGGTGAACAGATCAAAACACTGACAGAATATATGGATGGCAGGCTTTTGAGTGTCCTTTCAAAGAAAGGTGGCTATATTAGTCACTGATTTGTTTTTGTTTTGTTTTTGAATGTCAGAAAATGTATATTTGTGAATGTTGAGATGTTTATATTGGTTTCACTGTAAAAATAAATAATTGTAAATGGTATATATTTGTTTTTTGTTAAGTTGCCTAATAATTTGCACAGTAATAGTCACCTGCAACACACAGATATCCCCCTAAAATAGCTATAACTAAAAACAAACTAAAAACTACTTCCAAAACTATTCAGCTTTGATATTAATGAGTTTTTTGGGTTCATTGAGAACATGGTGTTGTTCAATAATAAAATTAATCCTCAAAAATACAACTTGCCTAATAATTCTGAAAATCCAGTGCAATGTAAATTTTCATCAATGAAAGTGCCCCTGTATCTAAAAGTATTTTTAAAAACCGGGCACTCATTGATGAAAATTGACCTTCACTTTAAAGGGACAGTGTACTGTAAAATTGGTTTCCACTTAATGTGTTCCCAATTACTTGTTATACCACCTGCAGGAGTATACAATTATGGAAAAATTGTTCCTTTATGTTTTTTTTTATAAATAAAATTACCTGGTTTTGCTCTTTGAAACCACAACACATCAAAATAGGCTAATGCTTGTAGAGAGATCAGATATCCTATCATCACTCAAATAATTCCCTTTATTATCTATGTCTGTATATAATACCAAGAAATAAAATGAACATTTTACAACTGTATCTCTCTACTTCCAAATGGATGTGTAATTTATTCTGCTGGCTGTGTTTACATAGCTTGTCTATAGCTGATACTTACGTACTAACATATTAAGTATACGCAAAATAGCCTATTTCAAATGACACAATAAAGGTAAAAGAGCTATTTGTAAACCGTTTAATACATTCCACCAGGTAAAATTGATCATTAGGAACACGTTAAAGGCAAGACATTTTTACAGTATACTGTCCCTTTAAGCTGAAATGTTACATGTCAATTTTACGTCTATGGTTTTATAACAAGTTAGTAAAACCAGATCTGTGTTCTATATAGTACTACTGTTGGCAAAGTGTACATAACGTATATACATTAATTGTATACTACAGAACCTGCTGTCTCCATCAGAGGGAATTGTTACTGTATTCTGGGTTTATGTTTCTCAGGGTGTCTTCCTGTGTTTTTCTGCTTATGGGAATGAACAAGTATCTCATTGCCTTTTGCTACTGCTGGAGTTTTGATATAGATAACGAGTCCTCTTTGATGTGCAGTGTTGTATGCACTCCAGCTCTGTGCTGCCTCCATATTCCCACGGGCTAACGCTTATTCTCCATTAGTTCACACTACAGAAAACACAGAGAGGCCACACAATATTACCCCTCAATTGATGCTGCTGTTTTTATCCTATTTATCCTAAAAGATACAAATCATGAACAGTTCTGCACTTCTATAATATCATAAGTAAACAGAGAATGCTGCGTCACATGTCAGTTATATGGCTGAAGTGAAAATAAAGAGAAGCCTTTGTTACCGAGGGTTAAACTATCTTTTAAACAATACATTAACAGGAAGAAAACGTTTAGAAACTGCTTTTAGGCATTTTCTGGACTTTAATATGAGACATATCGGAGAGCCAATATTTGAATTGCACTTGAGCTGGTTATGCTGTATTTGATGATCTTCCCTCTATAGCACATCTAGAAATATTTTAACTGAAAATAGTCTCACACTGGACTGTCTGGAGTTGCCCACTCCAACTCTGCCCATTTCAAGACTCTGCCCCAGTTTGCCATGTCTGGGCCCCATATATTAGTGACAATAGCCATCAGCCTCCAAATCCAAAATAGTATGATGGGAAAATGAAAGGGACATTAAACCCATTTTTCATCTTTCATGAATGAGACAGAAAATGCAGTAAAAAAATAAAATAAGTGCAGTTTATTTCTATTATCTAATATTGAATAATTTACTTTGTATCCTTTGTTGAAAAGTATACCTAGGTAGGCTCAGAAGCTGCTGAATGGTGGCTTCACACCATATGCCCTCTTGCCATTGGCTTTTCAACTAACTCCCAGTAGTGCATTTACTGCACTCCTTCAGCAGAGGATACCAAGAGAATAAGGCAAATTAGATAAAAGAAGTAAATTAGTAAGTTGTTTAAAATTGTATGATCGATCCAAATCATGAAATGAAACATTTGGTTTTCATGTCCCTTTAATTATTATTTACAAATGAAACAAAAAAGAGCAAAGGGCTAGTATAACTTTGATACGATGGAGGCTTTTTGAGCGCATTGGATTGCGCTTGTATTACAAGTTAAAAGTAAAAACATTTCAAGCAAGAGTAAACCCAATGAGTTCCAAAAAATTATCGCAACTGCGTAACTTCTCTCCCATAGAGTCACTTCAATGGCCCGTGAAAACTGCAAAAAATACCTAAGTTCCCATACTCGTGCTCTAACCCGACATTGTAAATTCAAAAGCGCTAACCCAACATGAAAATATTAATAATTTAACATTCCAATGTTCTTCACATAGCAGAATATGTCATTTGTATTCAAATACATAGTTTTATATATATATATATATATATATATATATATATATATATATATATATATACACAGGTATATATATATATATATATATATATATATATCAACAAACAATAGAAGGATAAGCACTAATACTAAAAAATCAATGAGTCAGGTGTAATCTGAAAAGTGCTCGAGACTAGGTAAAACTCATACCTACATACCCCCAAAATAGTATCAATACAAATATATGTCTCCGCACTAATGATGAATCAATGTAGATTATCAACTCCAAGTGAATATGCATCAAACATTGATAAGTTTAATAAATGAACAAAAACATAAATGCAAAAAAGAAACATCCTAAATTCAATCCATAAACAAACACAGATACAGACAAACAAACATATACAAAAAGAAAAAAAAACTGGCCGTCCCCAGTTACCAAGAAGCAAACAATAAAATATGATGTCAGACCTAAATCAGGAGCAAAAGACCAATCCCATGGGTTAAAAAGAATCTCATGCACTATGAATGAATGCTTTGGAGCCATGGGTATAATAAAGTAGAATGCAAGCAATGAAATGGCAAGCAAGATAAAGCAGTTCATGCAGTTATAGCAGTTCATGCTAATATAACAGTGTGGTTTGTAAGCTGACAGTTAAAAGAATGCAATGTTATGCCATGCAGTTCATGCGTGTGTAGCAATGTAATGTTCCAAAAGATATGGATAACGTAATGATGATGGTAGTTCATGTATTCAATATTGCTCAAAACATGTGGATATATTAAATTCTCCTCAGTGTGTAACAGTTAAGGTTTGCAGTAATACACCGGCACTCCAGGACCAGGGTCTGCCAGTGAATGACGACTGTGTTTATTAATGCGCTCTATGAGCGATCTCACCCAATCATGTAGGGTCACAAGAAGCTTGATACACACGGTCCGAGGGAAGACATCCAAGCATGGCAATGTGATGCTGCAATCTAAGTACAACCAGGTAAACAGCTGTCAGTGATTCAAACCAGCATGCTTGCATCGGACTCCGTTAGCATCTGACGTCACATCCACATCAACAGGCCCTAACTTGCCGTGACGTAATTTGGAAAGCCTCCTCCTTTTAAGGCATAGTTAGCTGTGTATAGTAAACACCTACCCCAGTGTCACTTATCCAATTTCAGTGGTAGATGACAACAGTATTGCAAAACATGTGCATAGAGCAACCAGCTGATATTACAAATATAAACCAATAATAACAATACTAGTAGTTAATATCAGGAATATATTTTGCATATAAGTGGTGAATAATTACACATTGCATTGATACAAAAATAATCTACAAGCATGTAAAATCTAATCAGAGACTCCTTCCTCGCATAATATATACAAAATCATCAGTAATAAAATAAAATAAAACAAAATAAAGGAGGAGAAAAAGTGGAGTGCCAATATGCAAAGTACATAAAGTTAAATTGTATTTGGCAATACACCACTAGTACTGTCTAATATCTATACTACTGAAATAAGGGAATACAGATGCGCACCACAGTCCCTAGACAATGTACCCCAAGTGATTTCCCTATTCAGGCCATAGGGAGTCATGGAATCCAATTTTTGGATCCATAATGCTTCCTTTTCAATTAACAATTTTTGTCTGTTCCCACCCCTCCTTAAAGGGCCCACAACATCTACAACTTGAAATTTGAGTTGACTTTTGTTGTGACCCAAAAGTGTAAAGTGATGGGCTACAGGAGCTGAAGGATCAATTTTACCTATGGCTGTTTTATGTTGTTTGATCCTTTCTTTGATGGATTTAGTGGTCTCGGTCAACATAGGCTCGACCACATGGACATTTAATTACATAGACCACAAATTGTGATTCACATGTAAAATGCCCTCTATAGAACAGGCGTTTACCTATCTAGGATGTGTAATGGTGTCTCCAGATTGAATTGAGTTGCATTGTGCACAATTATTGCACGGGAAAAGTGCCATTTAAAACTGCACTTTTAGTTACTCTATTCTGTCCAGTTCCCAACATCAGCCTTCACTAAAGTATCTCTCAGATTCCGATTCCTTTTGTAGGAGAATAAAGGAAAATCCTTAAAAGTATTTGCTAGTATTTTGTCTTCTGATAACAAAGACCAATGTTTTTGAATATCTTTTTTAAAGGTGGAATATGATATCCATATAGTACCACAAAAGGAATCCCGTCATTAACTGTCCTCTTAGTGAATATTTTTCTGAATTAAATTTGCACGGGGGATTAGGTCCACTTTAAGTTTTTGGTTTGTAATAGTCAACTGGATAACCCCTGCTTTCAAATTTACAAAAGAAATCTTTAAATTGTTTCATTCAAGCGCATCTCATTGTTAACAATCCTCTAGCTCGTAGAAGTAGGCTGAAAGGAAGGCTCCTGATCGTTTGTGGGGGATGAAAGCTGGAAAAAAAACAAGAGGCTATTCATATCTGTAACTTTCCTGAACACATCTGTTGACACAAGGAACCATCTCTCAATGAAATAGTAATGTCTAAAAAATTCTGAGTATATGAATCATAATCCATGGTAAATTGGGAGATTTGAATCAAATGTATTAAGCTCTTCAAAAAAGTTAATAAAGAGGTATTATCCCCCTGTCCAAATCATAAAACATCATCAATGTACCTTTTCCAAAATGTGCAATGTTTCTTAAAGCTCTCATTGGTGTAGAGATAATTATTCTCAAATTCATGTACATATAAGGTTGCATATGTGGGAGCCATATTGGCTCCCATAGCCGTACCCTTTGTTTGCCAATAAAATGAATCTTCAAAGAGAAAATAGTTCCTTGTCAACACCGTTTCAAGCAAATCCATAATGAACATGCGTTCCCTGGGTGAATAGAGGGCCATCCTATTTAATTGCTCACCTATACATTTCAAGACCTCTTGGTGTGGTATAGATGTGTATAAAGATTTAATATCAAAAGTTACAAGGATAGAGTCCCTGTCAATTTGTAAGTTTTCAATATGCCGCAAAAAATCTGAAGTATCTTCTAAATACGAGGGTACATTATCTAATAATGGCCGTAATAGTTTGTCAAGAAAAATTGAAATCGGTTGAAAGATTGAGTTTGTGTTGGCTACAATTGGCCTATCTGGGGGATTATTAAAACACTTGTGTATTTTAGGTAAGCAATAAAAAACTGGTATAACAGGGTCTTTCTGAATCAAAAAGTCAGCTTGTTTTTTTGGTAATAATACACTGATCTAAAGCATGTCAACTATAGAATGTATATATGTCTGGAATTTCGCAGTGGGATTGGAAAAGTCAATTTTAAATAATTCTCTTCAACACCTAGCTGATTTAAAACTTCTGTCATATACTGATGTTTATCCATAATGACCAAATGCCCCACCTTTATCTGCAGGTTTAATGGACCAAATCACTTCTAGATTTTAGAGCATCAAGAGCCCTCCTTTCAGCCAAAGTAAGATTGGAGATACTTATTTTAAACTCCCTTGTTTTTTAAACTTTTCAAAGGTCTCTTTTATACTAATGTGAGGAAAGATTCCTCCACCGTTATTTGTTGGTTAACGGGGCATGTGCTGTGCTCTTAAACTCTGAATTTGTGTGTGAAATTGATTCAAAGTGGTCTACAAAGTCCTCATGTTTGCTTTCCTGAGGATGAGAAACAAAAAAAGCTTTGATCTAAGGTTCCTAAAGAATCTGTGTAGATCTGCTCCAATTATTAAAAAAAATTGGACTTACTGTTGGGATAAAAGATATAACCCTTTCTGTAAAACTGAGGTGGTCAAGGAATCTATTTAATTGAAGAAATATTAATTAACAAGGTCCTCAACTACCTTTTGCTGTGTCTTGTTTGCATGTGATTGCCTGTTCCTCTTCCCCCCTCTGTGTAACTCTCTTTTTACTTTGGGTTTGTGTTTGTGTGTTATTTGGCCTAAAGGGGAGGGGCTTCTGGAATCTTGGTCTGAGGATGACTCACCAGAATTATGTCAGTTGTGTATCTAGGTGCTCTTCTACGTTCTCGTCTGAATGGAATAAAGTTAGGTTTTTCTCCACTTATAGACTTTATTACTAGAATAGTCTGTTGAATCTCTTTGAAATTTTTTGTGTTTTTTAGGTTTCTACTTTTTTCTTAAATGTATTAATTAACATCCCAAAATGTCAATTTTAAGTTTTTTTTATAGTCTGCTTCCAGTTTTTAAATGATTTAAATTGAATATCAATCCTTTCAATATCAGCCTGTACAATCGGTATTTCCTTCTGAATATATTCAATAGTCAATAAGATGAAATCACTTTGAGCATTTATTCAAAATGCCTTCCCCATTTATCACAAAAATCTGGGTCCTCTTTAAATAGTGTGGGGTGTAATTTACATCGCAATCCTCTGGAATTGTATTTAAGGCGGTGATATTCTGCTAGGGTGATGGCATGTAACTCTAGACTTGTTTTTTTACGGTACAATTTCTCAAGAGACTAAGGCTCATCTGAATCCTCAGTGTTTTTAAGGAAATCTCTGTTTCCCCTAAACAGAGTGTTGGCTATCCTAGATGCATCTAGTTCAGAATACGCAAACAATTTAGAAGCCCCTGAAGACTCGCCAGAAAACGGGGGCCCTCAAGCTCCATTCGGAGCTTGATAAATGGGCCTCTGTTTGTCTTAATGTGAGCATCAATGTTTATCTTTATACTAATTTCACATACACATACTTTCAAAGTATAATACACAATGTAACAAATGGCACTTACAAGTTCTGATGAGTGTTTAATGACTCAAGTATAGAGCAATTTGATTAGTTAGTGATATGTTATAAAACGTATATTTCAATCAGAATTGGCTGATGTCATAAATCATTGATTATGCATATTCCAATCAAAAGTGGATGAAACATTCACTAGTGTGTGGGTTGTTTAGGAGTTTGCGAAAAGTTGTTTTTGAGACAAAGATGTAACATAATCCTCATAAGTAGTAATGTATTTTTCATTTGTATCCCTATATCTACTAGTGCACTAAATGTGGAGCAATAAAATTGTTTGATTTTAGAAAGGTTATACAATTTTAATAAAGTTTCTAATTTAATTTTATTATGTAATAAGCTTCATTCTCTTGCAGCATCGAACTAAGCTTTCTGTGTTTTCAGACTCCCATTAATTTTTTTGGCATCCGCAGCTTCAAGGGTGGCGCATTGAAAATTAGGTACGCTGCTTCAGAATAGACACAAAGGTACCTGTTAACATGTTTGATAAATTAGGAAAAGGGTCAAATAGAGTCGAATGTGAAGTCGAAACATCTGTAATGAAGTAAGCATCGGATCTGCGTCGGATTGAGATCACTGGAGCGTATATTTCATTACACATTTTAACATCTGACGACCTTGATGCGTTGTTAACTACGGCGGATCAATCTCGCGTCAAATCGACGCGGGGATTCCAGCTATATTATCAGTTGACACTTTGATAAATGTCCCCCTATGGCTCTATGTTAAAAAGAGGGCTATTCTCTGTGAGGCAAAAATGGCAACCATGGTGGAGAAAAGACAAAAATGCGCTATTTTGAACACTTTAAAAAAAAAGGCCCTTATTGCAAGAAATAGAGCAGAAAATGCCTCAGCCAAAAGATTGACCCCATAGTTATATGCAAACATGAGTGCAGTAATAAAAATGATCTAACATAGAGCATTTTCCCTTTTGCAACTTTTATGTCTCTTTATTGTGAGGCTCTGACAGGTATGACATCCATCCTAGAAAGTGTGATACGAAAGTTTTGATCTGAGAAGGTATCCTAAAGATCTTCATAAATACGTAGGATCCCCTTACATGTAGGGAGAGGATAATATTTTGGGATATTGCAATGCTGTCTGTTTGTTCATTCAATATTAGTCCTTAGTAAAAAAAAAAAAAAAAAAGTTTAAAACAGTTTTGATTTCATAATTTTTGAGAGTAGCATTGATATTCCACAATCAAACTCTATGAAATATGGGTTTGCAACCAATATAGGAAAACTATAACAAATAATAATAATAATCATCATCATCTCAAATGTAACATCTAAATGTTATATTTCAGTATTTCATTTCAGATATTGAATGGTACTACTTGCTACATAGAAACATTTAAATGACAGTTTGTCAAATTCCAACATTTGCTAATCTCTAGATGACCACAATGAATTCCAAGATTGTATTTTAAATACTAATTACTGATATTTAATGTAATATAACCCATTAAAGGCATTTTTGACATAATAAAAGTATATATATATATATATAGTATATATATATATATATACTCTCTCTGTGCAAAGAAAATCACAAAGACAAGGGCGCCTCCTCGTGTGGTATAGTTTGGACAAATGTAAAAAGAGGTGAATACAGATTTTATACTCACAAGTAAAGCAGCACTCTGTTGGCTTATAGAGGCAGACTGTGAGTTCACAGTGTCCCAGTTCACTGACCAAGGCAGTGCAACAAATCACTCCAGGTTAGATTTAAATCAAGCTCAGGCTCTCAGCAAAGAGTTAAAATACCATAGTTTAATGGTGCAGTAAAATACAATACAAAATGTCACAAATGTGACCGTAACAATGGATAAACAAGCAACTAGTTTCTCAGATCTCTGTCTGTTTTCCTCAGGCTTCTTATATATGTGCTACCCAGGAGGACTAATAAACCTCTGAAGTGCCCTCCTAATTCTTGGACTGCCTGAGCATCAATATCATATACAGATAAGAACTTATTAGAGACTTAATACTATTTATTTATTATATATTGTTTTAGCGCTGGCCTTTTCTGTTTATATAGATCTTCATCACATTTGGATTGAGAGTCCATGTCCTCATTTTTCTGTAATTGTCATTATTATTTTGTCTTTTATACATTATTATCTGATCATTTTATATTATTTTTAAGTTTTTATTGTTTTTACTATACTTCAGTATTATCCTACAGATTGTTTTATATATTTCTTCTAGCACCCCCTAGAGTTACGCTTGCAATAGTGTAACAGGTATTTATATATATATATATATATATATAATAAATATAATATATATATATATATATATATATATATATATATATATATATATATATATATATAATGTGTATATATATATATATATTTGGAAGAAAGTAGAATACACCTCCAACTAGCAGAGGTGTAAGCTTTTTGGTACAGGGGCGCAAACCCACAGAGTGTGATAAGAATCAGCACTTAAATGTAAACCTGAAATATAGAATACATGGAGTATATGTGAGTTTATATAAATAAGTTCTGGTTCCAAACTGTTGTATTCAAACGCGATGATAGTTTAAATACCCACGTGAGCAAGTAGAACAAATGTATAGAGTATTTGTGGACACAATAGGTATTAAAGTGGAATATTTACTAGCTGCTATGGGTCCAATAACCAATAGGTGCGGACCTCCTTTTCCTAGAAATCCCTAACGAGTAAATGAGCAAATAGAGAACTGGATCTGTACCCAGTGCCACAAATAGATACCAAAATCCTATAAGAAACACAAAGTGGAATAGAAATACATATATACATATAAATACGAGTACTGCAATTCACTTCATATGCAGGACAATTAATCCATAATCCTAGTAAAGAATATAGAGAGAGAAGGATGCATATATCTCAAGACAAATTGATATGTTATGTTACGTTGCACTCAGTTGCTATACACACCAATAATACAAATGCAAATACAAATATGGATACAAATATGAAAACATAAAAACAGTAGTATCCATAGAAAAATAATGCATGTGAGATCACACAAAGGGCAGTGAAGTGAAAAAGTTTGTAAGCTCGAGAATCCGTGCACAGAGGGTAAAAGGTGTCACATGAAGTTTCCCTCAAGGTAATCTACTTACAAGCCGTTACCCCCCAATCATATGAGGTAAGTGTGATGCAGGGGTCAGAATGTGCTTGCTTGCTTGCTTCCAGCCATGTCAAGGATCCAGTCAGTACCTCTCCTAGACCCAGATCTCCCTTCAGGCCAGGGGCAACGATTGCACACGGTATATTTGTAATACAAAAGGAATACACAATAAAAGTGCAACTCAGTTTATTAAGTTAATACAAATAAAGCAAAAAAGTGCACTTACAAGACACAACCTCAATGTAATGAGGTAGCAGTAACGCCTAGTTGTAAATGGTATGGAATCGAAGGCTCCCAAAGGTCAGCTGCACCGGCTGGTTGCAGTCACTGTAGCTTTCAGCTTAACAATAATGGAAGAGTTGGATTTGCATTTCAGCAAACTGAATGTGTAATCACCTGACGCATTTCGAAGGGCTATGAATAAAACCGCCTTCCTTCATCAGAGGTTAGTTATATATATATATACAGTTATATATATATATATATTATTACATATACTGTATACATATATATATATATATATATATATATATATATATATATATATATATATATATATAGGGTCTGATGAAGGGGTGTATTCCCTGAAACGTCCACTGAATAAATCCAGTATTGTCAAGACCAGTGAGTGCTGTCTCCTGATTTCCATATTCTAACAACCATATTCTAGCACCCTGGCATTTGGAACTAAAGGTGTTAGTGAGAGTGAACCTGCCATACCTGCTGTATATATATATATATATATACAATAAATTAGAAACCTTAAAAAAAAAATGTATGCTCTGTCTGAATCACAAACATGTTAGGGTGGGTTTCATATCCTTTTTGTGATTCAGACAGAGCATACATTTTTTTTTTAAAGGTTTCTAATTTATGTATATATATATATATATACAGCAGGTATTGGCAGGTGCACTCTCACTAACACTTTAGTTCCAAATGCCAGGGTGCTAGAATATGGTGTAGAATATGGAAATCAGGAGACAGCACTCACTGGTCTTGACAATACTGGATTTATTCAGTGACGTTTCAGGGAATACACCCCTTCATCAGACCCTATATATATATATATATATATATATATATATATATATATATATATATATAAGTATACAGTATATGTATATAATATATTATATATACTGTATATATATATATAACTAACCTCTGATGAAGAAGGCGGTTTATTCATAGCCCTTCGAAATGCGTCAGGTGATACACATTCAGTTTGCTGAAATGCAAATCCAACTCTTCCATTATTGTTAAGCTGAAAGCTACAGTGACTGCAACCAGCCGGTGCAGCTGACCTTTGGGAGCTTCGATTCCATACCATTTACAACTAGGCGTTACTGCTACCTCATTACATTGAGGTTGTGTCTTGTAAGTGCATTTTTTGCTTTATTTGTATTAACTTAATAAACTGAGTTGCACTTTTATTGTGTATTCCTTTTGTATTACAAATATACCGTGTGCAATCGTTGCCCCTGGCCTGAAGGGAGATCTGGGTCTAGGAGAGGTACTGACTGGATCCTTGACATGGCTGGAAGCAAGCAAGCAAGCACATTCTGACCCCTGCATCACACTTACCTCATATGATTGGGGTAACGGCTTGTAAGTAGATTACCTTGAGGGAAACTTCATGTGACACCTTTTACCCTCTGTGCACGGATTCTCGATCTTACAAACTTTTTCACTTCACTGCCCTTTGTGTGATCTCACAGCATTATTTTTCTATGGATACTACTGTTTTTATGTTTTCATATTTGTATCCATATTTGTATTTGCATTTGTAATTATTGGTGTGTATAGCAACTGAGTGCAACGTAACATAACATATCAATTTGTCTTGAGATATATGCATCCTTCTCTCTCTATATTCTTTACTAGGATTATGGATTAATGTCCTGCATATGAAGTGAATTGCAGTACTCGTATTTATATGTATATATGTATTTCTATTCCACTTTGTGTTCTTATAGGATTTTGGTATCTATTTGTGGCACTGGGTACAGATCCAGTTCTCTATTTGCTCATTTACTCGTTAGGGATTTCTAGGAAAAGGAGGTCCGCCCTATTGGTTATTGGACCCATAGCAGCTAGTAAATATTCCACTTTAATACCTATTGTGTCCACAAATACTCTATACATTTGTTCTACTTGCTCACGTGGTATTTAAACTATCATCGCGTTTGAATACAACAGTTTGGAACCAGAACATATTTATATAAACTCACATATACTCCATGTATTCTATATTTCAGGTTTACATTTAAGTGCTGATTCTTATCACACTCTGTGGGTTTGCGCCCCTGTACCAAAAAGCTTACACCTCTGCTAGTTGGAGGGGTATTCTACTTTCTTCCAAATATATAATATATATACACATTATATATATATATATATATATATATAATATATAAATATATAGATATATATATATTAATATATAAATATATAGATATATAAATACCCTGTTACACTATGCAAGCGTAACTCTAGGGTGGTGCTAGAAGAAATATATAAAACAATCTGTAGGATAATACTGAAGTATAGTAAAAACAATAAAAACTTAAAAATAATATAAAATGATCAGATAATAATGTATAAAGACAAAATAATAATGACCAATTACAGAAAAAATGAAGACATGGACTCTCACAAATGTGATGAGATCAATATAAACAGAAAATGCAGCTTAAAAACAATATATAATAAATAAATAGTATTAAGTCTCTAATAAGTTCTTATCTGTATATGATATTGATGCTCAGGCAAGTCCCAAGATAGGAGGGGCACACTTCAGAGGTTTATTAGTCCTCCTGGGTAGCACATATATAAGAAGCCTGAGGAAACCAGACAGAGATCTGAGAAACTAGTTGCTTGTTTATCCATTGTTACGGTCACATTTGTGACATTTTGTATTGTATTTTTACTGCACCATTAAACTATGGTATTTTAACTCTTTGCTGAGAGCCCTGAGCTTGATTTAAATCTACCCTGGAGTGATTTGATTGCACTGCCTTGGTCAGTGAACTGGGACACTGTGAACTCCCAGTCTGCCTCTATAAGCACAACAGAGTGCTGCTTTACTTGTGAGTATAAAATCTGTATTCACCTATTTTTACATTTGTCCAAAACTATACCACACGAGGAGGCGCCCTTGTCTTTGTGATTTTCTTTGCACAGAGAGAGTATATATAATTATATTATATTTATATATAATATATATACTTTTATTATGTCAAAAATGCCTTTAATGGGTTAAAATTACATTAAATATCAGTAATTAGTATTTAAAATACAATCTTGAAATTCTTTGCTGGTCTTCTAGAGCCTTAGCAAATGTTGGAAATTTGACAATCTGTCATTTAAATGTTTCTATGTAGCAAGTAGTACCATTCAATATCTGTAAATGAAATACTGAAATATAACATTATAGATGTTACATTTGAGATGATGATGATTATTATTATTATTTGTTATAGTTTTCCTATATTGGTTGCCAAACCCATATTTCATAGAGTTTGATTGAGGAATATCAATGCTACTCTCAAAAATTATGAAATCAAAAACTGTTTTAAACTTTTTTTTTTTTTTTTTACTAAGACTAATATTGAATGAACAAACAGACAGCATTGCAATATCCCAAAATATTATCCTCTCCCAACATGTAAGGGGATCCTACGTATTTATGAAGATCTTTAGGATACCTTCACAGATCAAAACTTTCGTATCACACTTTCTAGGATGGATGTCATCCTGTCAGAGCCTCACAATAAAGAGACATAAAAGTGCAAAAGGAAAATGCTCTATGTTAGATCATTTTATTACTGCACTCATGTTTGCATATAACTATGGGGTCATCTTTTGGCTGAGGGCTTTTTCTGCTCTATTTCTTGCAAATAAGGGCCTTTTTTTAAAGTGTTCAAAATAGCGCATTTTTGTCTTTTCCCCACCATGGTTGCATTTTTGCCTCACAGAGAATAGCCCTCTTTTTAACATAGAGCCATAGGGGGACATTTATCAAAGTGTCAACTGATAATATGCTGGAATCCCGCGTCGTATTTGACGCGAGATTGATCCGCCGTAGTTAACAAAGCATCAAGGTCGTCAGATGTTAAAATGTGTAATGAAATATACGCTCCCGTGATCTCAATCCGACGCAGATCGATGCTTACTTCATTACAGATGTTTCGACTTCACATTCGACTCTATTTGACCCTTTTCCTAATTTATCAAACATTTAACAGGTACCTTTGTGTCTATTCTGATGCAGCGTACCTAATTTTCAATGCGCCACCCTTGAAGCTGCGGATGCCAAAAAAATCAATGGGAGTCTGAAACACAGAAAGCTTATGTTCGATGCTGCAAGAGAATGAAGCATATTACATAATAAAATTAAATTAGAAACTTTATTAAAATTGTATAACCTTTCTAAATCAAACAATATTATTGCCTCCACATTTAGTGCACTAGTAGATATAGGGATACAAATGAAAAATACTTACTACTTATGGATTATGTTACATCTTTGTCTCAACAACACTTTTTCGCAATACTCCTAAACAACCCACACACTAGTGAATGTTTCATCACTTTTGATTGGAATATGCATAATCACATGGGATTTATGACATCAGCCAATCATGATTGAAATATACGTTTTAAACATATCACTAACTAATCAAATTGCTCTATACTTGAGTCATTAAACACTCATCAGAACTTGTAAGTTCCATTTGTTACATTGTGTATTATACTTTGAAAGTATGTGTATGTGAAATTAGTATTAAAGATAAACAATGATGCTCACATTAAGACCAAACAGAGGCCACATTTATCAAGCTCCGTAATGGGAGCTTGCAGGGCCCCCGTTTCTGGCGAGTCTTCAGGGGCTTCTAAATTGTTTGCGTATTCTGAACTAGATGCATCTAGGATAGCCACACTCTGTTTAGGGAACAGAGATTTCCTTAAAAACACTGAGGATTCAGATGAGCCTTAGTCTCTTGAGAAATTGTACCGTAAAAATACAAGTCTAGAGTCTACATGCCATCACCCTAGCAGAAATGATCATCCCGCCTTTAAATACATTCCTAGAGGATTGCGATGTAACTTACACCCCACACTATTTAAAGAGGACCCAGATTTTTGTGAATAATGGAAGGCAATTTTGAATAAATGCTCAAGTGATTTCATCATATTGACTATTGAATATATTCAGAAGGATAATACCGATAGTACAGGCTGATATTGAAAGATTGATATTCAATTTAAATCATTTAAACTGAAGCAGACTATAAAAAACTTAAAATTGACCATTTTGGAGTTAATTAAATACATTTAAGAAAAAAGTAGAAACTAAAAACACAAAAATTTCAAAGAGATTCAACAGGAATATTCTAGTATAAAGTCTATAAGTGGAGAAACCCCTAACTTTTATACCATTCAGACCGAGAACGTAGAAGAGCACCTAGATACACAACTGACAATTCTGGGTGAGTCATCCTCAGACCAAGATTCCAGAAGCCCCTCCCCTTTAGGCCAAAATACACACAAACACAAACCCAAAGTAAAAAGAGAGTACACAGAGGGGGGAAGAGGAACAGGCAATCACATGCAAAACAAGAAACAGCAAAAGGTTAGGTTGAGGGACCTTGTAATTTAATATTTCTTCAATTAAATTAGATTCCTTGACCACCTCAGTTTTACAGAAAGGGTTATCTTTTATCCCAACAGTAAGTCCAATTATTTTTAAAATTGGAGCAGATCTACAAAGATTCTTTAGGAACCTTAGATTCAAAGCTTATTTTTTTGTTTCTCATCCTCAGGAAAGCAAACATGAGGAACTTGTAGACACTTTGAATCAATTTTCACACACAAATTCAGAGTTTAAGAGCACAGCACATGCCCCGTTAACCAACAATACGGTGGAATCTTTCCTCACATTAGTTAAAAGAGGACTTTGAAAGTTAAAAAACAAGGGAGTTAAAATAAGTATCTCCAATCTTACTTTGGCTGAAAGGAGGGCTCTTGATGCTCTAAAATCTAGAAGTGATTTGGTCATTAAACCTGCAGATAAAGGTGGGGCATTGGTCATTATGGATAAACATCAGTATATGACAGAAGTTTTAAATCAGCTAGGTGTTGAAGAGAATTATTTAAAATTGACTTTCAATCCCACTGCGAAATTCCAGACATATATACATTCTATAGTTGACATGGCTTTAGATCAGTGTATTATTACCAAAAAACAAGCTGACTTTTTGATTCAGAAAGACCCTGTTATACCAGTTTTTTATTGCTTACCTAAAATACACAAGTGTTTTAATAATCCCCCAGATAGGCCAATTGTAGCCAACACAAACTCAATCTTTCAACCGATTTCAATTTTTCTTGACAAACTATTACGGCCATTATTAGATAATGTACCCTCGTATTTAGAAGATACTTCAGATTTTTTGCGGCATATTGAAAACTTACAAATTGACAGGGACCTCTATCCTTGTAACTTTTGATATTAAATCTTTATACACATCCTATACCACACCAAGAGGTCTTGAAATGTATAGGTGAGCAATTAAATAGGATGGCCCTCTATTCACCCAGGGAACGCATGTTCATTATGGATTTGCTTGAAACGGTGTTGACAAGGAACTATTTTCTCTTTGAAGATTCATTTTATTGGCAAACAAAGGGTACGGCTATGGGAGCCCATATGGCTCCCACATATGCAACCTTATATGTACATGAATTTGAGAATAATTATCTCTACACCAATGAGAGCTTTAAGAAACATTGCACATTTTGGAAAAGGTACATTGATGATGTTTTTATGATTTGGACAGGGGTAATACTCTTTATTAACTTTTTTTGAAGAGCTTAATACATTTGATTCAAATCTCCAATTTACCATTGGATTATGATTCATATTCCTCAGAATTTTTACGACATTACTATTTCATTGAGAGTTGGTTCCTTGTCAACAGATGTGTTCAGGAAAGATACAGATATGAATAGCCTCTTGTTTTTTTCCAGCTTTCATCCCCCACAAACGATCAGGAGCCTTCCTTTCAGACCTCACTTCTACGAGCTAAGAGGATTGTTAACAATGAGATGCGGCTTGAATGAAGCAATTTAAAGATTTCTTTTGTAATTTGAAAGCAGGGGTTATCAGTTGACTATTACAAACCCATAAACTTAAAGTGGACCTAATCCCCGTGCAAATATAAATTCAGAAAAAATTCACTAAGAGGACAGTTAATGACGGGATTCCTTTTGTGGTACTATATGGATATCATATTCCACCTTTAAAAAAAGATATTCAAAAACATTGGTCTTTGTTATCAGAAGACAAAATACATAGCAAATACTTTTAAGGATTTTCCTTTATTCTCCTACAAAAGGAATCGGAATCTGAGAGATACTTTAGTGAAGGCGTGATGTGGGAACTGGACAGAATAGAGTAACTAACAGTGCAGTTTTAAATGGCACTTTTCCGTGCAATAATTGTGCACAATGCAACTCAATTCAATCTGGAGACACCATTACACATCCTAGATCTGGTAATACGCCTGTCTCTTAGAGGGCATTTTACATGTGAATCACAATTTGTGGTCTATGTAATTAAATGTCCATGTGGTCGAGCCTATGTTGACGAGACCACTAAATCCATCAAAGAAAGGATCAAACAACATAAAACAGCCATAGGTAAATTGATCTTCAGCTCCTGTAGCCCATCACTTTACACTTTTGGGTCACAACAAAAGTCAACTCAAATTTCAAGTTGTAGATGTTGTGGGCCCTTTAGGAGGGGTGGGAACAGGACAAAAATTGTTATTGAAAAGGAAGCTTATTGGATCCAAAAATTGGATTCCATGACTCCCTATGGCCTGAATAGGGAAATCACTTGGGGTACATTTGTCTAGGGACTGTGGCTCATCTGTATTCCCTTATTTCATAGTATAGATATTAGACAGTACTAGTGGAGTATTGCCAAATACAATTTAACTTTATGTACTTTGCATATTGGCACTCCACTTTTTCTCTCCTTTATTTTGTTTTATTTTATTTTATACTGATGATTTTGTATATATTATGCGATGAAGGAGGTCTCTGATTAGATTTTACATGCTTGTAGAATTATTTTTGTATCAATGCATTGTGTAATTATTCACCACTTATATGCATAATATATTCCTGATATTAACTACTAGTATTGTATTATTGTTTATATTTTGTATATCAGCTGGTTGCTCTATGCACATGTTTGCATACTGTTGTCATCTACACTGAAATTGGAATAAGTGGACACTGGGTAGGTGTTACTATACACAGCTACTATGCCTTAAAAGGAGGAGGCTTTCCAAATTACGTCACGCGCAAGTTAGGGCCTGTTGATGTGGATGTGACGTCAGATGCTAACGGAGTCCGATGCAAGCATGCTGGTTTGAATCACTGACAGCATGTTACCTGGTGTACTTAGATTGCAGCATCACATTGCATGCTTGGATGTCTCTTCCCTCGACAGTGTGTATCACGCTTCTTGTGACCCTACATGGATTGGGTGAGATCGCTCATAAGAGCGCATTAATAACACAGTCGTCATTCACTGGCAGACCCTGGTCCTGGAGTGCCGGTGTATTCTGCAAACTTACCTGTACACACTGAGGAGAATTTAATATATCCACATGTTTTGAGCAATATTGAATACATGAACTACCATCATCATTACGTTATCCATATCTTTTGGAACATTACATTGCTACACACCGCATGAACTGCATGGCATAACATTGCAAGCTTTTTAACTGTCAGCTTACAAACCACACTGTTATATTAGCATGAACTGCTATAACTGCATGAACTGCTTTATCTTGCTTGCCATTTCATTGCTTGCATTCTACTTTATTATACCCATGGCTCCAAGCATTCATTCATAGTGCAATGAGATTCTTTTTAACCCCATGGGATATGGTCTATTGCTCTGATTTAGGGTCTGACATCCACTATTTTGTTTGCTTCTGGTAACTGGGGGACGGCCAGTTTTTTTCTTTTTGTATATGTTTGTTTGTCTGTATCTGTGTTTGTTTATGGATTGAATTTAGGATGTTTCTTTTTTGCATTTATGTTTTTGTTCATTTATTAAACTTATCAATGTTTGCATGCATATTCACTTGGAGTTGATAAATCATCATTGATTCATCATTAGTGCGGAGACATATATTTGTATTGATACTATTTTGGGGGTATGTAGGTATGAGTTTACCCTAGTCTCGAGCACTTTTCAGATTCACCTGACTCATTGATTTTTTTAGTAATTAGTGCTTATCCTTCTATTGTTTGTTGTATATATATATATATATTATATAATATATAAATACCTGTGTATATATATATAATATATATATATATATACATATATATATATATATATATATAAAACTATGTATTTGAATACAAATAGATCATATTCTGCTATGTGAAGAACATTGGAATGTTTAAATATTAATATTTCATGTTGGCTTAGCGCTTTTGAATATCAATGTCGGGTTAGAGCACGAGTATGGGACTTAGGTATTTTTTGCAGTTTTCACGGGCCATTGAAGTGACTCTATGGGAGAGAAGTTAACGCAGTTGCGATAATTTTTTGGAACTCATTGGGTTTAACTCTTGCTTGAAATGTTTTTAACTTTTAACTTGTAATACAAGCGCAATCCAATGCGCTCAAAAAGCCTCCATGTATCAAAGTTATCTAGCCCTTTGCTCTTTTTTGTTTCATTTTAAATAATAATTAAAGGGACATGAAACCCAAAATGTTTCTTTCATGATTTGGATCGATCATACATTTTAAACAACTTACTAATTTACTTCTTTTATCTAATTTGCTTTATTTCTCTGGTATCCTCTGCTGAAGGAGCAGTAATGCACTACTGGGAGTTAGTTGAAAGCCAATGGCAAGAGGCATATGTGTGAAGCCACCAATCAGCAGCTTCTGAGCCTACCTAGTGTATACTTTTCAACAAAGGATACAAAGTAAATTATTCAAATTAGATAATAGAAATAAACTGCATCTTATTTTATTTTTTTACTGCATTTTCTGTCTCATCATGAAAGAAGAAAAAATGGTGTTTAATGTCCCTTTCATTTTCCCAATCATACTATTTTGGATTTGGAGGCTGATGGCTTTGTCACTAATATATGGGGCCCAGACATGGCAAACTGGGGCAGAGTCTTGAAATGGGCAGAGTTGGAGTGGGCAACTCCAGGACAGTCCAGTGTGAGACTATTTTCCAGTTAAAAATATTTTAGATGTGCTATAGAGGGAAGATCATCAAATACAGCATAACCAGCTCAAGTGCAATTCAAATATTGGCTCTCTCGATATGTCTCATATTAAAGTCCAGAAATGCCTTAAAAGCAGTTTTCCTAAACGTTTTCTTCCTGTTAATGTATTGTTTAAAGATAGTTTAACCCTCGGTAACAAAGGCTTCTCTTTTATTTTCACTTCAGCCTTATAACTGACATGTGACGCAGCATTCTCTGTTTACTTATGATATTATAGAAGTTGCTGAACTGTATCATGATTTGTATCTTTTAGGATAAATAGGATAAAAACAGCAGCATCATTTGAGGGGTAATATTGTGTGGCCTCTCTGTGTTTCTGTAGTGTGACTAATGGAGAATAAGCGTTAGCCCGTGGGAATATGGAGGCAGCACAGAGCTGGAGTGCATACAACACTGCACATCAAAGAGGACTCGTTATCTATAATCAAAACTCCAGCAGTAGCAAAAGGCAATGAGAACTTGTTCATTCCATAAGCAGAAAAACACAGGAAGACACCCTGAGAAACATAAACCCAGAATACAGTATACAAATTCCCTCCTGATGGAGACAGCAGTTCTGTAGTATACAATTAATGTAAATACGTTTTGTAACACTTTGCAACAGTAGAACTATATAGAACAACAGATCTGGTTTACTAACTTGTTATAAAACCATAGACGTAAAATTGACATGTAACATTTCAGCTTAAAAAGGGACAGTATACTGTAAAATGTCTTGCCTTTAACGTGTTTCCTAATGATCAATTTTACCATGGTGGAATGTATTAAACGGTTTACAAATAGCTCTTTTACCTTTATTGTGTCATTTGAAATTAGGCTATTTTGCGTATACTTAATATGTTAGTACGTAAGTATCAGCTATAGACAAGCTATGTAAACACAGCCAGCAGAATAAATTACACATCCATTTGGAAGTAAGAGGATACAGTTGTAAAATGGTTCATTTTATTTCTTGTATTATATACAGACATAGATAATAAAGGGAATTATTTGAGTGATGATAGGATATCTGATCTCTCTACAAGCTTAGCCTATTTTGATGTGTTGTGGTTTCCAAAGAGCAAAACCAGGTATTTTATTTATAAAAAATAAACATAAAGGAACAATTTTCCATACATTGTATACTCTGCAGGTGGTATAACAAGTAATTGGGAACACATTAAGTGAAACCAATTTTAAGTACACTGTCCCTTTAAAGTGAAGGGTCAATTTTCATCAATGTGTGCCCGGTTTTTAAAAATACTTTAGATAACGAGGGGCACTTTCATGATGAAAATTTACATTGCACTGGATATTTTCAGAATTATTAGGCAAGTTGTATTTTTTGAGGATTAATTTTATTATTGAACATCAACCATGTTCTCAATGAACCCAAAAAACTCATTAATATCAAAGCTGAATAGTTTTGGAAGTAGTTTTTAGTTTGTTTTTAGTTATAGCTATTTTAGGGGGATATCTGTGTGTGCAGGTGACTATTACTGTGCATAATTATTAGGGCAACTTAACAAAAAACAAATATATACCCATTTTCAATTATTTATTTTTACAGTGAAACCAATAATAACATCTCAACATTCACAAATATACATTTCTGCATTCAAAACAAAACAAAAACAAATCAGTGACATAATATAGCAACCTTTCTTTGAAAGGACACTCAAAAGGCCTGCCATCCATATATTCTGTCAGTGTTTTGATCTGTTCACCATCAACATTGCGTGCAGCAGCAACCACAGCCTCCCAGACACTGTTCAGAGAGGTGTACTGTTTTCCCTCCTTGTAAATCTCACATTTGATGATGGACCACAGGTTCTCAATGGGGTTCAGATCAGGTGAACAAGGAGGCCATGTCATTAGATTTTCTTCTTTTATACCCTTTCTTGCCAGCCACGCTGTGGAGTACTTGGACGCGTGTGATGGAGCATTGTCCTGCATGAAAATCATGTTTTTCTTGAAGGATGCAGACTTCTTCCTGTACCACTGCTTGAAGAAGGTGTCTTCCAGAAACTGGCAGTAGGACTGGGAGTTGAGCTTGACTCCATCCTCAACCCGAAAAGGCCCCACAAGCTCATCTTTGATGATACCAGCCCAAACCAGTACTCCACCTCCACCTTGCTGGTGTCTGAGTCGGACTGGAGCTCTCTGCCCTTTACCAATCCAGCCACGGGCCCATCCATCTGGCCCATCAAGACTCACTCTCATTTCATCAATCCATAAAACCTTAGAAAATCAGTCTTGAGATAATTCTTGGCCCAGTCTTGACGTTTCAGCTTGTGTGTCTTGTTCAGTGTGTGGTCGTCTTTCAGCCTTTCTTACCTTGGCCATGTCTCTGAGTATTGCACACCTTGTGCTTTTGGGCACTCACAGTCATGTTGCAGCTCTGAAATATGGCCAAACTGGTGGCAAGTGGCATCTTGGCAGCTATGCACGCTTGACTTTTCTCAGTTCATGGGCAGTTATTTTGCGCCTTGGTTTTTTCACACACGCTTCTTGCGACCCTGTAGACTATTTTGAATGAACCGCTTGATGTTCGATGATCACGCTTCAGAAGCTTTGCAATTTTAAGAGTGCTGCATCCCTCTGCAAGATATCTCACTATTGTTGACTTTTCTGAGCCTGTCAAGTCCTTCTTTTGACCCATTTTGCCAAAGGAAAGGAAGGTTGCCTAATAATTAGTGCACACCTGATATAGGGTGTTGATGTCATTAGACCACACCCCTTCTCATTACAGAGATACGCACATCACCTAATATGCTTAATTGGTATGTAGGCTTTCGAGCCTATACAGCTTGGAGTAAGACAACTTTGCATAAAGAGGATGATGTGGTCAAAATACTCATTTGCCTAATAATTCTGCAATCCCCTGTAAATATATATATATATATATATATGATACATATATAAACCATTTATATTTATGTGTTTATATATGAATATAAGTATATACCTACATACTGTATATACATATATAAACACATACGTACAGATTTATATTCATATATATACATATATTTATACAATTTGGAGCGTCTTCCACTCAAATACCTTAAACATTTTATTAATGTATTTTACTATGGGTCAGTTTACAAGTAGCTATGCTATTTCGGGCATTCACTTGAGCGTAAACTTAGCTAGAAGTAATTGTATATGCACGCGTCGAGTTGCGAGAGAGAAACCCAACAAGCCCAAACCAAATATTTTTGTCACTGTTAATGTATTCTCCCCGTAGAATTTCAATGGAGGGTGGCAGAAAAAAAAAAAAAAAACACCTATCGCTCTTGCGCTAACCTTACAGGAGTTATTCATATTTCACATTTCAATGTATTCATATTACAGAACAATGTAATTTTTATCGTAAATACATATTTATAATATATACTATAATTTTATATAATATATATAACAATTAAATATAGAAAAAATATAGAGGTAGAAAAGATAGGAAAAAGTAAATAGGATTCCCTAGCCAGCACTTCCCATTTAATTGCAGCATATTTAAACAGAGATGCCGAAAGCAGAGGGTACCAAAATCACAGCCAAAGCAAGGAGTCAGAATGCACATTAGTAATACAAAAAATATAAATTTATTAACTACCTTAGTCTACAACATATAAACATTCCCTATTACCCATAACTCTATTAAAAGTACACAAACCTATGGCCATAGTAGAGAGAAAAATTATTAAGACATCTGTCAGGTACATATGTATCTCAAGGTATAAAGATCATATCATTATCAATATAAAACCTATGCAAGGCGTAACTCCTCTGCTAAAAAACAGACTTAGGTTATTGATTAGATCTAATAACTCAGATTATTAGGTCAAATAACAGATATGTACGTCAAAAGCAGAAGTATAATGCAGTCCAGCAATGTCCAGCAGTTAATGCACATGCATATATCAGATGAAGCGATAGAATAGCTTATGTGTTTAGCCGTAAGCTGCAGGTTAGTGACGTTATTTGTTAAACAGTTCATGCAGGTTAATCACTTTATATATTGAGCAGTTCATGCATATTGATCACAGTCATATATAGCAGAGAAATGCTTATAGCATCTGTTCAATTGGTGTTGTTATTCAGGGAAATCCTACTGAGAGCTGTACTCTCGCCTAAGGGTCCCTTGTTAGATCTCACCACTTCCCAGATATGCTGTGATCCATCCTCTGATGCCTGCGTGATGTCCGTCATACCGATCTTGTTTTTATGCAGCTTGAAGTGCGGGCTGTCCTTGCCTTCTCTCTAGGCTGTTTGCAACACAGCAGATCCCTTTACTTACTCGGGTGGTCCACCCCGAGTCATGTTGGAACACGTAACACGTGTTTCGCCGCTAGGAACTTCCGGTGCGGCTTCTTCATGACGTTCCAACATGACTCGGGGTGGACCACCCGAGTAAGTAAAGGGATCTGCTGTGTTGCAAACAGCCTAGAGAGAAGGCAAGGACAGCCCGCACTTCAAGCTGCATAAAAACAAGATCCGTATGACGGACATCACGCAGGCATCAGAGAATGGATCACAGCATATCTGGGAAGTGGTGAGATCTAACAAGGGACCCTTAGGCGAGAGTACAGCTCTCAGAAGGATTTCCCTGAATAACAACACCAATTGAACAGATGCTATAAGCATTTCTCTGCTATATATGACTGTGATCAATATGCATGAACTGCTCAATATATAAAGTGATTAACCTGCATGAACTGTTTAACAAATAACGTCACTAACCTGCAGCTTACGGCTAAACACATAAGCTATTCTATCGCTTCATCTGATATATGCATGTGCATTAACTGCTGGACATTGCTGGACTGCATTATACTTTGACATCTGCTTTTGACGTACATATCTGTTATTTGACCTAATAATCTGAGTTATTAGATCTAATCAATAACCTAAGTCTGTTTTTTAGCAGAGGAGTTACGCCTTGCATAGGTTTTATATTGATAATGATATGATCTTTATACCTTGAGATACATATGTACCTGACAGATGTCTTAATAATTTTTCTCTCTACTATGGCCATAGGTTTGTGTACTTTTAATAGAGTTATGGGTAATAGGGAATGTTTATATGTTGTAGACTAAGGTAGTTAATAAATTTATATTTTTTGTATTACTAATGTGCATTCTGACTCCTTGCTTTGGCTGTGATTTTGGTACCCTCTGCTGTGGCATCTCTGTTTAAATATGCTGCAATTAAATGGGAAGTGCTGGCTAGGGAATCCTATTTACTTTTTCCTATCTTTTCTACCTCTATATTTTTTCTATATTTAATTTTATATATATATATATATATATATATATAAATATGTATTTACGATAAAAATTACATTGTTCTGTAAATGAATAACATTGAAATGTGAAATATGAATAACTCCTGTAAGGTTAGCGCAAGAGCGATAGGTGTTTTTTTTTTTTTTTTCTGCACCCTCCATTGAATTCTACGGGGAGAATACATTAACGTGGACAAAATATTTGGTTTGGGCTTGTTGGGTTTCTCTCTCGCAACTCGACGCGTGCATAAACATTACTTCTAGCTAAGTTTACGCTCAAGTGAATGCCCGAAATAGCATGCTACTTGTAATCTGACCCATAGTAAAATACATTAATAAATGTTTTAAGGTATTTGAGTGGAAAGAGCTCCAAATTGTATATATATATGTATATATATGAATATAAATCTGTACGTATGTGTTTATATATGTATATACAGTATGTATGTATATACTTATATTCATATATAAACACATAAATATAAATGTTTATATGTATATATATATATATATATATATATATACAGGGAGTGCAGAATTATTAGGCAAATGAGTATTTTGACCACATCATCCTCTTTATGCATGTTGTCTTACTCCAAGCTGTATAGGCTCGAAAGCCTACTACCAATTAAGCATATTAGGTGATGTGCATCTCTGTAATGAGAAGGGGTGTGGTCTAATGACATCAACACCCTATATCAGGTGTGCATAATTATTAGGCAACTTCCTTTCCTTTGGCAAAATGGGTCAAAAGAAGGACTTGACAGGCTCAGAAAAGTCAAAAATAGTGAGATATCTTGCAGAGGGATGCAGCACTCTTAAAATTGCAAAGCTTCTGAAGCGTGATCATCGAACAATCAAGCGTTTCATTCAAAATAGTCTACAGGGTCGCAAGAAGCGTGTGGAAAAACCAAGGCGCAAAATAACTGCCCATGAACTGAGAAAAGTCAAGCGTGCAGCTGCCAAGATGCCACTTGCCACCAGTTTGGCCATATTTCAGAGCTGCAACATGACTGGAGTGCCCAAAAGCACAAGGTGTGCAATACTCAGAGACATGGCCAAGGTAAGAAAGGCTGAAAGACGACCACCACTGAACAAGACACACAAGCTGAAACGTCAAGACTGGGCCAAGAAATATCTCAAGACTGATTTTTCTAAGGTTTTATGGATTGATGAAATGAGAGTGAGTCTTGATGGGCCAGATGGATGGGCCCGTGGCTGGATTGGTAAAGGGCAGAGAGCTCCAGTCCGACTCAGACACCAGCAAGGTGGAGGTGGAGTACTGGTTTGGGCTGGTATCATCAAAGATGAGCTTGTGGGGCCTTTTCGGGTTGAGGATGGAGTCAAGCTCAACTCCCAGTCCTACTGCCAGTTTCTGGAAGACACCTTCTTCAAGCAGTGGTACAGGAAGAAGTCTGCATCCTTCAAGAAAAACATGATTTTCATGCAGGACAATGCTCCATCACACGCGTCCAAGTACTCCACAGCGTGGCTGGCAAGAAAGGGTATAAAAGAAGAAAATCTAATGACATGGCCTCCTTGTTCACCTGATCTGAACCCCATTGAGAACCTGTGGTCCATCATCAAATGTGAGATTTACAAGGAGGGAAAACAGTACACCTCTCTGAACAGTGTCTGGGAGGCTGTGGTTGCTGCTGCACGCAATGTTGATGGTGAACAGATCAAAACACTGACAGAATATATGGATGGCAGGCTTTTGAGTGTCCTTTCAAAGAAAGGTGGCTATATTAGTCACTGATTTGTTTTTGTTTTGTTTTTGAATGTCAGAAATGTATATTTGTGAATGTTGAGATGTTATATTGGTTTCACTGGTAAAAATAAATAATTGAAATGGGTATATATTTGTTTTTTGTTAAGTTGCCTAATAATTATGCACAGTAATAGTCACCTGCACACACAGATATCCCCCTAAAATAGCTATAACTAAAAACAAACTAAAAACTACTTCCAAAACTATTCAGCTTTGATATTAATGAGTTTTTTGGGTTCATTGAGAACATGGTTGTTGTTCAATAATAAAATTAATCCTCAAAAATACAACTTGCCTAATAATTCTGAAAATCCAGTGCAATGTAAATTTTCATCAATGAAAGTGCCCCTGTTTCTAAAAGTATTTTTAAAAACCGGGCACTCATTGATGAAAATTGACCTTCACTTTAAAGGGACAGTGTACTGTAAAATTGGTTTCCACTTAATGTGTTCCCAATTACTTGTTATACCACCTGCAGAGTATACAATGTATGGAAAATTGTTCCTTTATGTTTATTTTTATAAATAAAATACCTGGTTTTGCTCTTTGAAACCACAACACATCAAAATAGGCTAAGCTTGTAGAGAGATCAGATATCCTATCATCACTCAAATAATTCCCTTTATTATCTATGTCTGTATATAATACCAAGAAATAAAATGAACATTTTACAACTGTATCTCTCTTACTTCCAAATGGATGTGTAATTTATTCTGCTGGCTGTGTTTACATAGCTTGTCTATAGCTGATACTTACGTACTAACATATTAAGTATACGCAAAATAGCCTATTTCAAATGACACAATAAAGGTAAAAGAGCTATTTGTAAACCGTTTAATACATTCCACCAGGTAAAATTGATCATTAGGAACACGTTAAAGGCAAGACATTTTTACAGTATACTGTCCCTTTAAGCTGAAATGTTACATGTCAATTTTACGTCTATGGTTTTATAACAAGTTAGTAAACCAGATCTGTTGTTCTATATAGTTCTACTGTTGGCAAAGTGTACAAAACGTATATACATTAATTGTATACTACAGAACCTGCTGTCTCCATCAGAGGGAATTGTTACTGTATTCTGGGTTTATGTTTCTCAGGGTGTCTTCCTGTGTTTTTCTGCTTATGGGAATGAACAAGTTCTCATTGCCTTTTGCTACTGCTGGAGTTTTGATATAGATAACGAGTCCTCTTTGATGTGCAGTGTTGTATGCACTCCAGCTCTGTGCTGCCTCCATATTCCCACGGGCTAACGCTTATTCTCCATTAGTTCACACTACAGAAACACAGAGAGGCCACACAATATTACCCCTCAATTGATGCTGCTGTTTTTATCCTATTTATCCTAAAAGATACAAATCATGAACAGTTCTGCACTTCTATAATATCATAAGTAAACAGAGAATGCTGCGTCACATGTCAGTTATATGGCTGAAGTGAAAATAAAGAGAAGCCTTTGTTACCGAGGGTTAAACTATCTTTAAACAATACATTAACAGGAAGAAAACGTTTAGAAACTGCTTTTAGGCATTTCTGGACTTTAATATGAGACATATCGGAGAGCCAATATTTGAATTGCACTTGAGCTGGTTATGCTGTATTTGATGATCTTCCCTCTATAGCACATCTAGAAATATTTTTAACTGAAAATAGTCTCACACTGGACTGTCCTGGAGTTGCCCACTCCAACTCTGCCCATTTCAAGACTCTGCCCCAGTTTGCCATGTCTGGGCCCCATATATTAGTGACAAAGCCATCAGCCTCCAAATCCAAAATAGTATGATGGGAAAATGAAAGGGACATTAAACCCATTTTTCTTCTTTCATGAATGAGACAGAAAATGCAGTAAAAAAATAAAATAAGTGCAGTTTATTTCTATTATCTAATTTGAATAATTTACTTTGTATCCTTTGTTGAAAAGTATACCTAGGTAGGCTCAGAAGCTGCTGATTGGTGGCTTCACACATATGCCTCTTGCCATTGGCTTTCAACTAACTCCCAGTAGTGCATTACTGCTCCTTCAGCAGAGGATACCAAGAGAATAAAGCAAATTAGATAAAAGAAGTAAATTAGTAAGTTGTTTAAAATGTATGATCGATCCAAATCATGAAAGAAACATTTTGGGTTTCATGTCCCTTTAATTATTATTTACAATGAAACAAAAAAGAGCAAAGGGCTAGATAACTTTGATACATGGAGGCTTTTTGAGCGCATTGGATTGCGCTTGTATTACAAGTTAAAAGTAAAAACATTTCAAGCAAGAGTAAACCCAATGAGTTCCAAAAAATTATCGCAACTGCGTTAACTTCTCTCCCATAGAGTCACTTCAATGGCCCGTGAAAACTGCAAAAAATACCTAAGTCCCATACTCGTGCTCTAACCCGACATTGTATATTCAAAAGCGCTAAGCCCAACATGAAATATTAATATTTAACATTCCAATGTTCTTCACATAGCAGAATATGTCATTTGTATTCAAATACATAGTTTTATATATATATATATATATATATATGTATATATATATATATATATATATATATACACAGGTATATATATATATATATATATATATATATATATCAACAAACAATAGAAGGATAAGCACTAATACTAAAAAATCAATGAGTCAGGTGAATCTGAAAAGTGCTCGAGACTAGGGTAAACTCATACCTACATACCCCCAAAATAGTATCAATACAAATATATGTCTCCGCACTAATGATGAATCAATGTAGATTATCAACTCCAAGTGAATATGCATCAAACATTGATAAGTTTAATAAATGAACAAAAACATAAATGCAAAAAAGAAACATCCTAAATTCAATCCATAAACAAACACAGATACAGACAAACAAACATATACAAAAAGAAAAAAACTGGCCGTCCCCAGTTACCAAGAAGCAAACAAAATATGGATGTCAGACCCTAAATCAGAGCAATAGACCAATCCCATGGGTTAAAAAGAATCTCATGCACTATGAATGAATGCTTGGAGCCATGGGTATAATAAAGTAGAATGCAAGCAATGAAATGGCAAGCAAGATAAAGCAGTTCATGCAGTTATAGCAGTTCATGCTAATATAACAGTGTGGTTTGTAAGCTGACAGTTAAAAAGAATGCAATGTTATGCCATGCAGTTCATGCGTGTGTAGCAATGTAATGTTCCAAAAGATATGGATAACGTAATGATGATGGTAGTTCATGTATTCAATATTGCTCAAAACATGTGGATATATTAAATTCTCCTCAGTGTGTAACAGGTAAGTTTGCAGAATACACCGGCACTCCAGGACCAGGGTCTGCCAGTGAATGACGACTGTGTTATTAATGCGCTCTATGAGCGATCTCACCCAATCCATGTAGGGTCACAAGAAGCTTGATACACACTGTCGAGGGAAGACATCCAAGCATGGCAATGTGATGCTGCAATCTAAGTACACCAGGTAACAGGCTGTCAGTGATTCAAACCAGCATGCTTGCATCGGACTCCGTTAGCATCTGACGTCACATCCACATCAACAGGCCCTAACTTGCCGTGACGTAATTTGGAAAGCCTCCTCCTTTTAAGGCATAGTAGCTGTGTATAGTAACACCTACCCAGTGTCACTTATTCCAATTTCAGTGGTAGATGACAACAGTATTGCAAACATGTGCATAGAGCAACCAGCTGATATTACAAATATAAACAATAATACAATACTAGTAGTTAATATCAGGAATATATTTTGCATATAAGTGGTGAATAATTACACAATGCATTGATACAAAAATAATCTACAAGCATGTAAAATCTAATCAGAGACCTCCTTCATCGCATAATATATACAAAATCATCAGTAATAAAATAAAATAAAACAAAATAAAGGAGAGAAAAAGTGGAGTGCCAATATGCAAAGTACATAAAGTTAAATTGTATTTGGCAATACTCCACTAGTACTGTCTAATATCTATACTACTGAAATAAGGGAATACAGATGAGCCACAGTCCCTAGACAAATGTACCCCAAGTGATTTCCCTATTCAGGCCATAGGGAGTCATGGAATCCAATTTTTGGATCCATAATGCTTCCTTTTCAAATAACAATTTTTGTCTGTTCCCACCCCTCCTTAAAGGGCCCACAACATCTACAACTTGAAATTTGAGTTGACTTTTGTTGTGACCCAAAAGTGTAAAGTGATGGGCTACAGGAGCTGAAGGATCAATTTTACCTATGGCTGTTTTATGTTGTTTGATCCTTTCTTTGATGGATTTAGTGGTCTCGTCAACATAGGCTCGACCACATGGACATTTAATTACATAGACCACAAATTGTGATTCACATGTAAAATGCCCTCTAATAGACAGGCGTTTACCAGATCTAGGATGTGTAATGGTGTCTCCAGATTGAATTGAGTTGCATTGTGCACAATTATTGCACGGAAAAGTGCCATTTAAAACTGCACTGTTAGTTACTCTATTCTGTCCAGTTCCCACATCAGCCTTCACTAAAGTATCTCTCAGATTCCGATTCCTTTTGTAGGAGAATAAAGGAAAATCCTTAAAAGTATTTGCTAGTATTTTGTCTTCTGATAACAAAGACCAATGTTTTTGAATATCTTTTTTAAAGGTGGAATATGATATCCATATAGTACCACAAAAGGAATCCCGTCATTAACTGTCCTCTTAGTGAATTTTTTCTGAATTAAATTTGCACGGGGGATTAGGTCCACTTTAAGTTTATGGGTTTGTAATAGTCAACTGGATAACCCCTGCTTTCAAATTTACAAAAGAAATCTTTAAATTGTTCATTCAAGCGCATCTCATTGTTAACAATCCTCTTAGCTCGTAGAAGTTGGCTGAAAGGAAGGCTCCTGATCGTTTGTGGGGGATGAAAGCTGGAAAAAAACAAGAGGCTATTCATATCTGTATCTTTCCTGAACACATCTGTTGACAAGGAACCATCTCTCAATGAAATAGTAATGTCTAAAAAATTCTGAGTATATGAATCATAATCCATGGTAAATTGGAGATTTGAATCAAATGTATTAAGCTCTTCAAAAAAAGTTAATAAAGAGGTATTATCCCCTGTCCAAATCATAAAAACATCATCAATGTACCTTTTCCAAAATGTGCAATGTTTCTTAAAGCTCTCATTGGTGTAGAGATAATTATTCTCAAATTCATGTACATATAAGGTTGCATATGTGGGAGCCATATTGGCTCCCATAGCCGTACCCTTTGTTTGCCAATAAAATGAATCTTCAAAGAGAAAATAGTTCCTTGTCAACACCGTTTCAAGCAAATCCATAATGAACATGCGTTCCCTGGGTGAATAGAGGGCCATCCTATTTAATTGCTCACCTATACATTTCAAGACCTCTTGGTGTGGTATAGATGTGTATAAAGATTTAATATCAAAAGTTACAAGGATAGAGTCCCTGTCAATTTGTAAGTTTTCAATATGCCGCAAAAAATCTGAAGTATCTTCTAAATACGAGGGTACATTATCTAATAATGGCCGTAATAGTTTGTCAAGAAAAATTGAAATCGGTTGAAAGATTGAGTTTGTGTTGGCTACAATTGGCCTATCTGGGGGATTATTAAAACACTTGTGTATTTTAGGTAAGCAATAAAAAACTGGTATAACAGGGTCTTTCTGAATCAAAAAGTCAGCTTGTTTTTTGGTAATAATACACTGATCTAAAGCCATGTCAACTATAGAATGTATATATGTCTGGAATTTCGCAGTGGGATTGAAAGTCAATTTTAAATAATTCTCTTCAACACCTAGCTGATTTAAAACTTCTGTCATATACTGATGTTTATCCATAATGACCAATGCCCCACCTTTATCTGCAGGTTTAATGACCAAATCACTTCTAGATTTTAGAGCATCAAGAGCCCTCCTTTCAGCCAAAGTAAGATTGGAGATACTTATTTTAACTCCCTTGTTTTTTAACTTTTCAAAGTCTCTTTTAACTAATGTGAGGAAAGATTCCACCGTATTGTTGGTTAACGGGGCATGTGCTGTGCTCTTAAACTCTGAATTTGTGTGTGAAATTGATTCAAAGTGTCTACAAAGTCCTCATGTTTGCTTTCCTGAGGATGAGAAACAAAAAAAGCTTTGAATCTAAGGTTCCTAAAGAATCTTTGTAGATCTGCTCCAATTTTAAAAAAAATTGGACTTACTGTTGGGATAAAAGATAACCCTTTCTGTAAAACTGAGGTGGTCAAGGAATCTAATTTAATTGAAGAAATATTAATTACAAGGTCCTCAACTACCTTTTGCTGTGTCTTGTTTGCATGTGATTGCCTGTTCCTCTTCCCCCCTCTGTGTACTCTCTTTTTACTTTGGGTTTGTGTTTGTGTGTATTTTGGCCTAAAGGGGAGGGGCTTCTGGAATCTTGGTCTGAGGATGACTCACCAGAATTGTCAGTTGTGTATCTAGGTGCTCTTCTACGTTCTCGTCTGAATGGAATAAAGTTAGGGTTTCTCCACTTATAGACTTTATTACTAGAATAGTCTGTTGAATCTCTTTGAAATTTTTGTGTTTTTTAGTTTCTACTTTTTTCTTAAATGTATTAATTAACTCCAAAATGTCAATTTTAAGTTTTTTTATAGTCTGCTTCCAGTTTAAATGATTTAAATTGAATATCAATCCTTTCAATATCAGCCTGTACTATCGGTATTTCCTTCTGAATATATTCAATAGTCAATATGATGAAATCACTTGAGCATTTATTCAAAATGCCTTCCCATTTATCACAAAAATCTGGGTCCTCTTTAAATAGTGTGGGGTGTAAGTTACATCGCAATCCTCTAGGAATGTATTTAAGGCGGTGATATTCTGCTAGGGTGATGGCATGTAACTCTAGACTTGTTTTTTACGGTACAATTTCTCAAGAGACTAAGGCTCATCTGAATCCTCAGTGTTTTTAAGGAAATCTCTGTTCCCTAAACAGAGTGTGGCTATCCTAGATGCATCTAGTTCAGAATACGCAAACAATTTAGAAGCCCCTGAAGACTCGCCAGAAACGGGGGCCCTCAAGCTCCATTCGGAGCTTGATAAATGGGCCTCTGTTTGTCTTAATGTGAGCATCAATGTTTATCTTTAATACTAATTTCACATACACATACTTTCAAAGTATAATACACAATGTAACAAATGGCACTTACAAGTTCTGATGAGTGTTTAATGACTCAAGTATAGAGCAATTTGATTAGTTAGTGATAGTTTAAAACGTATATTTCAATCAGATTGGCTGATGTCATAAATCATGTGATTATGCATATTCCAATCAAAAGTGGATGAAACATTCACTAGTGTGTGGGTTGTTTAGGAGTTTGCGAAAAGTGTTGTTGAGACAAAGATGTAACATAATCCATAAGTAGTAATGTATTTTTCATTTGTATCCCTATATCTACTAGTGCACTAAATGTGGAGCAATAATATTGTTTGATTTAGAAAGGTTATACAATTTTAATAAAGTTTCTAATTTAATTTTATTATGTAATATGCTTCATTCTCTTGCAGCATCGAACATAAGCTTTCTGTGTTTTCAGACTCCCATTGATTTTTTTGGCATCCGCAGCTTCAAGGGTGGCGCATTGAAAATTAGGTACGCTGCATCAGAATAGACACAAAGGTACCTGTTAAATGTTTGATAAATTAGGAAAAGGGTCAAATAGAGTCGAATGTGAAGTCGAAACATCTGTAATGAAGTAAGCATCGATCTGCGTCGGATTGAGATCACGGGAGCGTATATTTCATTACACATTTTAACATCTGACGACCTTGATGCTTTGTTAACTACGGCGGATCAATCTCGCGTCAAATACGACGCGGGATTCCAGCATATTATCAGTTGACACTTTGATAAATGTCCCCCTATGGCTCTATGTTAAAAAGAGGGCTATTCTCTGTGAGGCAAAAATGCAACCATGGTGGGTAAAAGACAAAAATGCGCTATTTTGAACACTTTAAAAAAAAGGCCCTTATTGCAAGAAATAGAGCAGAAAATGCCTCAGCCAAAAGATTGACCCCATAGTTATATGCAAACATGAGTGCAGTAATAAAATGATCTAACATAGAGCATTTTCCTTTTGCACTTTTATGTCTCTTTATTGTGAGGCTCTGACAGGATGACATCCATCCTAGAAAGTGTGATACGAAAGTTTTGATCTGTGAAGGTATCCTAAAGATCTTCATAAATACGTAGGATCCCCTTACATGTAGGGAGAGGATAATATTTTGGGATATTGCAATGCTGTCTGTTTGTTCATTCAATATTAGTCTTAGTAAAAAAAAAAAAAAAAAAGTTTAAAACAGTTTTGATTTCATAATTTTTGAGAGTAGCATTGATATTCCACAATCAAACTCTATGAAATATGGGTTTGCAACCAATATAGGAAAACTATAACAAATAATAATAATAATCATCATCATCTCAAATGTAACATCTAAATGTTATATTTCAGTATTTCATTTCAGATATTGAATGGTACTACTTGCTACATAGAAACATTTAAATGACAGATTGTCAAATTTCCAACATTTGCTAATGCTCTAGATGACCAGCAATGAATTTCAAGATTGTATTTTAAATACTAATTACTGATATTTAATGTAATATAACCCATTAAAGGCATTTTTGACATAATAAAAGTATATATATATATATATATATATATATATATATACTCTCTCTGTGCAAAGAAAATCACAAAGACAAGGGCGCCTCCTCGTGTGGTATAGTTTGGACAAATGTAAAAATAGGTGAATACAGATTTTATACTCACAAGTAAAGCAGCACTCTGTTGTGCTTATAGAGGCAGACTGGGAGTTCACAGTGTCCCAGTTCACTGACCAAGGCAGTGCAACAAATCACTCCAGGGTAGATTTAAATCAAGCTCAGGCTCTCAGCAAAGAGTTAAAATACCATAGTTTAATGGTGCAGTAAAATACAATACAAAATGTCACAAATGTGACCGTAACAATGGATAAACAAGCAACTAGTTTCTCAGATCTCTGTCTGTTTCCTCAGGCTTCTTATATATGTGCTACCCAGGAGGACTAATAAACCTCTGAAGTGCCCTCCTAATCTTGGGACTGCCTGAGCATCAATATCATATACAGATAAGAACTTATTAGAGACTTAATACTATTTATTTATTATATATTGTTTTAAGCTGCATTTTCTGTTTATATTGATCTCATCACATTTGATGAGAGTCCATGTCTCATTTTTTCTGTAATTGTCATTATTATTTTGTCTTTATACATTATTATCTGATCATTTTATATTATTTTTAAGTTTTTATTGTTTTTACTATACTTCAGTATTATCCTACAGATTGTTTTATATATTTCTTCTAGCACCCCCTAGAGTTACGCTTGCATAGTGTAACAGGTATTTATATATATATATATATATATATATATATATATATATATATATATATATATATATATATATATATATATATATATATAATGTGTATATATATATATATATTTGGAAGAAAGTAGAATACCCCTCCAACTAGCAGAGGTGTAAGCTTTTTGGTACAGGGGCGCAAACCCACAGAGTGTGATAAGAATCAGCACTTAAATGTAAACCTGAAATATAGAATACATGGAGTATATGTGAGTTTATATAAATATGTTCTGGTTCCAAACTGTTGTATTCAAACGCGATGATAGTTTAAATACCACGTGAGCAAGTAGAACAAATGTATAGAGTATTTGTGGACACAATAGGTATTAAAGTGGAATATTTACTAGCTGCTATGGGTCCAATAACCAATAGGGCGGACCTCCTTTTCCTAGAAATCCCTAACGAGTAAATGAGCAAATAGAGAACTGGATCTGTACCCAGTGCCACAAATAGATACCAAAATCCTATAAGAACACAAAGTGGAATAGAAATACATATATACATATAAATACGAGTACTGCAATTCACTTCATATGCAGGACATTAATCCATAATCCTAGTAAAGAATATAGAGAGAGAAGGATGCATATATCTCAAGACAAATTGATATGTTATGTTACGTTGCACTCAGTTGCTATACACACCAATAATTACAAATGCAAATACAAATATGGATACAAATATGAAAACATAAAAACAGTAGTATCCATAGAAAAATAATGCTGTGAGATCACACAAAGGGCAGTGAAGTGAAAAAGTTTGTAAGATCGAGAATCCGTGCACAGAGGGTAAAAGGTGTCACATGAAGTTTCCCTCAAGGTAATCTACTTACAAGCCGTTACCCCAATCATATGAGGTAAGTGTGATGCAGGGGTCAGAATGTGCTTGCTTGCTTGCTTCCAGCCATGTCAAGGATCCAGTCAGTACCTCTCCTAGACCCAGATCTCCCTTCAGGCCAGGGGCAACGATTGCACACGGTATATTTGTAATACAAAAGGAATACACAATAAAAGTGCAACTCAGTTTATTAAGTTAATACAAATAAAGCAAAAAATGCACTTACAAGACACAACCTCAATGTAATGAGGTAGCAGTAACGCCTAGTTGTAAATGGTATGGAATCGAAGCTCCCAAAGGTCAGCTGCACCGGCTGGTTGCAGTCACTGTAGCTTTCAGCTTAACAATAATGGAAGAGTTGGATTTGCATTTCAGCAAACTGAATGTGTATCACCTGACGCATTTCGAAGGGCTATGAATAAACCGCCTTCTTCATCAGAGGTTAGTTATATATATATATACAGTATATATATATATATATATATACATATACTGTATACATATATATATATATATATATATATATATATATATATATATATATATATATATATATAGGGTCTGATGAAGGGGTGTATTCCCTGAAACGTCACTGAATAAATCCAGTATTGTCAAGACCAGTGAGTGCTGTCTCCTGATTTCCATATTCTACACCATATTCTAGCACCCTGGCATTTGGAACTAAAGTGTTAGTGAGAGTGCACCTGCCAATACCTGCTGTATATATATATATATATATACATAAATTAGAAACCTTTAAAAAAAAAATGTATGCTCTGTCTGAATCACAAAAAGGATATGAAACCCACCCTAACATGTTTGTGATTCGGAGAGAGCATACAATTTTAAACAACTTTGGTATTCACTGTTCTTATTAAAAAATGTTGTTTTCTTGGTATCTTTTGATGAAAGCAGGGACATAAGCTCAGGAACCTGCTCATGTCTGGAGAACTATTTAGCAGCAGTATTGCAAGGATGTTATCCATGTGCAAGAGCACTAGAGGGCAGCGCTATTTCCTGCTATTTAGTGCTCCAGATACCTACCTAGGTATCTCAACAAAAAATACTATGGGAACGAAGCAAATTTGATCATTGGAATTAGTTTTTTAATTGTATTCTCTGTCTAAATCACAAAAGGAAATGTGTGGGTTTCATATCCCTTCTACACAGACTAGACACAGTGCTGCAACCTTAGTGGGGACTAAGTCAGTGTAACAGGGACTGATTACCGGCCACAATATCTCAACAAGAAGCGAGCAAAGCTGCAAAAATATCATTTATACTGCAGCAGCAGCAGCCAGGCAGCCCAGCTGAGCTGCCGGCCGGTGCCCCACCGGGATTTTTCCCAGTATCCCGGCTGCCCAATCCGGCCCTGCCCTTCATATTGTCATATATATATATATAAATATATACATACATACAGTACATACACATACTTTTAACCTCTGTGACCCCTGATCACAGGACTATTTATTTATTATCTATTGACTTGCATTTTAGCCATTAGTACAGTGTCATCCACAACCCACGGAAGAGAGCACAATGTTATCTATATGGCCCACATGGATTAGCAGTCCCCTCTTGTGAATAGCTAATAAAAAAGCATGACATAAGAGGCTGTCTGTAGTGGCTCAGAAACAGGCAGACATTTAGAGGTTTAGATGCTATAAAGTATATTACTATAACAATGTTGGTTGAGCAAAGCTGGGGGGCGGGTAGTAAAGGCGCTATCTATTATCTAACTTTTAAAACATAACAATTTTGGTGTTGACTGTCCCTTTAAGTGTGGGTTTTAGAGGGCTAAAACCATTAATTAAATTTAGCTTTAAATAACCCTGATATCAGCACATTGGTTCATAAAGTGTTTTATTAAATACAGAAGATAAATATTTCCCTTAGGTTTATTGTTTGTGTTTGATATCTTATATGTGTTTAGTTTTCACCATGAGATGGGCGTACACTAATATATTTATGAGAGAAAGGAAATATTTGAATTAATTTATTCAGAGTTTTCAGTGAAAACAATAGGTTAATCGGTCATACTGCACCCAGCAAAACAATGGAAAAAACAGACAGTTAAGGGTTCTACTCAGGCTGAACATTTTAGTGAGGGTGTGGAGGTAACATTCTGCTAATGTAACACAACAAGATATGTTTTCAGAATAACTTGAGTGCAGGGAACTGCAAAAGCGGCAATATATAACCAGTAACCCACAATTGCTGAGGGCTTTAAAGGGACACATTCAATACAAATTCTGTATAATGCATAGACTGATTTTGTTAGCAATAAAACATTCTTAGTCTTAGTATTTTTATATAAAGTCACTAAATTATGAGATAAAGTAACGAAAACAAAAACTTCACAATAGAATTTAAGTTCTCACTCAACTGCTTTAAAGCAAGGGAATGGCTGACTTAAAGCTTTCATAATAGAAATGTGAAAGTTAAAGGGACAGTCAACCATAGAATTGTTATTGTTTTAAAAGATAGACAATCCCTTTATTACCCATTCCCCAGTTTTGCATAACCAACACCATTATATTAATATACTTTTTACCTCTGTGATTACCTTGTATCTAGGAACCTTCTTCCAGCCCCCTGATCACATGACTGTGACTGTTTATTATCTATTGTCTTAAATTTAGCATTGTATTGTGCTAGATCTTAAATAACCCCCTGTGCCTGAACACATTGTTATCTATATAGCCCACGTGTACTTTCTGTCTCTTTGTGTTGAAAAGAGATTTAAAAAGCATGTGATAAGAGGCAGCCCTCAAAGGCTTAGAAATTAGCATATGAGCCTACCTATGTTTAGTTTAAACTAAGAATACCAAGAGAAAAAAGCAAATTTGATGATAAAAGTAAATTGGAAAGTCAATTAAAATTAAAAGTCCTATCTGAATAATGAAAGTTTAATTTATACTTGACTGTCCCTTTAAACTCCACAATGTTCCACAATATGCCGCATAAAGTGCCACTAATAAACTCACTGTATCTCCTAACTCAGAGGCTTTTCATCCTGCAGTATCCTGCTGAGAAACTTGAGTTGCTGATGGTCAGCTCTGCCTAAGGCAAGTGGCACTCCAGCTATTGCTGCACACTCCATAGGTGCCATTGGGGGCCACCTGTCATCTGGGAAACACAACAAACAGGAATGGGATTAGCTGAGGAAGAAGATGGAAGACTACCCATATCTAACCTTTCACTATGGGCTTGGTGGCCACTAATCTCAACATTATTAATACCTCCAGCGTCTCTTGTGGTCATAAGGCCCAGCAACATGAACTGTATTAAACTCCCCTGTAGAAAACATAAAAATACTTGTACTAGAGCCCAATATCTGGCCCCTCAAATTGTTAACCCATAGAGTATTTATTCGGTAACAGAAAAAATTAGTGCCTTAGACACCCTGTTTATTCAACCTAGCTTGGCAGCACATTTGCACAACATACGTCTTGCTTTGCAAAAGCACTGGCCGATATTATACTTCCCCCAAGAGACCCATCTTACCTACTGCAGATGATGACATGGTCCTTTCCTGTATCCTGCACTGCAATAGCTGTCTTCAGTCACTTCTGTCCCCACCAGAGACACATTGCGCTGTCTTGGCACCATTACAGGAGAAGAAATGAGGAACCCATGACTGCACCCCTGCAGAGGAGAGGCAGCTGATAACTGAAGCCAGGGACTGGACCAAATCAATATCTGTAATGTTTGTGGAATATTTATTTATTATCCCGGCGTCAAGTGAAAAGATAAAGGAAAATCCAAGAACTAAATGTAACAGTAAACGAATGAAGTAGGACAGGCACAGCAGCAAATAGATAGTTCAGACCTCTAAGAAATAAGAGGCAAGGCAAAGAAGTAAGTCACATGGCAAAGCAGGAGACAGCAGCAGAAAGAAAAAACAATGCATTCAGAGCACCAAGGGGTTAAGTAATATAGAAGGTCTCTAGGCAGAGCAGGGTTCAGCAACAGATAGTCAGACCAATCTTTCAGAGTTCCAAAATGGTTAAATAAAAGAGTAGTCACTTAGGCAGCGCAGGGTTCAGTAGCAGGTAGTCAGTCCAATCTTTCAGAGTGCCAAAGGGTTAAGTAATAGTGTAGTCACTTTAAGCAGAGCAGGGTTCAGCAGCAGGTAGTCAGTCCAATCTTTATACAATAGAATAAGAGCACCCATGAGTACACACAGCACAACCTATACTAGGGCAACTAAAGATTGAATAAGGTTATGTTAAATAGGCGCAGGCTTGTGCCAAGGAGGGCACACAAGGGAAAAAAGAAACAGGAAGAGCGGCACGTAGGAGAGGAGGTGGCAGAACTTTGGAGCAGAGGCGGCGGTATGACAATATCAGCTGCAACCATAGCATACGGATGGATGAATGCACCCACCACTGAATCTCCTGATACATTACTGGCAAACAAAGGATGCACAGACCCAGTAGGTTGTAGTTGCTCTTAAGAGTACTGGGCATAAAGAGATCAGTAAACCACTCCCTCAACACTGTAGCCTTTTGGCACTCTCCACTTTTCAAACTGCCATGGCCATGCCTGGGATCCAAACTGAAACCTCTATTGCTGATAATCTCTCAACCTGTTGCTTTTTCTCTGCACCACTGGAGGGCTCTGGCTAAGGCTGGGAGTTTCTTTGTGCTGCTACCTGCACTCACTAGCTCTCTGGCTGCACCTGCTTGCCAGCTGCAGATAATTTCCCAATCAGCACTGCTATATCAGTAAGCCTCACAGACCACTCTCTGCCCTGACATTGTGGTTTACCAGCTTTGTTTGTTTCTCTTTCCTGAACCTTAATTCCTGTTGTTCGGCGGTTCTCCTGGTTCTTGTATCTGGCTCGTCTCCTGACCTCTCTTTTGGATCTCTCAGTGTACTATGAAGGATTGGACAGCTTATTTGATTTGCTGAGCTTGGCTTGACTTCTGACTACTCTTCCAGATTCACCAGTGTTTGATGACTTATCAGACTGCTTTCTAGTAGCTGTGCTTGACTAGACTTCTGACTACACTCTCATTACCTGCCTGTCTTAGCTACCTGTTATCCGGTGTCACCATCTTGTAACTCTGGTATCCTACTTTTGTACCCAAGTCCTGCAAAGAGCACCTGCCAAGCACTGGTATTCTGCTTCAGCACCAAGTCCTGCAGAGGGCGTCTGCCAAGCACTGGTATCCTGTTTCAGCATCAAGTCCTGCAGGGGTGCCTGCAAGCACCAGTTTCCATCTTCAGTACCCAAGTTCTGCAGAAGGTATCTGCCAATTACCAGTATCCAGCTACTGTATCCAAATTCAGCAGAGGTCATATGCCCAGCTTCTGTATCCTATTCCAGTCTCTGCCTCAAGTGGGCACTGTTGTCTAAGTCTCAAGTGGGCACTCCTGTCTTTGCTCCAATTGGGCAATCATGTTCTCTGCTCTCTATATTGGACACTCCAGTTCCTGGCCATAAAGTGGGCACTCCTGTTTTTGGTCCTAGAGGGGGTTACTTCTCCTGATTCTAGTTTCTATGTGGATGTTACTGCTGTCCAATCCTGCTTACAATATCCAAGTCTTTAGTTCCTATACAATAAAACTTGCTTTGTCTACCTGTTTGTTTAATCATGCCTAAAAGGGTTAGTTCCACTAAGAACTCTATTCCTCTGACCCCTTTTAGAGCACAAGACGGCCTTCAATCTAACACCACCTCACAGGAGGTCCAAACCCCTGAACCCGCTCCCATGAGCATGACACAAACTCAGAGTATTAACCCCTATGTGTGCTCCAGCATATTCTACCTTGTATTAAATTCCCTATATTCTAATAGCTCAAAAGGTACTGAACCAAGTTTATTTAGTAATCCCAAAAGTTGTATGCACTATTTGAACATAAATACTTTTGCAGTTTTCCATTTGATAACATCACATAGAGAAGCAGACTCTTGGCCCATCATAGACATTAGACATGTGCATCCGGATTTTGATGAGTGCACCCCCCCCCCGCCACACACACACACACACACACTGATTTTGCTCTATTCTTTGCATTGTTTCAAAATGCAAAACAATTGCTCCTTTAACGAATAAACAAATGAATAAATGATTTTGCAGTTCTTCCTTTGATCATGTGGTTTAAAACATTACTTTAAACTTCAGATTTACACTATTAAGAGAGGAAAAGAAATATTACAAGTTAAAATTTACACCATTAAATAATATTGGCTAGATTACAATTGACTCGCTATTGTTAGCGCAGGTGAGATATTGCAATATTGCACACACGTTCACTTGCGCATGTATTACAGGTTGAAAGTAAAAGCAACTGCACAAGCATAAACTAAATTTGCACTCGCCAGGTTAGCGCAACTGAAAGCACAAACTAAATTTGCGCTCGCCAGGTTAGCGCAACTGAAGTCCTTGCATAAAGGGTTAGGGCTAAATAAAAAATTGCACCTAACACATCATAAATACATTAAAATAAAGTGCTACACTCATATATACACTAATAAAAATTATTCAGAGAAATATTCATAAAAATGATTTATAAGTAGTGATGTCGCGAACCTTAAAATTTCGGTTCGAGAACTGCGGACTCGAACTTCCGCTACTGTTCGCGAACCGGCAAACCGCGCAAACCGCCATTGACTTCAATAGGCAGGCGAACTTTAAAACCTACAAGGACTCTTTCCGGCCACAATAGTGATGGAAAAGTTGTTTCAAGGGGACTAACACCTGGACTGTGGCATGCCGGATAGGGATCCATGGCAAAACTCCCACGGAAAATTACATAGTTGATGCAGAGTCTGGTTTTTAGCCATAAAGAACCTTAATCACCTAACATTCCTAAAAATTTTTTGAATAACGTGCTTTAAAACATCAGGTATGATGTAGTATCAGGTAGTGTAAGGGTTACGCCCGCTTCACAGTGACAGACCAAACTCCCCGTGTAACGCACCGCAAACAACTGCAAACAGTCCATTTGCACAACCACGAGTTAGATAGATTTGATAGTTAGATACATAGATTACATAGATCAATAGATGCAATATACATATGATAGATACAAATTACATAGATCAATAGATGCAATATACATTTGATGATAGATACGAATTACATAGATCAATCTATGCAATATACATTTGATAGATACGATTTACATAGATCAAAAGATGCAATATACATTTGATAGATACAAATTACATCGATCAATAGATGCAATTTATATTTGATAGATACGATTGATAGTTAGATAGATTTGATAGATAAATAGATAGATTTGATAGATATATGATTTCCCTGATATGCGGCCTGGGACGCGTGGTGTGTTAAGTAGTATTATTCTTAGCAGTTTACTACCTGTTACTCCCCTTATCGGGGGAGGTCTATATGGGCTGCATTTTTGGAACAGGGAGATGGAAGAAGATGATTGGTCTGTCCTCCTACTTCAAATTTGGCCTAAACACAAGTGGCTGTCTAAAAACTGTCCGGCCACGAGATAGATAGATTTGATAGATAGATAGATATACATAGATTGATAGTTAGATAGAATCGATAGAAGATAAATAGATAGATTTGATAGATATATAATTACCCTGACAAAGTATAATAATAAAACATGCGGTCTCTGATGATTCACAGTCAAAAAAGTTTTTATTTTAAATATTTTCAAAACTGTTATAACAAATATGATTGGTGGCACTAGTTGGCAAGTGGGCCTGGCACACACGCTGGGAGGAAGGCAACTGCAATTAGATTACACTAGATGACTGATGTTTCACAGTCCAAAATTTTTTTATTTTAAATATTTACAATACTGTTAGAACAAATATGATTGGTGGCACTAGTTGGCATGTGGGCCTGGCACACACGCTGGCAGGTAGGCAACTGCAATTCAATTGCACTAGCAGACTGATGATTCACAGTCAAAAAAGTTTTGATTTTAAATATTTTCAAAGCTGCTATAACAAATATGATTGGTGGCAATAGTTGGCAGCAAGTGGGCCTGGCACACACGCTGGCAGGCAGGCAACTTCAATTAGATTACACTAGCAGACTGATCTTTCACAGTCAAAAAATATTTTTTTTAAAATATTTACACTACTGTTATAACAAATATGATTGGTGGCACTAGTTGGCAAGTGGGCCTGGCACACACGCTGGCAGGCAGGCAGGCAACTGCAATTCAATTGCCCTAGCAGACTGATGATTCACAGTCAAAAAAGTTTTTATTTAAAATATTTACACTACTGTTATAACAAATATGATTTGTGGCACTAGTTGGAAAGTGGGCCTGGCACACACGCTGGCAGACAGGCAACTGCAATTAAATAACAATAGCAGACTGATGTAAAAGGTTTTTTTAAAAAAAGTTACACTAATGTTACAACAGATAGGAGTGATGGCACTCAGGATAGAAGTAGGCACAGTATGTGCTGGCAGCCTGACACACAGGCTGGCACTAGTGGCAGGCTGGCCTGGCAACTAAAATTAAATAACACTAGAAGACTGATGTAAAAGTTTTATTTTACAAAATTTAAACTAATGTTACACCAGATAGGAGTGGTGGACTGGAACTGAGGATAGAAGTAGACACAGTATATGCTGGCAGCCTGACACACAGGCACTAATGGCAGCCAGGCTGGCCTGGCAACTAAAATTAAATAACACTAGAAGAGGACTGATGTAAAAAAAAAATTAAAAAAAATTTTACACTAATATTACACCAGATATAAGTGGTGGAAAAAAGAACTATTAATCACACTATATGATGTGGGCCTGACACACAGGCCTGATGGAAAATTAAATTAGATTACACTAGCAAAATGATTTAAAAGTTTTGTTGTTTAAATGTACACTAATGTTAAGCAGATATCAGTGGTGGCACTAATCACAGTATATGCTGTGAGCCTCACACACAGGCTGAAAGCCAGGCAAATGCAAATACAATTACAAATAATAAAAAAAAAAACGACTGAAGTTCTAGCCCTAAAAAGGGCTTTTTGGGGTGCTGTCCTTACAGCAGAGATTAGATGAGTCCTTCAGGACTGTAGTGGACACTAAATACACTAGCCTAGCTATCTATTTCCCTATAATGTCAGCAGTAGCAACACTAACGGCTAGATTTGGAGTTTTGTCGGTAACGACCCGAAAAACTACCGCCGGCTTTTTTCTGGCCGCACCATAAAAATAACTCTGGTATTGAGAGTCCACATAAAGGCTGCGTTAGGCTCCAAAAAAGGAGCGTAGAGCATTTTTAACGCAGCTTCAACTCTCGATACCAGAGTTGCTTACGGAAGCGGCCAGCCTCAAAAACGTGCTCGTGCACGATTCCCCCATAGGAAACAATGGGGCTGTTTGAGCTGAAAAAAAACCTAACACCTGCAAAAAAGCCGCGTTCAGCTCTTAACGCAGCCCCATTGTTTGCTATGGGGAAACACTTCCTACGTCTGCACCTAACACCCTAACATGTACCCCGAGTCTAAACACCCCTAACCTTACACTTATTAAACCCTATTCTGCCGCCCCCGCTATCGCTGACCCCTGCATATTATTATTAACCCCTAATCTGCCGCTCCGTAAACCGCCGCTACTTACATTATCCCTATGTACCCCTAATCTGCGTTCCCTAACACCGCCGACCCCTATATTATATTTATTAACCCCTAATCTGCCCCCCACAACGTTGCCTCCACCTGCCTACACTTATTAACCCCTAATCTACCGAGCGGACCTGAGTGCTACTATAATAAAGTTATTAACCCCTAATCCGCCTCACTAACCCTATAATAAATAGTATTAACCCCTAATCTGCCCTCCCTAACATCGCCGACACCTAACTTCAATTATTAACCCCTAATCTGCCGACCGGAGCTCACCGCTATTCTAATAAATGTATTAACCCCTAAAGCTAAGTCTAACCCTAACACTAACACCCCCCTAAGTTAAATATAATTTACATCTAACGAAATTAATTAACTCTTATTAAATAAATTATTCCTATTTAAAGATAAATACTTACCTGTAAAATAAATCCTAATATAGCTACAATATAAATTATAATTATATTGTAGCTATTTTAGGATTCATATTTATTTTACAGGCAACTTTGTAATTATTTTAACCAGGTACAATAGCTATTAAATAGTTAAGAACTATTTAATAGCTAAAATAGTTAAAATAATTTCAAATTTACCTGTAAAATAAATCCTAACCTAAGTTACAATTAAACCTAACACTACACTATCAATAAATTAATTAAATAAACTACCTACAATTACCTACAATTAACCTAACACTACACTATCAATAAATTAATTAAATACAATTCCTACAAATAAAAACAATTAAATAAACTAGCTAAAGTACAAAATTAAAAAAGAACTAAGTTACAAAAAATAAAAAAATATTTACAAACATATGAAAAATATTACAACAATTTTAAACTAATTACACCTACTCTAAGCCCCCTAATAAAATAACAAAGACCCCCAAAATAACAAAATGCCCCACCCTATTCTAAATTACTACATTTCAAAGCTCTTTTACCTTACCAGCCCTGAACAGGGCCCTTTCCGGGGCATGCCCCAAGAAATTCAGCTCTTTTGCCTGTAAAAAAAAAACATACAATACCCCCCCCCCAACATTACAACCCACCACCCACATACCCCTAATCTAACCCAAACGCCCCTTAAATAAACCTAACACTAAGCCCCTGAAGATCTTCCTACCTTGTCTTCACCCTACCAGGTTCACCGATCCGTCCTGAAGAGCTCCTCCGATGTCCTAATCCAAGCCCAAGCGGGGGGCTGAAGAGGTCCATGATCTGGCTGAAGTCTTCATCCAAGCGGGAGCTGAAGAGGTCCATGATCCGGCTGAAGTCTTCATCCAAGCGGGAGCTGAAGAGGTCCATGATCCGGATGAAGTCTTCTTTCAACGGCATCTTCAATCTTCTTTCTTCCGGATCCATCTTGCAGACCTCCGATGCGGAACATCCTCTTCTCCCGACGCCTACTAGCCAAATGACGGTTCCTTTAAGGGACGTCATCCAAGATGGCGTCCCTCGAATTCCGATTGGCTGATAGGATTCTATCAGCCAATCGGAATTAAGGTAGGAATATTCTGATTGGCTGATGGAATCAGCCAATCAGAATCAAGTTCAATCCGATTGGCTGATTCGATCAGCCAATCAGATTGAGCTTGCATTCTATTGGCTGTTCCGATCAGCCAATAGAATGCGAGCTCAATCTGATTGGCTGATTGGATCAGCCAATCGGATTGATCTTGATTCTGATTGGCTGATTCCATCAGCCAATCAGAATATTCCTACCTTAATTCCGATTGGCTGATAGAATCCTATCAGCCAATCAGAATTCGAGGGACGCCATCTTGGATGACGTCCCTTAAAGGAACCGTCATTCGGCTAGTAGGCGTCGGGAGAAGAGGATGTTCTGCGTCGGAGGTCTGCAAGATGGATCCGGAAGAAAGAAGATTGAAGATGCCGTTGATAGAAGACTTCATCCGGATCATGGACCTCTTCAGCTCCCGCTTGGATGAAGACTTCAGCCGGATCATGGACCTCTTCAGCCCTCTCTTGGGCTTGGATTAGGACATCGGAGGAGCTCTTCAGGACGGATCGGTGAACCTGGTAGGGTGAAGACAAGGTAGGAAGATCTTCAGGGGCTTAGTGTTAGGTTTATTTAATGGGGGTTTGGGTTAGATTAGGGGTATGTGGGTGGTGGGTTGTAATGTTGGGGGGGGGTATTGTATGTTTTTTTTTACAGGCAAAAGAGCTGAATTTCTTGGGGCATGCCCCGCAAACGGCCCTGTTCAGGGCTGGTAAGGTAAAAGAGCTTTGAAATGTAGTAATTTAGAATAGGGTAGGGCATTTTGTTATTTTGGGGGTCTTTGTTATTTTATTAGGGGGCTTAGAGTAGGTGTAATTAGTTTAAAATTGTTGTAATATTTTTCTTATGTTTGTAAATATTTTTTTATTTTTTGTAACTTAGTTCTTTTTTATTTTTTGTACTTTAGCTAGTTTATTTAATTGTATTTATTTGTAGGAATTGTATTTAATTAATTTATTGATAGTGTAGTGTTAGGTTAATTGTAGGTAATTGTAGGTATTTTATTTAATTAATTTAATGATAGTGTAGTGTTAGGTTTAATTGTAACTTAGGTTAGGATTTCTTTTACAGGTAATTTTGTAATTATTTTAACTAGGTAACTATTAAATAGTTATTAACTATTTAATAGCTATTGTACCTGGTTAAAATAAATACAAAGTTACCTGTAAAATAAATATTAATCCTAAAATAGCTACAATATAATTATAATTTATATTGTAGCTATATTAGGGTTTATTTTACAGGTAAGTATTTATCTTTAAATAGGAATAATTTATTTAATAAGAGTTAATTAATTTCGTTAGATTTAAATTATATTTAACTTAGGGGGGTGTTAGTGTTAGGGTTAGACTTAGCTTTAGGGGTTAATACATTTATTAGAATAGCGGTGAGCTCCGGTCGGCAGATTAGGGGTTAATAATTGAAGTTAGGTGTCGGCGATGTTAGGAAGGGCAGATTAGGGGTTAATACTATTTATTATAGGGTTAGTGAGGCGGATTAGGGGTTAATAACTTTATTATAGTAGCAGTGCGGGCCGCTCGGCAGATTAGGGGTTAATAAGTGTAGGCAGGTGGAGGCGACGTTGAGGGGGGCAGATTAGGGGTTAATAAATATAATATAGGGGTCGGCGTTGTTAGGGGCAGCAGATTAGGGGTACATAGCTATAATGTAGGTGGCGGCGCTTTGTGGTCGGCAGATTAGGGGTTAATTATTGTAGGTAGCTGGCGGCGACGTTGTGGGGGGCAGATTAGGGGTTAATAAATATAATACAGGGGTCGGCGGTGTTAGGGGCAGCAGATTAGGGGTACATAAGTATAACGTAGGTGGCGGTCGGCAGATTAGGGGTTAAAAAAAATATTCAAGTGTCGGCGATGTGGGGGGACCTCGGTTTAGGGGTACATAGGTAGTTTATGGGTGTTAGTGCACTTTAGAGTACAGTAGTTAAGAGCTTTATGAACCGGCGTTAGCCCAGAAAGCTCTTAACTACTGACTTTTTTCTGCTGCTGGAGTTTTGTCGTTAGAGTTCTAACGCTCACTTCAGACACGACTCTAAATACCGGAGTTAGAAAGATCCCATTGAAAAGATAGGATACGCAATTGACGTAAGGGGATCTGCGGTATGGAAAAGTCACGGCTGAAAAGTGAGCGTTAGACCCTTTTTTGAGTGACTCCAAATACCGGCGGTAGCCTAAAACCAGCGTTAGGAGCCTCTAACGCTGGTTTTCACGGCTAACGCCAAACTCCAAATCTAGGTCTAAACCTCCTCTCACTAAGAAAGCAACATCGTAATGAATCTAAAATGGCTGCTGCCCAGGAGCTGGGAGGGTCTGTGAGGGAGTGTCTGCTGCTGATTGGCTCAAATGTGTCTGAAGGCTGTGAGATACAGGGTCAAAGTTTCCTCAATGATGACGAATAGGGGGCGGATCAAACATCGCATATGTTCGCCCGCAGCGGCGAACGCGAACAAGCTATGTTCGCCAGGAACTGTTCTCCTGCGAACTGTTTGCGACATCACTATTTATAAGGGTTAAATGGTATATGTTATATGACAAGGTGTTTGAAAGGAAAGGTCTATAATGTATATATATATATATATATATATATATGTCTAAATATGTGTATGTATGTATATATACATCTCACCCACAAACAGAAAGTAGTGTCACGCTCTGCCTTACCCTACACGGCTTCTCCGCAGCACACTGGAGCATGGGGGATGATGTCACACGTCCAGGGGTGGATATTCAGGAACTCCTTGAATTATTCAAAAATCCAAACTTTATTCCATGAAGTTCTCCATGTTCCAGTACCAGCACGTTATTTAGTCTGCCTCCATACAAAAAGAAAGCAGCTCGATCCTCCTTTTCCTACAGAGCACAACAATTATGGAACGACCTCCCACACACTTTAAAACCTTCCCCAAGCCTAATATCCTTTAAGAGATCCCTCTCTACATATCTCAAAACAGAATGCACCTGTCATTGTTGATTAAATATTTCCTACCTGTTCTATGTTAAACTTTGCATATATTGTGTATTATTGTTTTTGTATTTTATTGTACCCTATTGTATTAATGCAATGTTTTGTGGACCCAGGACATACTTGAAAACTAGAGAAATCTCAATGTATCCTTCCTGGTAAAATATTTTATAAATAAATGTTATTAAAAACAGAAAACAGTATCAACAGCTAGACACCGTTATTGCCAGATTCAATGTATGTGAGGACTGCTTTGATCCTATGCAGCAGACATGTTTCGTGCTCAAAAGCACTTGTTCACTGTGCTTTTGAGCACGAAACATGTCTGCTGCATAGGATCCCAGCAGTCCTCACATACATTGAATCTGGCAATAGCGGTGTCTAGCTGTTGATACTGTTTTCTGTTTTTAGTAACATGGAGAACTTCATGGAATAAAGTTTGTATTTTTTAATAATTCAGAGTGCCTGAATATCCTTTGTTTATGTGTTTTTATGTGTTTATATGTGTATATATGTATATAGAAACAGGTATTGTCCGCACTTCTCAAAAATGAAGGAAATAACAAAAAAGTAAAAGATAATATTTATTTTAAAAAGTTTAAAAATACAAAAAAAAAATAGAAAAATTCTTTGGTCTGGTAGAAAAGAATGCCAAACATGTTTCGGGCCTACCCCTAGCCCTTGTTCACTGGCATACACACAGACTCCAACCAGACCACTATTTAAAGCTAAGTATCTCTAATTATCACCTGAATTAATTAGATTTAAAGAAACATATTTACATGTTTAATGGCTGATGCAGAAAATAGCCATTATATACACTTTTTTATATATACACTATTCAAATATCGTAATTATTTTCTTTGTATATATACATATCCAAGATAGTCAACAACAACAACAAAAAAACTAAAAAAATATAAAAAATAACTATATAAACAATATACACATACACACACACATATAAATATATATATAATTTGGAGCCCTTTCCACTTTTTTATTGAATAATAATATGAATTATGCTTTTTACTGTGTTTTTACCATACATATTTTACATTCCAATGTTCTTCACTTAGAAGAAAATGTTATTTGTATATATATATATATATATATATATATATCTGTATATAAATATATACCTGGATATATTCATATAGATATATACTGTAGGTATATATATATATATGTATTTTACAAAAAAACTTCATATATATATATATATATACATATATATATATATATATATATATATATATATATAAAAAGTAAATATTTACAAATAAAAAGAACATTTTATCATCTGTGAAAAACATAGGAATGTAAAATATTTATTACTGTAAGTGTTGTAGGTCTTATGCAGTGTTGGGTTAGCACGGGAGTGAGAGGTGTTAGTCACACTCTCTATTGAAATCTATGGGGAAAAGAAGTTAGCCTGATCCCAATATTCGAAGTCCTGAAGTTAGAGCGTGTCAGCTTTCTCTCTAGCGCAAACAATTTATTTTCAACTTGTAATATACGAGCTAACCTGTGAAAGTTAAAAGTTTACTTCTGACTGTGTTTGCATGTGAGCGAAATCGCTAAATAGAATGCCACTTGTAATAGCCGCCCTATAGCTAGCAAAGTCCTTGTAAACTAATCAATTTCTATGTCAGCCAGCAAACATGTAATTGTCACTTTTGTTCTGGTCCAATCCTGACCCCATAAGAAAAGTTTTATTTTTGCTGCTGGCTTGTACCAGTAGCACTAGCTATTACTTTATCTTTATTTTAGTTTAGTATAATCTAAATGTGCAATATCTTTTTTATATACACACTTTCTCAGGCACCAGCTCCTACGGAGCATGTGCGAGAATTCACAGATTATACGTATATGCATTTGTTATTAGCTGATTGCTGTCACATGATGCATTAGGAAGAAAAATGTAACTAACTTAAATTTGTCAGAAAAAAATCTATTACTCATTTGAAATTCAAACTAAATATTTGGCTAGATTATGAGTTTTGCGGTATGAGTGAAAAAGCAGCGTTATGGCTCTTTTTCACTACCGCTGGTATTACGAGTTTTGCAGGTATATCTGTCCCGCACACTTTTTTGGCCGTAATGCAACGTAACTACCGCAGCTTTCAAAAAGTCCTTTTTCAATGGGACTTCCACAGCGCCGGTAATATGAGTTTGCCTGTCCGGCAAAAAAGTAAGTGGTACAGCCTATACCGTCAAGATCCGTACCGTAAACTGAAAGTCAGTAGTTATGGCTTTTATGTTACAGAGCCATACCATAAAACTCATAACTAAAGTGCTAAAAGTAAGTGGTACAGCCTATACCGTCAAGATCCGTACCGTAAACTGAAAGTCAGTAGTTATGGCTTTTATGTTACAGAGCCATACCATAAAACTCATAACTAAAGTGCTAAAAAGTACACTAAAACCCATAAACTACCTATTAACCCCTAAACAGAGGCCCTCCCGCATCGCAAACACTAAAATTAAATTACTAACCCCTAATCTGCTGCTCCGGATATTGCCGCCACTATAATAAACATATTAACCCCTAAACCGCCGCGCTCCCACATCACAAAACACTAGTTAAATATTATTAACCCCTAATCTGCTGTCCCTAACATCACCGCACAACTACATTACTGTTATTAAGCCCTAATCTGCTGTCCCTAACCCTAAGTCTAACCCTAACACCCACTAACTTTAATATAATTAAAATAAATCTAAATAAAACCTAGTATTAATAACTAAATAATTCCTATTTAAAACTAAATACTTACCTGTAAAATAAAACCTAAGCTAGCTCTAATATAACTTATAGTTACATTGTAGCTATCTTAGGTTTTATTTTTATTTCACAGGCAAGTTTGTATTTATTTTAACTAGGTAGACTAGTTACTAAATAGTTATTAACTATTTGCTAACTACCTAGTTAAAATAAGTACAAACTTACCTGTAAAATAAAACCTAACCTGAGTTACACTAACACCTAACCTTACACTACAATTAAATAAATTACATTAATTAAATACAATTAAGTAAATTACAAAAACAAACACTAAATTACACAAAATAAAAAATAAATGATCAAATATTTAAACTAATTACACCTAATCTTATAGCCCTATCAAAATAAAAAGCCCCCCAAAATAAAAAAAACCCTAGCCTACAATAAACTACCAATGGCCCTTAAAAGGGCCTTTTGCGGGGCATTGCCCCAAAGAAATCAGCTCTTTTACCTGTAAAAAATAATACAAACAACCCCCCAACAGTAAAACCCACCATCCACACAACCAAACCCCCCAAATAAAATCCTATCTAAAAAATCTAAGCTCCCCATTGCCCTGAAAAGGGCATTTGTTCGGGCATTGCCCTTAAAAGGGCATTTAGCTGTTTTCCTGCCCAAACCCTAAGCTAAAAATAAAACCCACGCAAAAAACCCTTAAAAAATCTTAACACTAACCCCTGGATATCCACTTACAGTTTTTGAAGACCGGACATTCATCCTCAATGAAGCCGGGAGAAGTCTTCATCCAAGCGGCAAGAAATGGTCCTCCAGATGGGCAGAAGTCTTCATCCAGACGGCATCTTCTATCTTCATCCTTCCGACGCGGAGCGGCTCCATCTTCAAGACATCCGGCAGGCGGAGCATCCTCTTCTTTCCACGACTCTTCCAGAATGAATTCTCCTTTAAATGACGTCATCCAAGATGGCATCCCTTGAATACCGATTGGCTGATAGAATTTTATCAGCCAATCGGAATTTAAGGTGAAAAAATCCTATTGGCTGATGCAATTAGTCAATAGGATTGAGCTTCAATCCTATTGGCTGATACAATCAGCCAATCTGATTGAGCTTGCATTCTATTGGCTGATTGGAACAGCTCCGCGTTGGAAGGATGAAGATAGAAGATGCTGTCTGGATGAAGACTTCTGCCCGCCTGGAGGACCACTTCTTGCTGCTTGGATGAAGACTTCTCCGGGCTTCGTTGAGGACTTTTTGCCGCTTGGATGAAGACTTCTCCCGGCTTCGTCCGGTCTTCAAAAACTGTAAGTGGATCTTCGGGGTTAGTGTTAATTTTTTTTAATGTTTTTTTGGGTGGTTTTATTTTTAGCTTAGGGTTTGGGCAGAAAAAGAGCTAAATGCCTTTTTAAGGGAAATGCCCATACAAATGCCCTTGTTAGGGCAATGGGGAGCTTAGGTTTTTTTTTAGATAGGATTTTATTTGGGGGTTTGGTTGTGTGGATGGTGGGTTTTCTGTTGGGGGTTGTTTGTATTATTATTTTATAGGTAAAAGAGCTGATTTATTTGGGGCAATGCCCTGCAAAAGGACCTTTTAAGGGCCATTGGTAGTTTATTGTAGGCTAGGGTTTTTTATTTTGGGGGGGGCTTTTTTATTTTGATAGGGCTATTAGATTAGGTGTAATTAGTTTAAATATTTGATAATTTCTTTTTTATTTTGTGTAGTTTAGTGGGTTTTTTTGTAATTTAGTTAATTGCATTTAATTAATGTAATTTATTTAATTGTAGTGTAAGGTTAGGTGTTAGTGTAACTCAGGTTAGGTTTTATTTTACATGTACATTTGTATTTATTTTAGCTAGGTAGCTAGTAAATAGTTAATAACTATTTACTAACTAGTCTACCTAGTTAAAATAAATACAAACTTAGCTGTGAAATAAAAATAAAACCTAAGATAGCTACAATGTAACTATTAGCTATATTGTAGCTAGCTTAGGTTTTATTTTATAGGTAAGTATTTAGTTTGAAATAGGAATTAGTTAGGTAATGATAGTACTTTTTATTTAGATTTATTTTAATTATATTAAAGTTAGTGGGTGTTAGGGTTAGATTTAGGGTTAGGTGTAGGGGTTAATAACTTTTGTATAGTGGCAGCGACGTTGGGGGCAGCAGATTAGGGGTTAATAAGTGGAGGTAGGTGGCGGTGAAATTGGGGGCGGCAGATTAGGGGTTAATAATTGTAGGTAGGTGACTGCAACATTGGGGGCGGCTGATTAGGGGTTAATAAGTGTAATGTAGGTGTTGGAAATGTCAGGGGCGGCAGATTAGAAGTGTTTAGACTCAGGGTTTATGTTGGGGTGTTTGGTGTGAACATAACTTTTGTTTCCCCATAGGAATCCATGGGGCTGCGTTAAGGAGCTTAACGCTCTTTTATTGCAGGTGTTAGGCTTTTTTTTAGCCGACTCTCCCCATTGATGTCTATAGGGAAATTGTGCACCAGCACGTAAAACCAGCTCAAAGCAGCGCTGGTATTTGAGTGTGGTATGGAGCTCAATTTTGCTCAACGCTGCAATATTGCCTGCTAATGCCAGGTTTTTACAAACCCTTTAATAGCAGCGCTATAGGGAGGTGAGCGGTGGAAATAACTTGCAAGTTAGTACCGAGCCGCTCTTACCGCAAAACTCGTAATCTAGCCGATTGTATTTTCACTATGCATTTATTGGTTATGTTATTCTGCTCTGTTTATTGGTCTTTTAAGTCATGTGTTCAAGTTTTCATGTGTTTTGTTATGTAAAATAGCAAGTGATAGTCTCTGCAGTTTGCATTAAAGGTATATGGTGCGCTAAAAAAGATTTTGCCAATTAGTAGTATCAGATTGTGCGTTATTCTTTGTGCAAAGCAGAGCACAATAAGGCACCCTGCGATCTTGATTGCGTGTCACACTTATAGCTGAATGGCCTGTACACTTTTGTTCATGTAACCCTGTGTGTCCTCCTATAAGTAGTTACTGCAGACACGCCAGTTTTACCGCTGCAGCATCAGTTAATGTTAGTGTAGAATAGACCAGTGCTAGAAAATAGAAAAACAGCAAATAGCTTTTTTGTTTTTGTTCAGATCCACTAGTAGGGAATTATGACAATAAATATGTTCCTCAGAAATTCATAGTTTATGGAAAGTACGCAGAAAAAATTGCTGTTGTGTTCAGCTAACCAAGGAGTTCCTTCCAAAAGTTCTGTACACCACAATTACAAGGACATTCCAATGGCTTAAAAGAAAAAGAAAAAGATTTACCACACTGTTGTCGTGCTGCCACTAGAACAGTGCAGAGGTCACAGTGCTGCTGAGATGTTCTGAGCATACTTTTCTAGCTTTGTGATGTTGCATTTCTCAAAAGGTACTCTGTACTTTGTCCTCCATTGTGAATTTTTACATAGCGGAGAGCTCTCGCTATTTCTATGGGAGACATCTTGCTACTCGCAGGGACAGATCATTTTCGTTGAGAATAGCACCAAGATGGTCCCGCTGAGGCTAAACATGTTTTTTTTACCTTTTGTGGTGGGGAACTTTTGACATAGTCTTGCCATCTTTCAGTTGGTGCGATAACACAGTAATGTCTGCTAGAGGAAAATGTATGGAGAATACGCCGATAATTTACTATGCCCATCGAATGCCCCTGTTCAGCCCTCTGGCAGAAGAGGGGGCAGTCATTTACAATAAGTAAAACAATATACTTTGCATTTACTTAGAAGGATGCATTTCACAGCATTTTTTGCACCAGCCGTATAGTCTTATTATGATGATTTCTACTGTACATTAAAAAGTTGTTTTACTGTGGTATTATAATACACATTTTAATTTGACATAAAATACAATTTTTGAGGAACATTTTTTTTTGTACAATTTTTAATTTTCAAAATTACTTATTTATTTCATCCAATTTTTTAAATTATGATTTTTTTGCCATATTGTAACGTGCATCTCCTTCACAACCTGAAATGCAGGAAACAGACCTTTGGTAAAAAACTGCTTTTAGAGAATTACACCAGGGGCTTCATAATACTGGTGAGATTTCTTGTAGCGAATCATGTCTGCCTGACATCGCTAAATGCAGACAGCGTTCTTGTGAACTGCTTGTTCTTGTGAACTGCTTGTGCAATGCCTCCCCCTGCATATTTGCGGCCGCTAGCAGGGGCTGTCAGTCATCCCCATCGGATCGGATTGGGATGATTGCAGTCTGCCACCTAAAAGTTACGACCGCTGCTACTTAACTTACGTGTCCGGCGAGATGGAAAGTTTGGGTGGAGAAAGCAACATCCGTTATCCGTAGCATCTGTTAAATCTACCCCATAGTCTGCTAGAGTCAGTAATGTAACATCTTCATACAATAGGGATTAAAGGGGCATGAAACCCAAAAATGTATTTTGTGTTTCAGATAGAGTATGCGATTTTAAACAACTTTCCAACTTATTTCTATTGTCATTTTTTTTTATTATCTTGGAATCTCTTGTTGAAAAGCAAGGAGTGTGCACATGGCAGCAGTTTTGCAAGAACGGTATACATTTGCAGGAGTACTAGATGGCAATGCCAATGTACTGCAATACAGTGCCCCAGGCACGTGCACACCACCTATCTAGATATTAGAGATCAGTGTGGTATTATCAAAACAAATAATGAATGCATAAAGAAAATGAGAAAACAATGCAGAAAATAGTCAGTATTCTTTTGTTTCCTTTAATCTTTTAAGGGTTTGCAAGAGCCCAGGAGTCTAAACGCTTGGCTCATAGGACCTAAATTAAAGTTAGAACTTTTTCTCCTGTAGTTTTTAAACATTTGCCTTTGATTTAATGATAATTAAAATTCAGTATTATTTTTGTTTTAAACTAAACCAATACCGGAATGAATTTCCTGAATTTTCAGAATGAAAATTAAGTCCGAATCTAAAATTTCTTGGCTGCACATCTCTAATAAATATCTCTTCAACTAAAAATACAATGGGAACAAAGCTAATTTGATAATACAAGTAAATTAAAAAATTGTATGCTGTGTCTGAATCACAAAAGACATTTTTGGGTTTCATGTGCCTTTTAGAGCATATCATTTTTTTTTGTATCAGAATGTCCCTTTAAACATTTCAGTTGTCACAGGGAAAGGGTTTGTAAACTGCAGTGAAGGAATTAAATATTTAACAAAACCGACAGTAACAAGTGCAAAAGAATTGGACAACAGATCCTTAGATTCATTGAGAGTTCTAGGGAGTGCCTGGGTGTACTGCGCCCTCTATTCATTACTGCAGTGCCTCTTAACCACACAGGTGCCAGATGCCCTGACTTTCTATGGTAATGCCCATTGCTCTACAGAGAGTAAGGAGAGGGGGAGAAAGCTAATAAATGATGAGGTCCCCACCAGTACTAACTACAACCTTAATACTTAAAGGGACATGAAAACACATTTTTTTCCCTTTCATGATTCAGATAAAGCATACAATTTTAAACACCTTTCCAATTTACTTCTTTTATAAAAATATGCTTCATTCTCTGTTAAAAAGCATACTTATGTCGGCTCAGAAAGAAATAGCTAGCTGCTGATTGGTGGCTGCACATATATGCTTGTTGTGATTGGCTTACCAATGTGCTCAGCTAACTCCCAGTAGTGCATTGCTGCTACTTCAATAAAGAATACCAAGAAAATGAAGCAAAATTGATAATAGAAGTATATAGGAAAGATGTTTACATATGTATGCTCTATCTGACTCACGAAAGAAAAAGGATTCATGTGCTTTTAACTATTTGCATTTCCAAATATTTTTGTCTACAACCTCCCTGGCTTTCGCTGCATGATACAACAGATAGCCTCACACATTATCTTGATAGTGCTGGCTCATAAACACATGCTGTGCTCTTTCAGAATTATAATCACAGTAGATAACTGTTCCCTGCTGTGACACAGGAAGTAAGCAGAGGGTTAATAAGGAATATGATGAAATCATGGAAATATAAAGTAACTATTCTCTCATGATAAGTGCTCTGGGCTATATACTAGATTAGATTCTTATTCGCGCATATTAATACTTTTCCAAAACATCCGTAACCTCATTCTTGTGATATAGATCCTAACATATACAAAGCTCGACACTTCCATTCAACATACTTTGGCGTTCTTAATATTGAGTAAAGTGTTATCACTATCCTGATTAATTGTAACACCCACTGTTTCTTATAAGTATATAATACTGTTCTACCAAATTGCAATACTGGTTAACCTTAGTTACGTACTATTTATAAACAGGGAGAACATACAAGTAAGTTAGGCCAGTTTTCTCAATACTGTTTTTAATGTTGCCTTTGTATTTTATCGCTACAGCTCTGGAATTGTATTTACTTTAAAAATAAAATACAGGAAAATGATCCAGCTAATTAACACAAGGAGCTGATTCTCTAAAGCTCTCTGCTCAGGTGAGATTCTCTAAAAAGATTCTCAATAGGCAAATTTTTACAATGATAGCTGTGTGTCTTGTTAAAGGGAGAAGCTTATATTCCCATATGCGAGAGTGAGACACATGCATTACCCTATAGTGAGTAGTAACATTACAGTATAGTGAGTAGTAACATTACAGTATAGTAAGTAGTAACATTACACTATAGTGAGTACTAACATTACACTATAGTGAGTAGTAACATTACACTATAGTGAGTAGTAACATTACAGTATAGTGAGTAGTAACATTACAGTATAGTAAGTAGTAACATTACACTATAGTGAGTAGTAACATTACAGTATAGAGAGTAGTAACATTACACTATAGTAAGTAGTAACATTACACTATAGTGAGTAATAACATTACAGTATAGTGAGTAGTAACATTACACTATAGTGAGTAGTAACATTACACTATAGTGAGTAGTAACATTACAGTATAGTGAGTAGTAACATTACACTATAGTGAGTAGTAACATTACAGTATAGTAAGTAGTAACATTACACTATAGTGAGTAGTAACATTACAGTATGTAAGTAGTAACATTACACTATAGTGAGTAGTAACATTACAGTATAGTGAGTAGTAACATTACACTACAGTGAGTAGTAACATTACACTATAGTGAGTAGTAACATTACAGTATAGTGAGTAGTAACATTACACTATAGTGAGTAGTAACATTACAGTATAGTAAGTAGTAACATTACACTATAGTGAGTAGTAACATTACAGTATGTAAGTAGTAACATTATACTATAGTGAGTAGTAACATTACAGTATAGTGAGTAGTAACATTACACTACAGTGAGTAGTAACATTACACTATAGTGAGTAGTAACATTACAGTATAGTGAGTAGTAACATTACACTATAGTGAGTAGTAACATTACAGTATAGTGAGTAGTAACATTACACTATAGTGAGTAGTAACATTACACTATAGTGAGTAGTAACATTACAGTATAGTGAGTAGTAACATTAGAAGTTTTAAAAGCATATTCAACAATGTAAAAATACTAATAACAACTATTAAAAATGGTATTAGGATTCTTATTAAAAGTATGCAGGTATGCTTTTTTTAAAAAGTTCCCAATTTACTTCTATTATCAAATGTGCTTTCTTCCCATGATATTCTTTGTGAAAGAGATACTTAGGTAGGTGTCTGAAGCACTTCTTGGCAGGAAATAGTGCGGTAATCTAGTACACCTGTAACCGTATAACATTCTTGCAAAACTGCTGCCATATAGTGCTCTAGACACGTGCACTCTCCTGAGCTTACATATCTACTTTTCAACAATAGATATCAAGTGAACAAAGAAAATGTGATAATAAAAGTAAATTAGAAAGTTGTCTAAAATGGCCTGCTCTATCTGAATCATGAAAGAAACATTTTGGGTTTCATGTCCGTTTTAAAAGTACATTGTACAATAACAGTTCTTTCCATTTAATGTGTTCCTAAAGGCCAATTTTACCTGCTGGCGTGTATTTAACTGCAAAAAGCATATTCACATTTATTTTGTCATTTATTCATTCATTCATTCAGATAGAATATACAATTTTTTTTTATATTTCTTTATTTAAAATCCAACAGAGTATATACTTTGATCTGTGCATATAAGTTTAGAACAGGGAACAACAAACAAAAAAAAAAAAAAAAAAAAAAAAAGAGCACCTCGCAGGGTGACTAAGTATCTCATTAAAAGGAAAACCATCCCAAATGGGGAAAAATGACTGATTACAGGTATCCTCCTGACCTAAAGTAATTACTACAAAACAAATAGAACCCCTCCTTGTTGCTACTCCTCTAACAGTAGAGTAGAGCCTGGCCCAACAATTCTTTATCAAACCTGCATAGGGTCCTAATAATTAACTAATCTGCAAGATGCCTTTATACTACTCTGTTGGAGTATTTTACAGCTTTTTTTTTTTTCAATACAACATTTGAAAAAAAAAAGAAGAAAGAAAAAATTAAAACAATTGGCTAAAACCCAGAATGACCATGACCAGACAGAACAAAACAAAACATGACTGGACAAAACCAGACAAGACAAAAAAAAAAAAAAGAGGGGGGGCTGCGGCAAGCCAGCCTGTTACCATAGACCTAACAGAACAAGTTCTGAATTTCTGAATGGATAAATTATATGGTTAATTTCGCTGGGAAGAAGAGTTTTAATAAAAACTGACCATTTAGAGAAAAATTCAACGATGTCCTGTTCATCATTCAGATTGGTATCTGTTCTATAATGCATTTTTTCTTTAGACAATTCTTAATACTGGAGGTCGCTCTCCCTTTCCATTTTTTGAAGATTAAATATCTGGCTGCTAGAATAGCCATATTAACAATCTTATTATTAACCTGCCGGTTCTTCGAATCTTTCCAAAGGTACAGTATGTGTATCAATGTTAACTTCAAATAGGAGATCCCCAATGTCCTTTTAAGCCAGTATTGTAGTTTAAATCAGAAATCTCTAACCCTTGGACAACCCCATAACATATGCACAAGGCCAGCTGACAACAGCAAGCTTTTAGGAGAACTATTAAAGTTGGAATTACCACACCTGGAACCTTTCTCAGGGGTGAAATATGTCATGAGAAGTAATTTGATATGAGATTTTCTCTAGGAGGAGGAAAGAGTAGTTCGCATAACTACAGAAATTGAGGATTGGATAAGGCTAGTATCAACATAGCTTTGCGATGTTACTGCAGCCCATTTGGAGGAAATCTTTTCCAAGTTAAGAGTGCCCTTCATAGAGCTCAAGGATTGGTAAGAGAAAGAAACTGACATGTGCCCGTTTTTAACTAGAACAAGCCATTTCTCAATGCTCCCCAGTGTCCAATTCCAACCAAAATCATTAGTTAATTTAAACGCAAAATGCCTTGCTTTAGGATACACAAAGAAGTCCTTTTGAGGGAGATTAAATTCCCCCCTAAGGGAATCAAAAGATTTAATACACCTCCTGTCAATATCTAACAACTGAGAAACATTACCAAGACCTGGGTTGTTCCACTTTTGAAAAAGTGTCGATTGAAGTCCTGCTTGAAATTGAGGGTTGCCTGACAGCAGCATGAATTTAGATACCCTATAATCTAAGTCAGAGAGTTTACATATTCTCCGCCAAGCCTGGAGTGGGTTAAATATAGTTCTAAGTTTTTTCACCTCACATGGTAATGAGCTAGAGGTGCAATGAATTATGGCTACAGGCAAAAGTGGAAACGTTACACTTCTTACCAGCTCATTATCAGTGACATAGTCTCAAGAGAAAATCCAATCCATGACTATACCTGCAAGAAAAACATAATTGTAGAGTCTAAGATCTGGTAAGGCCAGCCCGGCATATTTTCTAGGAAAAGAGAAAGTTTAGAAAGTGAGAGCCTAGGTTTTTTTATTTTGCCAAATAAAACATCTCAACACGGAGTTGAATGTTAAACTGTCTTTTCCCTTTAGAATCAATGGAATATTCTGAAGAACATAAAGAAGTTTAGGAAGAAGAACCATCTTATACAAGACTATTTGGCCTGAAAGGGAAAGGGGAAGATTTTGCCAATTTTTTAGGCTCTCTTTGATTTTATTTAACACTGGGAGAATATTAAGACTGTGCCAAGTGTCTGGATTAGAGGAAATTGTAATGCCGAGATACCTAAATGATTCAGAAGCTACTCTGAATTGTATGTTTGCAAGGGACTCATTAGATTGCTTAATCCACATAAATTCAGACTTTGTGGTGTTCACCCTGTATCCAGAGAAAGATCCAAACTGATCTATGATTGAGAGAAGTTTCGGAATATTGATACACGTATTTGTAATATATATGAGGATATCATCGGAGTACAAAGCTATTTTCAGCTCTTTCTTGCCTATCCTGATCCTTCTAGATGCTGTCTAACATAGATAGCAAGGGGTTCAATGGAGAGGTTGAAGAGGAGAGGAGAGAGAGGGCATCCCTGTCGAGTTCCTTTCCTAAGTGATATATCTGAAGAAATCATGCCATTAACCAACATCCTTGTAGAGGCTTTGTTATATAAATTATCAACAAACTTAAGAAAACTACCTTGAAGGCCAAAACGTTGAAGTTTTCAGGTTTTGTTTCCATGCCTATATAGTCTCAGGTCCTTCTGAGAGGCTCTGTGTAAAAGGAAAGAGCACCTTTCCTTTAATGCACGAGTATATCTTGCCCAGCTCTCAGATGTTTTCTGTAATAAGTGATGGTTGTAAGAATTAGAAACTGACCTCAGAATTTCCTTTTCCCTAAGTATAAATTTCTTTGTCCTATTTATACTGTAAGCTAATACCTCCCCCCCTGAGAACTGCCTTTGCAGTTTCCCAGAAGATAGCAGGATGATAGATGTATTCTCGATTAAAGGAAACATATTCTTCAAATTTAGATTTAAGCCAGTTTTTAAACTTAAAATCTGATGCCAGATATACAGGGAAATAAAACCGACGATTTCCAGAAGGAAAATTACTAGACTGAAAGTCAAGAAAGATAGGGGCATGATCCGAAATACAAATAGGAAGAATCCCAGATGTAACTCCCAATTTGCACAGCCTTTCATCTAAAAGAAGTAGATCAATCCTCGAGAGGGACTTAGGTGCCTTAGAGAGGCATGTGAAGTCTCTGATATCAGGATTCTGTGACCTCCATAAGTCCCTGACCCCAAGGTTCCGGAAAAGTCTAGTGAACAGTTTTTATTATAAATTATCTCTTTTAGTTCTAAGGCTAGGAGAGTTCTGTCTTAACTAGTGATGTCCCAAACTGTTCGCCCGCGAACGGTTCACAGCGAACATAGCTTGTTTGCGTTCGCGTTTGTGGGCGAACACATGGCGATCCGCCCCTATGTGTCATCATTGTGGAAACTTTGACCCTTTATGTCACAGCCGCCTGACACATTAGAGCCAATCAACATCAGACACTCCCTCACAGACACTCCCAGCTACTCGGAATCCGCCATTTTAGACTCATAACGACCTTGCTTTTTTAATGAGAGGACGTGTTGTGTTTTCGCTCCTGACATTAATAGTAAAAACATAGCTAGGCTAGTGTATTTACAGTCCAGAAGGACTCCACTCATCTCTGCTGCAAGCACAGCACCCCAAAAAGCCCTTTTTAGGGCTATATTTCGTGCCGTTTTTTTTTTTTTTTGTTTGTTTTTTTTTTTATTAGCATTTGCCTGGCTTTCAGCTGTGTGTTTAAGGCTCACAGCATATGCTGTGACTACTGCCACCACTGATATCTCCCTAACAACATTAGTTTAAATGTAACTAACCCAAAAATATAATTATTTTTCTAGTGTAATTTTTTTTCATTTTCTATCAGGCCAGTGTCACACAGCATATACTCTGGTTCATTGCTCTGTGCCAGCCAGCAGCCAGCAGTGTTAATATCCGTTTATAACATTATTTTTAATTTTAAAAAAAAAACACAAAAAAATATTTTTCTAGTGTAATCTAATTACATTTACTATCATGCCTGTGTCTGTCAGGCTCACTCAGCATTAATATACCTCTTTTTTTTCAGTCTTTTGGTTAATTGGTCTGTGCCAGGCAGCCACCCAGCACTCATATCTATTTTTCTTTCACCTTAATTTTAATATATATATATATATATATAAAAAAAAGTTTAAATTTGTTTGCTAGTGTAATCAAATCTAATTTTCTATCCGGCCTGTGTGTTTTGCTGACATAGAGAGCCTACTGTGTTTACTTGCTGCCCTCCCTAGTCTATGAGCCACGACTCATATGTGTTTAACCTTTTTTTAATTCCCCCCCCCAAAAAATAATTTCAATTATTTTTCTAGTGTAATCTAATAGTATTTTCTATCAGGCGTGTGTGTATCCGACATACATAGCCTACTGTTTTTAATAGCTGCCCTTCCAAGGCTATCAGCCACGACTCATATGTATGTGCTTAACCTTTTTCTTAAAATTTCCAAAAAAAAGTCTTTAAATCATTATGCTAGTGTAATCTAATTGTATTTTCTATCAGGCCTGTGTCTAACTGTCTATCTAACTTACATAGCATACTGTTGTTATAATTGCTGCCCTACGTAGCAGCCAGCCAGTGCGACCACTCATAGAGTCATATGTGCATTGCACTTCTTAACATAATTTTAATATTAAAATCTAAAATTTTAAAATATTTTGCTAGTGTAATGTAACTTAATTTTCTATCAGTCCTGTGTTTTTGTCACTTACACAGCATACTGTGTTCAATTACTGCCCTACCTACCATCCACGACTCATATCTGCCAGTCTGTCTGCCAGGCCCAAGTAGCCAATTAGTGGCACCAATCACAATTCTTGTAACAGTAATAAAAATAAAAAAAATCATAATTTTTTGGACTGCAAATATTTTCAGGGTAATCTGGCAGGCCATATAGAACTCCCACGATAGGGGGGGGGGGACAGGGATTAAAGTGCTAAGAAAAGTACTAATTGACACAAGCTAGTTGGGTCCAAGAACGCATGTTTGATTATTAGAATTTATTAGGGTAATTATATATCTAACAAATATATCTATTTCTCGTCTATCGATTCTATCTAACTATCAATCTATGTATATCTATCTATCTATCCTATCTATCACTATCAATCTATCTTCTGTCCGGGATGTTTTGAGACAGCCACTTTGGGAATGTTAGTTGATTTAGACCCATTATGGCTTAAAAGCAGACTCTGCATCAACTATGTAATTTTCCATGGGAGTTTTGCCAGGGATCCCCCTCCAGGTGTTAGGACCCTTGAAACAACTTTTCCATCACTATTGTGGCCAGAAAGAGTCCTTGTAGGTTTTAAAGTTCGCCTGCCTATTGAATTCAATGGCGGTTCGCGCGGTTCGCGCGTTCGCTAACAATACCGGAAGTTCGAGTCCGCGGTTCGCGAACCAAAAATTTTAGGTTTGCGACATCACTAGTCTTAACCTGTCTAAGGGGTACTGTGGTGCCAAATTGAAATCCCCTCCTACTATCAGATAACCCTCTGCATATAACATGACATTAGCATGGAGTGTCTCCCAAAAAGGCAGATTAAAGACGTATATATATTACATAGTGTACATAGTGTCTTAGCTAATTTAATTTTTACAATTAGGAACCTCCCCTTTGAGTCTGCGTTAGTATGAAGAACTTCATAATTTAACTTTTTCCCTAGAAGAATCGCGACACCTCCTTTCCTCTTCACACTGGGGGAGGGAAGTACTTCCTTAACCCATGAACACTTAAGCTTAAGAACTTCTTCCAACTTTAGATGGGTTTCTTGTAGAAAGGCAATATCTGTGTTTATTTTTTGTAGGTGGGATATTATTGTTTTCTGTTTAATGGGAGATGTAATGCTCCCGATATTCCAGGAGGTTAATTTAAATCTACCTGCCGTGTCGGCCATCTAAAAGGGGAAAAGAAGAGAAAGAAAAAAACAAAACAAAAAACACACCACACAAATACCAAAGAACACAACACATAACATCCCAACCTTAGTTGGCCCGCCATCCTCCCACATCCATACTGTTAGTACAGCAGAAAAAAAACGATAAATACTATCTTATTCCTCTATTATACAGAGGGAAAAGTCTCAGCACAAAATTTCTCTGCATCTTTAGCAGAATCGAAAAAGTGTGTTTGATTGTCCACCATAATCTTCAGCCTAGCTGGATAGATTATGGTAGCTCAAAGACCTTGATTAATTAGTCTAGTGCAAATTGGGGCTAACTCTTTTCTTTTTGTGGCCGTTTCCGCAGAGAAATCCTGAAATATCATAATTTTTGCATCTCCAAGATAGATAGGCTGGTTCTTTTGACAAAATTGTAACAGCATAACTTTATCTAGCTATAGTTGGCCTGGGTCTTGTGCTCTCTTTACCAGATGTATGCCAGCCTTACCTATGTGCCCTCTCTAACACTATTTGTGGCTGAGATTGCGGGATGTGTAAGAGTTGAGGTAGAGTAACAGTTAACAATTTATTAAGATCCTCGTATTGCTTTTCTTCTGGTACCCCAATAACTCTGAAGTTGTTTCTCCTGGAACGGTTCTCTAGAGCTTCTAGTTTACTCTATTTTAAGAAGGTTGGTATTCGTGACTTCTAACTTAGTATTATGGCCCACCGTCAAATCTTCCAAATCTGAAATTCTTTGTTTTACCTCTGACAGTCTACTAGAGAACTGCCTAATTTCATGTGTTAAAAGTGAAATAAAGGTCACTTACAAACAAAAGTCCAAGCGGTAAAGCCTGCAGACCATAGGCAACGAGTCCAAGGTAACCCCCAACAGTTTTTAGTGTGAACTCAGTATCTTGGAGAAGGGGGTCGTGTAACCTTAAAGTCCAGGCTTTAACAAACCTCGGGTGCGATAGCCTTCAAGACAGCGGAGGTGAAAACCCCTTCACGCAGCACCGGAGGGAGGGGTCAAGTTGAGAAAGCCGGTCAAGATGAAAGCCCTGCTGGGAATACTTCTTGTGTATAGCTGCACTAGCTGAGATCTCCCAGAGCATTGGTCCTGGATGGAGGGCCCACAAACCGCGGTGAAGCAATGCACCCCCCTTGCAATGCCGGGGGGGGGGGGGTGACACAGCAGACAGACCATGTCCCAGTCCGAGGAAGAGCCCGTAGAGACAAGCAAGAGGAACGCCCCACCCCTCATGCAGCACCAGCTTCTGCGAATGCTGCTTAATAAATTTACCCTAACAGAGTTTTAAACATATTTAAAAAAAATTGGAATTTCAAAATTGCTTGAAAAGTCATGTGAATACAATTTACATTGTCTTCATATGCATTGTCTTTTCTAATGAAAATGAGAGGTTCAGTCCATTTTACTTGTCATTTATTTAAAGTTGCATGATATAAATAAATATTTATTAGAATGCTAAAATAGTCTGAAAACTGATTATCTCTTCTGTTAAGGGCTAGATTACAAGTGGTGTGCTATTTAGCGCTCCAGCTCAAGCATAAACATCGCTAGAAGTAATCTTTTTGTGCGCAGGGGTTAGCATGCATATTACAAGTTGAAAACAAAAGGTTTGCTCGCAAGCGAAACCCAATGCGCACTAACTAAAGGACTTCAGGTATTGCACCTGCAATTTATATTCTCCATAAACTTTAATGGAGAACGCAGAAGAAAAAAACTAACACTTATTGCTCATGTGCTAACCCGACAAGAGTTATTAATATTTCACATTCCAATGTTCTTCCGTTACAGGAAAATGTTATTTTTATTATTAAATATATATTGCTATATATATATAAATATATATATATATATATATATATATATATATATATAAAACTATATATCTATTCTTATAGATACAGTATATTGGTATACATATATATATATTTACATGAACATTATCAGATATATAAAATACATTTTTTTCTCTTAAGGTTTCTCGCTTTAGGTCTAAAACGGTGTCGGGTTAGCGCACATGAATAATTAGTTATCTTAAGCATATTATGTAAAGTATTAAATATAAAATATTAAATAAAATATTAATCATTATTTATAATTATAGATACGGTCAAATATATATATATAGTACATCCATAATAATTATTCACATTCATTTTTAATATTTTATATTTAATAAATACATATCTCACCTTAATATTACTCTTGTTGGGTTAGTGCACATGAAGAATTAGTGTACACTAATTCTAAATTTTAATGTATTTATGTTGTGTTTGGTGCAACTTTTATTTCATCCCTAACCCTTTACACGAGGTCTTTAGTCGCGCTAACCTGATGCTCGTTAAATTTTATTGCGCTCAAGCAAACGCGTTTACTTTTAACTCGTAATATGAGAGCAAATGTTAGCGTGCCACTTGTAATATAACCCTAAATAAGCTACATACACTGTTAGCTACTATAATCAGATGTCACACCAAACTGTTTTAATACAGCTATACATTGTGTATTGTCGCCACCTGGTGGTAAAATATGTAACAACAGTTTTTTATAGTAATTCTCAGCCAGTAAATGAGAGCTAGCCTGGCACAAAATCTTTCTAAGGGTGTTAGAGTGTCATAAAACATGTTGAGATCTGTGCATATCCTAAAAGGGCTAATTAAGTGAAAATAGTTTGCATAAAAATGTTTAAAAATTACTGTCAAGTAAGCAAAATGTGTTACATAGTCATGCTGTCTGGATTAGACTGATTCACCCTCCCCCTCCCCCCCATCAGTGTTTAGCATTAGAAACACAGGCATTGCATTTCACATCAGCTTATTTGCTTCTAGTGATGCTCCAGCAGATAATGAGTGCTACAGTTTTGCATTCTACCAAAGCAAAGGTGGATATAGATACAGCCATATAAGGAATTGTGTGGGGGAGTAAGAGCTGTAGAATTCAGATGGTGAGGCGCTGCAGTATCAATTTACAGGTAAAGCAATTAAAGTAAATATCATTATATTTTGTCTCTATTCCAACTTGTTTTATATCATTTTAAAGAGAGAATACAGCTTGAATTTAACAACAGAAAAAGTTTACACTTTATTCCAGTGTTTGTAGTTGTTATTTTTTTTATTGATTCAACTTTTAATCCAATTTTCCAGTCACCCACTAATCAGTTAACTGAGCCTATTAAACGCATGCAATGTTTACTTCAGGCAATAAAAAAGCTGTAAGTGATCCGGAATGACTTTCTTGTTGCTATTTTTGGCCAAATAAACTGTAGCAATCTGGAGTAAATCAATGACATAGTGACATATTAACATAAATCAATACATTGTTTCATGTATGTAAAGCTCATTTTCTCAGCCTCATTTTCATCTGTGTTGATACTGATATATTGATGTCCACAGCATGTGTAAATGTGTCACGTTCAATGCATTTGTAATCAAAATATTAAGAGAATACTTTAAACATGTTTTTATCCCTTTAAAACCATTAAAGGGCTGTTTCTATACCAGATCATTATGCATTTTTTCAACTGATTATGTGTTTTCATTACCAGATTAAATAACGTTTATACTGTAATATTTTGTTATAGACAGTGCATATCAATTTAAAGGGACAGTAAAGTCAAAAATAAACTGTAATGATTCTGAGCATGTGATTTCAAACAATTTTCCAATTTACTTCTATTATCTAATTTGCTTTGATCTCTTGGTATCCTTTGTTCAAAAGCATACCTAGGTAGGCTCAGGAGCAACAATGCAGTACTGGGAGCTAGCTGCTGATTGGGGGCTGCACATAAATGCTGTTTGTCTCTGGCTCACCTGATGTGTTCAGCTAGCTCTCAGTAGTACATTGCTGCTCCTTCAATAAAGGATACCAAGAGAATGAAGCAATATTTTTAAATTACATTAGTTCTTTAAATATTTAAGAAATTAGTGTAAAGTAATTAGAACCACCAGGTTGTAACCTAAATTTTGAATTAGGTTTTGAATTATTTTCTCCATATTTTCCTTAATTTTCTATATTGAACTTTCTGACTGTTCTGCACAATAAATCAGAGGCGAGATTACATATGCGGCGTTGCCCGCAAATGCCGGCAACGCCATTTTTTAGTCCGGTATTGATATCACATATATGGCGGCGCTATAAATGCGGCGCATATATTTCGCCTGTTGCCCGCTAATTTTACTCCCATAAACTAACATAGAACCGCGTCGCAAGTCGGTATAACATATTCAGTGCAAGGACTTACGCTACGAAAATAGAGAAATTTTACTGAAATTTAATTTTACTAAAAATCCTGTTGGCTGATTTGAACAGCCAAAAGGATTTCAGTAGCTCATATCCTATTGGCTGATTTGAAAATTTCAGCCAATAGGAATGCTAGGTACCTCAAATATAAAACAGGTACCTTGCATTCAATCTTTAGTGTGCAGCGGTGATCGTATGAAGAGAATCTACACGCTGGATGACTCTGCAGTCACCGGTCCTGTTCCGCGGTCACTTCCTCTCTGCGTCACCTTGGTCTTGGATGAAGATAGAAGAGGTCGCCACCTGGAAGAAGATCATCACCGCCTGGAAGAAGACCTTCTTCACCGTACTTCAGAAATGGTGAGTACCTATTTGGGGCTTAGAGTTAGGATTTTTTTTTATTTTTTGGTGTGGCTTTTTTTTTTTTAATTAGTGTTAGTTTGTTTTGGGACTGTAAAAGAGCTGATTGCTCTTTTAAGGGGTAGTTTAGTTTTTTTTAGTGTTAAGTTTTTTATTTTGGGGGGTTTGGTGGGTGGGGGGGGGTTACTGTTAGGGGGAGACTTAGTATTTTTTTATGTAAAGAGCTGTTATAATTATATTCCTGATGAAACGGTGCAAAACCGAGAAACGCGTTGCATTATTAGGGTAATTGTTAACCCCTTTTTTATCCACCCAACACAGCAATTGTTTTGTTGTGTTTTTTAACTTTTGTTTTTAATAAATATTTGTATTTTTCTGGAAATACGCCTTTGAGTGGATATCTTTACCTACCTACTGCCCTGCTGATACATAAGAGTCTCTCTACCTTTTTGGGACTTTGTGTTACCTATTGGAGCCATTTCATTACAGCATCAAGAAATCTGATTTGGGGTGAGCTGCTACACCTGCCCAAAATTTGCAGCTTGTATCTACCAGCACATAAGTGTGCTCATGGAGTATGTGAGTAACCATCTGTACCACTGAAAATATTGTCAGTTATATTTTTAACAGTCTGCACATGTAGTGCTTTTTTTTCTCTGTGTCTCCTATTCCATCTCCAGCATCACAGTACTACCTGAGAGGTGAGCTGCCACACCTATTTGAATCTGCAGCCTGCTACTACCAGCACATTGGTGTGCTTGTGAAGTGTGTGAGTACCCATTTGGCTCTACTACTATTATTACTGGCTCTTATATCTGTTGATCCTACACATGAGGCGCCCCTCTATTTTCTTCTATTCCTCATAGTTATACCCGGACCAGTCGGCGAGGAGGAGGCAGCCACCACAGGGCTTTTACACTTGGTTTTGAAAAGGACTTATTTTTGCCTTGATTTTGTAATTATATTTAGATTTCTCTCATTTAGAGAGGATTTTATTTTGTTTTATTTTATTATTTTTTAGCTATTTGTATTGTATACACAATTACTAATTTTTATTTTTTAAAGAGTATATAGATTAACATTACTATCTGTATTATCACTAGCGCCCCCTTACTTTGCTGTAAGGCTATATATACTTCTATTATTTATTTTGCTTAATTTTTTAGATATCCTCAGTTGAAGAAAAAGCAATGCACATGGGTGAGCCAATCACATGAGGCTTCTAAGTGCAGCAACCAATCAACAGCTACTGAACCTATCTAGATATGCTTTTCAGCAAAGAATATCAAGAGAATGAAACAAATTAGATAATAGAAGTAAATTAGAAAGTTGTTTAAAATTGCATGCTCTTTCTATATCATGAAAGAAAAAAAATGGGTTTCATGTCCCTTTAATCCTATTATAAACTTTGCTTCATTCTCTTGGTATCTTTATTTTAAAAAGCTAAAATGTAAGTTTAGGAGCCGGCTTATTTTTGGTTCACAACTGGGTAGTGATGTCGCGAACCTAAAAATTTTGGTTTGTGAATGGCGGACGCAAACTTCCGCAACTGTTCGCGAACGGGCGAACCGGGCGAACCGCCATTGACTTCAATAGGCAGGCGAATTTTAAAACACACAGGGACTCTTTCTGGCCACAATAGTGATGGAAAAGTTGTTTCAAGGGTACTAACACCTGGACTGTGGCATGCCGGAGGGGGATCCATGGCAAAACTCCCACGGAAAATTACATAGTTGATGCAGAGTCTGGTTTTAATCCATAAAGGGCATAAATCACCTAACATTCCTAAATTGTTTGGAATAACGTGCTTTGAAACATCAGGTATGATGTTGTATCGATCGGGTAGTGTAAGGGTTACGCCCGCTTCACAGTGACAGACCAAACTCCACATTTAACGCACCGTAAACAACCGCAAACAGTCCATTTGCACAACCGCAAACTCCCCATTGCCACGAGATAGATAGATTTGATAGATAGATACATAGATTAGATAGATAGATCAATAGATGCAATAGATACATTTGATAGATACGATAGATAGATAGATTTGATAGATCAATAGATAGATTTGATAGATAATTTCCCAGACAGAGAATTACAAGACGTGCGGTCTGGGACCCATGGTAAGGTTCCCAGAGGCAGTTGCGGCGCCCGAGGCTCTGATTAGAACAGAGCACTCTGGAACATATCTGCCCTCGGCTGAAATCGGAACATTCTTTAGCTTTCTATCTGTCGGCCAAATGTCCGTCTGCCAAATGTCCTTCTGCATTTTGTCAGAGCACCGCGTGCAATCTACTGTGCCAACAGATATGAGTGGTCTGTCAAGTAGTACTATTCTTATCAGTTTAATACCTGTTACGTCCCCTATCAGGGTACGTGTATATGGCATGGATTTTAGGAACCGGGAGATGGAAAAAGATGCTTGGTCGGTCCGGCCACGAGATACATAGATTAGATAGATAGATCAATAGATGCAATAGATACATTTGATAGATACGATAGATAGATTTGATAGATAAATAGATAGATTTGATAGATAGATAATTTCCCAGACAGAGAATTACAAGACGTGCGGTCTGGGACCCATGGTAAGGTTACTTCCTTTCGCACAATCGAGTACAGGTGGGGATTGCCTTTTGTGCAAAGAAATTTCGGCCGGGTACCTTCCACTGCGGTGTCCCCTATCAGGGGACGTGTAAGTGCCATGGATTTTAGGAACCGGGAGATGGAAAAAGATGCTTGGTCAGTCCTCTTACTTCAAATTTGGGGCACTGCGCGTGCAATCTACTGTGCCACCAGATATGAGTGGTGTGTTAAGTAGTACTATTCTTATCAGTTTAATCCCTGTTACGTCCCCTATTAGGGGACGTGTATATGGCATGGATTTTAGGAACCGGGAGATGGAAAAAGATGCTTGGTCGGTCCGGCCACGAGATAGATAGATTTGATAGATAGATACATAGATTAGATAGATAGATCAATAGATGCAATAGATACATTTGATAGATACGATAGATAGATAGATTTGATAGATCAATAGATAGGTTTGATAGATAGAAAATTTCCCAGACAGAGAATTACAAGACGTGCGGTCTGGGACCCATTGTAAGGTTCCCAGAGGCAGTTGCGGCGCCCGAGGCTCTGATTAGAACAGAGCACTCTGGAACGTATCTGCCCTCGGCCGAAATCGGAACATTCTTTAGCTTTCTATCTGTCGGCCAAATGTCCGTCTGCCAAATGTCCGTCTGCCAAATGTCCTTCTGCATTTTGTCAGAGCACCGCGTGCAATCTACTGTGCCAACAGATATGAGTGGTCTGTCAAGTAGTACTATTCTTATCAGTTTAATCCCTGTTACGTCCTCTATCAGGGTACGTGTATATGGCATGGATTTTAGGAACCGGGAGATGGAAAAAGCTGCTTGGTCGGTCCGGCCACACGATAGATTTGATAGATAGATAGATTCATAGATTAGATAGATAGATCAATAGATGCAATAGATACATTTGATAGATACGATAGATAGATTTGATAGATAAATAGATAGATTTGATAGATAGATAATTTCCCAGACAGAGAATTACAAGACGTGCGGTCTGGGACCCATGGTAAGGTTACTTCCTTTCGCACAATCGAGTACAGGTTGGGGATTGCCTTTTGTGCAAAGAAATTTCGGCCGGGTACCTTCCACTGCGGTGTCCCCTATCAGGGGACGTGTAAGTGCCATGGATTTTAGGAACCGGGAGATGGAAAAAGATGCTTGGTCAGTCCTCTTACTTCAAATTTGGGGCACTGCGCGTGCAATCTACTGTGCCACCAGATATGAGTGGTGTGTTAAGTAGTACTATTCTTATCAGTTTAATCCCTGTTACGTCCCCTATTAGGGGACGTGTATATGGCATGGATTTTAGGAACCGGGAGATGGAAAAAGATGCTTGGTCGGTCCGGCCACGAGATAGATAGATTTGATAGATAGATACATAGATTAGATAGATAGATCAATAGATGCAATAGATACATTTGATAGATACGATAGATAGATAGATTTGATAGATCAATAGATAGGTTTGATAGATAGAAAATTTCCCAGACAGAGAATTACAAGACGTGCGGTCTGGGACCCATTGTAAGGTTCCCAGAGGCAGTTGCGGCGCCCGAGGCTCTGATTAGAACAGAGCACTCTGGAACGTATCTGCCCTCGGCCGAAATCGGAACATTCTTTAGCTTTCTATCTGTCGGCCAAATGTCCGTCTGCCAAATGTCCGTCTGCCAAATGTCCTTCTGCATTTTGTCAGAGCACCGCGTGCAATCTACTGTGCCAACAGATATGAGTGGTCTGTCAAGTAGTACTATTCTTATCAGTTTAATCCCTGTTACGTCCTCTATCAGGGTACGTGTATATGGCATGGATTTTAGGAACCGGGAGATGGAAAAAGCTGCTTGGTCGGTCCGGCCACACAATAGATTTGATAGATAGATTCATAGATTAGATAGATAGATCAATAGATGCAATAGATACATTTGATAGATACGATAGATAGATTTGATAGATCAATAGATAGATTTGATAGATAGATAATTTCCCAGACAGAGAATTACAAGACGTGCAGCCTGGGACCCATGGTAAGGTTACTTCCTTTTGCACAATCGAGTACAGGTTGGGTATTGCCTTTTGTGCAAAGAAATTTCGGCCGGGTACCTTCCACTGCGGTGTCCCCTATCAGGGGACGTGTATATGGCATGGATTTTAGGAACCGGGAGATGGAAAAAGATGCTTGGTCGGTCCTCCTACTTCAAATTTGGGGCACTGCGCGTGCAATCTACTGTGCCACCAGATATGAGTGGTGTGAAGTAGTACTATTCCTATCACTTTAATCCCTGTTACGTGCCTTTTTTTTGTTTTGTTTTTTGAAGCCACAGTGCAGCACCAGAGGCCAGAAAAATTTGGCATGTACACATGCCTGAAAAACTAGGTATTGTTGCAGCCGCTGCTGTAGCAGCGGCCAGAAAAATTGATGTTTGTTTCCCTGGCAGAAAGTGCCCTAAAACATTGCGGCATGAACACTAGTTGGTGGCGGATAAGTCACGCAAGTCATCCGGCATTCGAAGATAACATACAGCAGCTTGTGGACCATTTATAGCCCAAGGCAGATCATCTCATTAGGCCTTTTTTACTCGAATGTATCGCCCAATGTCAGTCCCTTCGGGATCCATCCCTTATTCATCTTAATAAAGGTGAGGTAATCTAGACTTTTTTGACCTAGGCGACTTCTCTTCTCAGTGACAATACCTCCTGCTGCACTGAAGGTCCTTTCTGACAGGACACTTGAAGCGGGGCAGGCCAGAAGTTCTATAGCAAATTGGGATAGCTCAGGCGACAGGTCAAGCCTGCACACCCAGTAGTCAAGGGGTTCATCGCTCCTCAGAGTGTCGAGATCTGCAGTTAAGGCGAGATAGTCTGCTACCTGTCGGTCGAGTCGTTCTCTGAGGGTGGACCCCGAAGGTCTGTGGCGATGCATAGGAGTTAAAAGGCTCCACATGTCCTCCATCAACAACACGTCTGTAAAGCATCCTGTCCTTGCCGGCATGGTCGTGGGAGTCGGAGGATTACTTTCACCTCTTCCCCTGTTAGATTCCCGTTGTGCTGTGACATCACCCTTATTCGCTGTGTAAAGCATATTTTAATTTATTTTGGAACTGCTGCATCCTTTCCAACTTGCGGGAATTTGGTAATATTTCAGGCACTTTATGCTTATACCGGGGGTCTAGTAGCGTGGACACCCAGTACAGGTCATTCTCCTTCAGCTTTTTTATACGAGGGTCACTCAACAGGCACGACAGCATGAAAGACCCCATTTGCACAAGTTTGGATGCCGAGCTACTCATGTCCCGTTCCTCGTCCTCAGTGATCTCACTGAAGTTATCTTCTTCCCCCCAGCCATGTACAACACCACAGGTACCAGATAGGTGACAACGAGCACCCTGGGATGCCTGTTGTGGTTGGTCTTCCTCCTCCTCCTCAAAGCCACATTCCTCCTCTGACTCCTCTTCCTTACAATCCTCTTCCAGCGCTGCTGCTGATCCAGCAAGCGATGCTGATATGGCTGTTTCTGGTGGTGATGGTGACCACAACTCTTCCTCTTCCTCTTCACGCTCATCTACGGCCTGATCCAGCACTCTTCGCAGGGCACGCTCCAGGAAGAAAACAAATGGTATGATGTCGCTGATGGTGCCTTCAGTGCGATTGACTAGGTTTGTCACCTCCTCAAAAAAACGCATGAGCCTACAGGCATTGCACATGAGCGTCCAGTAACATGGCAAAAAAATCCCCAGCTCCGCAGAGGCTGTCCTAGCACCCCGGTCATACAAATACTCGTTAACGGCTTTTTTCTTGTTGGAGCAGGCGGTCGAACATTAGGAGTGTTGAATTCCAACGTGTCGGGCTGTCGCAAATCAAGCGCCTCACTGGATATCTGCAAAATTCACCATGGCCGTGTAGGAACGCCTGAAATGGCCACACACCTTCCTGGCCTGCTTCAGGATGTCCTGTAAGCCTGGGTACTTATGCACAAAGCGTTGTACGATCAGATTACACACATGTGCCATGCACGGCACATGTGTCAACTTGCCCAATTTTAATGCCGCCACCAAATTACTTCCGTTGTCAGAAACCACTTTGCCAATCTCCAGTTGGTGCGGAGTCAGCCACTGATCCACCTGTGCGTTCAGGGTGGACAGGAGTGCTGTTCCGGTGTGACTCTCTGCTTTCAGGCAAGTCAACCCTAAGACGGCGTGACACTGCCGTATCCGGGATGTGGAATAGTGCCTGGGGAGCTGGGGGAGTGCCGTTGATGTGGAGCAAGACGCAGCAGCAGAAGAGGACTCAGCCGAGGAAGAGGTTATGGAAGAGGATGGAGTAGGAGGAGTAGAGGAGGTGGCAGCAGGCCTGCCTGCAAGTCGTGGCGGTGTCACCAACTCCTCTGCAGAGCCATGCATTCCATGCTTGGCAGCCGTCAGCAGGTTTACCCAATGTGCAGTGTAGGTGATATACCTGCCCTGACCATGCTTTGCAGACCAGCTATCAGTGGTCAGATGGACCCTTGCCCCAACACTGTGTGCCAGACATGCCATTACTTCCTTTCGCACAATCGAGTACAGATTGGGGATTGCCTTTTGTGCAAAGAAATTTTGGCCAGGTACCTTCCACTGTGGTGTCCCAATAGCTACAAATTTTTTGAACGCCTCAGACTCCACCAGCTTGTATGGTAAAAGCTGGCGGGCTAAGAGTTCAGACAAGCCAGCTGTCAGATGCCGGGCAAGGGGGTGACTTTGGGACATTGGCTTCTTACGCTCAAACATGTCCTTGACAGACACCTGACTGTGGGCAGATGAGCAGGAACTGCTCAAGGCGAGAGATGGAGTGGCGGATAGTTGAGAGGGGGCAAGGAGGACAGCAGTAGTTGACGTGGCTGAAGATGCTGGACCAGGAGGAGGATGGTGGCTTTGAGTTTGTGTGCTGCTTGTACTCATGTGTTGATCCCATAGGCGTTTGTGATGTGCGATCATGTGCCTTCGCAAAGCAGTTGTACCTAGGTGGGTGTTGGACTCAGTTTCTTTTGGCACTGGTTGCAAATGGCATCGCTGTTGTCAGAGGCAGACACACAAAAAAATGCCACACTGCTGAGCTCTGCAATGACGGCATTCTGGTTGTGGCAACAGTATGCGTTGATTGGTGTGCAGTCTGGCTGACCCCGGTTGCCGATGCATGCTGTCTGACTGTGCCACTAGCTCCTTGCGACAACCTCCCCCTGATTCCAACTAGTCTCCTCCTCCTCTCTGTCTCCCCATCTGAACTTTCCCCCTGTTCTTCTTCTCTTCTAGCGGGCACCCACGTGACATCCACGGACGCATCGTCATCATCAACCGCTTCACTTGTATCTGACAACTCAGCAAAGGAAGCAGCAGCGGGTACAACATCATCATCATCACACCGTACGTCCATGTGTGTAATGCTGCCTGACTGAGACATATCCCTGTTATCTACATCCTCTGGCAATAATGGTTGCGCATCACTCATTTCTTCCAACTGATGTGTAAATAACTCCTCTGACAGATCAAGTGAAGCGGCTGTGGTGCTAGTGTTGGTGGTGGCGGCAGGCGGGCGAGTGGTAACTGGAGAGGTGCCCGAAGCTAAGCTGGAGGAGGATGGTGCGTCAAGGTTCCGAGCAGAAGCTGTAGAAGATTGGGTGTCCTGTGTTAGCCAGTCAACTATGTCCTCAGAACTTTTCGAGTTCAGGGTACGTGGCCTCTGAACACTGGGCATTATTCTAGGGCCAAAGGGAATCACAGCACCACGACGGCCCCTGCGGGGTGGCCTTCCTTGGCCTCTCATTTTTTTTTCGATTAGTGGTACTATGCGTGCAAGCTACTGTGACAACAGATATGAGTGGCACTGTGCACTGGCAGAAGTTGGCAGAGTAGACGCTGTAGGCCTGACACACACGCTTGCAGACAACTAACTGCTATTCAATCTATTACAGTCAAAATTAAGATATGAGTTGCACTGGTGTAACACTGTGCCCTGGCAGGCCCTGAAACGCACACGTGTGAAGGAAACTGACTGCTATTATTTCACAGTCAAATTTCTATGTTTTATTTTAATGTACACTACTGTTACACATGATATGAGTTGCACTGGTGTGACACTGTGCCCTGGCAGGCCCTGAAATGCACACGCGTGAAGGAAACTGACTGCTATTATTTCACAGTCAAATTTCTAGATTTTTTTTAATGTACACTACTGTTACACCAGATATGAGTTGCACTGGTGTGACACTGTGCCCTGGCAGGCCCTGAAACGCACACGTGTGAAGGAAACTGACTGCTATTATTTCACAGTCAAAAAAGTGTTGTTTTTTTAAAATGTACACTACTGTTACACCAGATATGAGTTGCACTGGTGTGACACTGTGCCCTGGCAGGCAGGCTCTGAAACGCACACGTGTGAAGGAAACTGACTGCTATTATTTCACAGTCAAAAAAGTGTTGTTTTTTTTAAATGTACACTACTGTTACACCAGATATGAGTTGCACTGGTGTGACACTGTGCCCTGGCAGGCCCTGAAACGCACACGTGTGAAGGAAACTGACTGCTATTATTTCACAGTCAAAAAAGTGTTGTTTCTTTTAAATGTACACTACTGTTACACCAGATATGAGTTGCACTGGTGTGTCACTGTGCCCTGGCAGGCCCTGAAACGCACACGTGTGAAGGAAACTGACTGCTATTATTTCACAGTCAAAAAAGTGTTGTTTCTTTTAAATGTACACTACTGTTACACCAGATATGAGTTGCACTGGTGTGACACTGTGCCCTGGCAGGCCCTGAAACGCACACGTGTGAAGGAAACTGACTGCTATTATTTCACAGTCAAAAAAGTGTTGTTTCTTTTAAATGTACACTACTGTTACACCAGATATGAGTTGCACTGGTGTGTGACACTGTGCCCTGGCAGGCCCTGAAACGCACACGTGTGAAGGAAACTGACTGCTATTATTTCACAGTCAAAAAGTGTTGTTTCTTTTAAATGTACACTACTGTTACACCAGATATGAGTTGCACTGGTGTGACACTGTGCCCTGACAGGCCCTGAAATGCACACGTGTGAACGAAACTAAATGCTATTATTTCACAGTCAAATTTCTAGGTTTTTTTTTTAACCCCTTAACGACGCGTGTCGTACAGGGTACGTCGCACACAACCTGGTCTTAAAAGACCAGCGACGTACCCTGTACGACATTAGGGGTTTAAAGCAGCTGGAAGCGATCCTGCTCGCTTCCAGCCGCTTTCCAGTTATTGCAGTGATGCCTCGATATCGAGGCATCCTGCAATAACACCCCTTGGCCATGCGATGCAGAGAGAGGCGGGGACGGGCGCGTGCACGGGGAGGGAGCGGGTGGGAACCGCTACACTACAGAAAAAGTTGGTGTAAATATTTTTTAAAAAAGGAATAAAAAAAAAAAAAAAAAAAAAAAAGATCAGGCAGGTGGTGGGGGTTGGTCTGTGGGGGGGAAGCTACACTACAGAAAAATAAAAAACAGAAAAACTACTTTTTTTTGCAAACTGGGTGCAGCTGCCAGTACCCAAGATGGCCGCCAATAAGGCAGATGGGGAGGGTTAGAGAGCTGTTTTTGGGGGGATCAGGGAGGTTGGGGGCTAAGGGGGGATGCTACACCACAGCATATGTAAATATGCTAAAAAAAAAATAAAAAAAAAATGTAAAAACCTTTTATTTTAGTACTGGCAGACTTTCTGCCAGTACTTAAGATGGTGGTGACAATTGTGGGGTGGGGGAGGGAAGGGAGCTGTTTGGGAGGAATAAGGGGGTCTGATGTGTCAGGTGGGAGGCTGATCTCTACACTAAAGCTAAAATTAACCCTGCAAGCTCCCTACAAACTACCTAATTAACCCCTTCACTGCTAGCCATAATACACGTGTGATGCGCAGCAGCATTTAGCGGCCTTCTAATTACCAGAAAGCAACACCAAAGTCATATATGTCTGCTATTTCTGAACAAAGGGGATCCCAGAGAAGCATTTACAACCATTTGTGCCATAATTGCACAAGCTGTTTGTAAATAATTTCAGTGAGAAACCTAAAATTTGTGAAAAAGTGAAAAAAAATTTTTATTTGATCGCATTTGGCGGTGAAATGGTGGCATGAAATATACCAAAGTGGGCCTATATCAATACTTTGGGATGTCTTCTAAAAAAAATATATACATGTCAAGGGATATTCAGGTATTCCTGATAGATATCAGGGTTCCAATGTAACTAGCGCTCATTTTGAAAAAAAGTGGTTTTGAAATAGCAAAGTGCTTCTTGTATTTATTTCCCTATAATTTGCAAAAAAAGCAAAGAACATGTTAACATTGGGTATTTCTAAACTCAGGACAAAATTTAGAAACTATTTAGCATGGTTGTTTTTTGGTGGTTGTAGATGTGTAACAGATTTTGGGGGTCAAAGTTAGAAAAAGTGTGTTTTTTTCCATTTTTTCCACATATTTTATAATATTTTTAATAATAAATTATAAGATATGATGGTAATAATGGTATCTTTAGAAAGTCCATTTAGTGGCGAGAAAAACGGTATATAATATGTGTGGGTACAGTAAATGAGTAAGAGGAAAATTACAGCTAAACACAAACACCAAAGAAATGTAAAAATAGCCCTAGTCCTTAAGGGAAAGAAATTGAAAAATGGCCTTGGTCCTTAAGGGGTTAATGTACACTACTGTTACACCAGATATGAGTTGCACTGGGGTGACACTGTGCCCTGGCAGGCCCTGAAATGCACACGTGTGAAGGAAACTGACTGCTATTATTTCACAGTCAAAAAAGTGTTGTTTTTTTTAAATCTACACTACTGTTACACCAGATATGAGTTGCACTGGTGTGACACTGTGCCCTGGCAGGCACTGAAACGCACGCGTGTGAAGTTGTGTAAATGTTTATTTATACTAATGTTATGTAATCTGCAATGCAAATGTTTTGTTTGTGTATCAGTGTGCAATTCTATTTTCATGTTGTTTTGTTCCGTGTTGCAAGATCTGAACGTATTTAGCGATTCCTTGTTTAGTGTAAATGTTGTGCATAATTTTTTGTTTACGATTGTGAATGTTGAATGCGTATGTGCTATGTTGCATGAGCGATTGTTGCTTGTACATTTGAGCTGTGTTTTTGCTGTGCATTATTCTGTATACGTAATATAACAGAGCAGTGTGTATTTCTCACGAGATCGAGTGTTAGATGAAAAATCCGTGCTTAGTTCATTTAGCATTTAACGCACCCGTGATTACGCTTATTAAATAAACGCGGTAGTCGTGTTACCGCGACGGGTATGGGGTTGTTTTAAGACTCGTAATACCTACGTTATAAAAAGATACGCAATGGAAATAACGTACAAGTAATTAGCGAGCAGCCATAACGCAAAACTCGTAATCTGGCCGACATTATTTTATGTTTTACCTTGTGAATTTAATGTATTTTTGAAAATATACACTCATTTTTAAATCTGATGACTCCAACATGTTCCAAAAAAGTTAGGACAGGGGCAATTGTGTAATCATAGTATATACAAAGCCTCCAAAAAAGGCCTAGTCCTTCAAGTGCAAGAATGGGTCGAGGCTTGCCAATCTGCCAACAGATGGTCAGTGAATAATCCAACACTTTGAGAACAACATTTCCCAAAGACAAATCAGTAGGATTTGGGGCATTTCACCTTCTACAGTGCACAATATAATTAAAAGATTCAAGTAATCCGGTCAAATCTCGGTGCATAAAGGGCAAGACCGAAAACCACTTCTGAATGCGCATGCTCTCCAATCCCTCAGACGTCACTGTCTCAAAATCCGTCATGAATCTGTAATGAATATCCTGACATTGGCTCAGGAATACTTTGGTAAACCTTTTTCAGTCATCACCATACACAAGTTAAGGCTTTACTATGCAAAGCAGAAGCCATACATCAACACTGTCCAAAAGGGCCGCCGACTTCTCTGGGCTTGGTCTCATCTGAGATGGACAGTAGCACAGTGGAATCATGTTTTGTGGTCCAACGAGTCAACATTTCAAATAGTTTTTGGAAAAAAACTGCCGTTGTGTTCTCTGGGCCAAAGAGGAAAAGGACCATGACAAGCCCAGGTACCACGTCAAGGTCTCTCCCAAAACCTGGATCCCTAATACAGCCATACAAATGCAAGCTCTTAATCAAACTGGGAGAGACCATGACATGGTACCTGAGCTTGTCCCATTTGGTAAGATGCGGTAACTAACTCTTCCAGTTTTGCTTTTAATCTTAATTGAGTGCTTGCAAGTGAGTTCTGGACTTTTTCTGCGTGTTGTATTAATTTATTTTCTATTTTTCTCTATGGGCCTTCCACCCAGACTTGTCTGGGGTTAACTGCCTGGGACTCTGGGGACAGCACAGCTTTCTTAGAGTGCTATTTAGCACCCAGGGCTGAGCATGTTGCAGGGTCATAGGATGTGTACCCATTCCAGTCTGAGAGTGCAGTCCCCTTCTGTGTTTTGTATATGTCTATGGCGATTACATAAGTCTGTGAACCCTTGACTTGTTCCCAGTTTGTTTGATTGAGAGCTTGCATTTATATGGCTTTATTAGGGACCCAGGTTTTGGGAGAGGCAAGGTGTCCATACACGGTCACTGGTGTCCCTGACTGGGCCTTGCAGTGTGCGCCTGCAATGCCTATAACCAGATTACCTGCTTAGACTAAGCATAGAAATAAGGTTTTAAGTAGCTATGCCTGATATCAACACTTTATAGAATGTAAAAGTGTTGAGAATAAACTGGCTTAGCAATTAGTGGTCTGTGTATTATAAGTTTACATAGAATATAAATATTTTATGCAACAACAAAACTTATCAATGATGAAATGGAACTTTAAAGCATCTCATAAGTTAGTAACTCAGGACTGAAATTAATCCTATTACCAATTCATGCTATGATGGCAATATCTTTTAGAAGGAAGATTTGTAGTATTTTTAAGAGAGAGATTGTAAAAGGCAGCTAAGCACAGGATAACCACATAAGCGTTCTCAGTCTCTTAGTTGCAATGTAAGTTGGTGAAAAAACAAAGGCTAATCACATAAGTGTTTACAGTCTATTAGTTGCAAGGTAAATTGGTGAGAAACACAGTTTGATCACATAAGTGTTCACAGTCTATTTGTTGCATTGTAAGATGGAGATTGCATTTAGTAATTAAACAGTTGCGGTATTTGTGAAGGAGAAAATACATATGTTAACAGTTAGCTAGATAACAATACTTGCAGTTTCCTGAGATTTCTTGAAAACAATAAATGTAAACTCTGATAGCAGCGTGCTGCTAGTCTGTTAAGTGATGCAGAGAGAGAGAGAGACACTCTGGGGCTGCTCTGGAGACGCTGCGTGCTGAACAGATGATGACATCACAAACCCCTAAAGCCGGTGCAAAGAGAATGCTTGATTCAGCGTTTCAGATATCCGGAAGATCATTCAGTGGAAGAAACAGGTTGCAGTTACAGGTGTATGAGAGCTTCAGTCTCTAATGAGATTTACAAGCAATGAAGAGGAAGTGATGAGTTCCTTAAATAGGAGATGTGGGAGGTGACATTTCTTAAAGGAACATGATATAGATATAAGATATAAAATAGGAAAATGAGATATGACACTACCACAGATATGAGGCACGCGGCGCCACATTTCGCAGCATTGGGGACGTGCCTGTGTGATGCCATTCAGTAGCGAAAAAGTCAGTGAAAGAGAGGAAAGAAGCAAGCTGCCTGCAGTGCAGCCTATGTCAACCACCCATGATTCATGACCCGCACTCATTCCTTGATCTATGTGGCAGCGTTGGTGCTGGTGTCTGTGTGTAGAAGTCCATTGTCTACTCTGAAAAACCTTACCTAACCAAGTAAGTAACCAACCATGTTGATCATTCGATTAACATCAAGGTGGGTGGGTTTGGTCAGGAGTTGAAGAGCCCCCCTGCAACCTCTTTAAGTTGGCTGCTCTGTCTCCAATCATTCTCAAACAATATCATGTTTCCCAGCAGCAGGAGCCTCCAGGATTCTATTTAAACAGGGGTCTCAGATTCCCCCCCCCCCAATCCTGTGTCCCAGCAGCAGGAGCCTCCAGTCCTGGAGTCTCCTGCTGCTGGGACACATGATACTGTCTGAGAAGGATTGGAGTCAAAACAGCCAATTTAAAGAGCCTGCTGTTCTGTTTGCACTGGGACCCCCAGTGAATATGTTAGCAGTCAGGGGGTCTGCATGCTGAGACCAACCAGGGGAGAGTGAAGGGTTAAAACAGACTCTCTGCAGGGAATATATCTAGGAGAGCTGGTATCAATTCAGTCCTGCTTGTACTCAGGCGGAATTCAGTCCTGTTTCATCACAGATACATATTTTATTTCTGAATGCTGATGGGAGTACATGAAAAGTGCTTCCCATGCTGTATGGAGCATTGCTATGCTGCAGAGGGGATATCCAGTGAGGGTGGGATTATAAATAAACTGCCCTGACTAATTAATTAGTGTCTGTAATGCCACTCTCCTGACTTTTAGAAACATAGAATGTGTCAGCAGATAGGAACCATTCGGCCCATCTAGTCTGCCCAATTTTCTGAATACTTTCATTAGTTCCTAGCCTTATCTTATATTTAGCATAGCCTTATGCCTATCCCATGCATATTTAAACTCCTTTACTGTCTCTACCACATCTGCTGGATGGCCATTCCACTATGCATCCACTACCCTAAAGTGAGTGTTTTTAATTTTTTTATTTTAAATGTACCTTGGTGTCCTTCACTAAGGTCAGTACTTTGAAAAATGTCCACCACAGCCCTAGTCTGTGCCTATCCCTGTGAGGTACCTGGGCTTGTCCCATTTGGCCAGATGCAGTAACAAACTCTTCCAGTTTTGCTTTTAATCTTAGCTCAGAGCTTGCAAGTGAGTGCTGGACTTTCTCTGTGTGTTGTATTAATTTATTTTATAATTTTCCCTATGGGCCTTGCACCCAGACTTGTCTGGGGTTAACTGTCTGGGACTCTGGGAACAACACAACTTCCTGAGAGTGCTATTGAGCACCCAGGGATTAGCATTTTGCATAGGATGTGTACCCAGTTCAGTCTGAGAGCGCAGTCCCCTTCCGTGTTTTGTATATGTCTAGGGTGATTACATAAGTCTGTGAACCCTTGACTTGTTCCCAGCTTGTTTGATTGAGAACTTACATTCAAAGGAATAGTTAGATCTTACAGCGCTTGAAATGTGTATAATATAGCGACCTATAGCTCCTATCTAAAGTGGGTCCCCATCTACCCACAGAAATGAAAATCTAGTGTATAAAAGGGTTAGAGAGGAGCGCCAAAAGAGGAAAGGTCTAATAGGAGTAGATGTGGTAGTGAAAGGTATATGTGGTACTGAACCATCAGGTTTATATTTGACACTGTGTGGTTTCAGTGTACAGAAACCAAAATATATGCCTAGGATACTTAAAACACTAATATCTATTATAGTGGTAAAATATCACAACAGGTTTTAATACATATTACATAAATAAACATGGATCCATGGTACATAAAAACATAAATAAAGTGGATAAAAACAAATGATGAGTATTATACACGTATCAGATACAGTAGATGAGACAAATAAAATATATATATTAGCCTTCCAAGGAAGCGACCCAAAGAGGAAAGCTTATGGATACTGACAGATAATAACCATAAGAAAGATCAATCAAGTCAAATTAATTAATGTAGAATTTAAAAAAATAAATGTAAATCAATAGACGTTAATCCATTTTACATCAGTGATCAGGTGTAGTAACAGTTCTCCTCATCTGTAATCCCTGGTGTTGGTGTAAACCAAACGTGGAACAATAAAACAATCCAAAGGTGAAAAATGAAAAAATTCGCCAAAATCAACTAGTGTGTACACAAGCTAGTGCCAATCAATAAAGCAGTGTTAGTGATCACGTAACAAAAAAATGTTATAATGTTGCACAAAAGTGAAAATTTGAGTGAAGAAAAAATATCTCAAATAAAACAATAATCCTTGATGTAATCCAATCAATATAAAGTGTTCCTTAGTTTGCGTTCATTCAATCAAACCAATACATGTGCATGGAAAAAGTAAAAATAAAAATAAAAATATAGCTGGGAAATCCTCAAAACCTGTAAACAGAAAATAAAAACATAGCATAATACTGTTATAATATTAAATAATCAAGGAATATAGCTCACCATATAATTGCCAACGCGTTTCGGCCCACAGATGGGGCCTTTTTCAAGACTAGTATATGGTTAGGTGAGCAAGAACTTTTATATCTGTGTGTGACCAATCAGAATGTGCTTCCATTGGCGCCAAAAATCTCTCAGTACCGGAAGTGCTGTACCGGATCTGATGATTTTGTAAACCAGATGTTGTTATTCCGCCTTTGGGGTCAATGTATTCTTAGAGTTAATGTTTCCACTAAAACATGTAGTAATTGAATCAGATTTATTATAAGTAAGACATAACTTTGTTCTGTTCATTTGTCCTCTATTGCTAATTTGACCTGTCAGATTTAGGCTTCTTACCTAGCCATATTGTGCACTACCGGATACTCTCTGATCTCGTCAAACTGGAAGTTGGAGTGGCCTATACTTCCGGTACTGAGTTATTACACTCGACCGGAAGTTGTGATTTTGTGAAACCGGAAGTTGTGGTTTCCTTAGGCCGGAAGTGAGGAGAGCGTGAGCTTCCAGTGGGGCTTTTACTTTGTGTTGTAATCCGGTGTGTCTCTGTTTATATATGTATGGGGCAGTCTCTGCTAGATAAATATGGGCCAAGTAGAACTGATTGTTTGGAGCATGAGCTGATATCGATCTGCATGTCAGATATGCATGTGTTTAAGTGTTAACATATAGTTCAATGTTTGTTAGTTTCATGAATACAGTTTTATATAGGTGAAATCGTGCAAATAAGATTACATAAAACGATCTCATCATACGCCTAAATAGTATCATCCAACTTCAGAACATATATATGATAGGTACATAGGGTGATAGGTACATAGGAATCCACTAAAATTCTTTGATGATCTCATCATCTTAGATTAAACTCAAATAACTGTGGCCGTTCAGAGTTAAGTCCGTCTAGGACAAATGTGACACCCAATGACAGGTACATAACATTACAGGTGCTATATGGTATGAAGAAAGGGTTTACACCATAACTTGGGATTATATACAATATGTATGTAGGTCCGAAAAGGCCACATGTTGATCTATATAGTATCACTGTATTCTTGTTACTCTCACAAAGAGCATTTATACAGATCACTTTGACAACCCTTGTATACTAACCTAGCGGTAAATGATATGACCGGTGACGCAATGTCTGAGCCTGTCAAGTATAAACCTTTACTGTACATACCTTGAAAATTTTCCTGTGTTACCCATAGTGTTCTCCTTGTTTTTATTTTTACGAACTTAATCCTCAGACACACAGCTTGTCAATAACTTACATATGTTATAGTTTCAGATGATATTATGTACATAAAAGGATATATATGTTCCGAAGTTGGATGATACTATTTAGGCGTATGATGAGATTGTTTTATGTAATCTTATTTGCACGATTTCACCTATATAAAACTGTATTCACGAAACTAACAAACATTGAACTATATGTTAACACTTAAACACATGCATATCTGACATGCAGACCGATATCAGCTCATGCTCCAAACAATCAGTTCTACTTGGCCCATATTTATTTAACAAAGACTGCCCCATACGTATATAAACAGAGACACACCGGATTACAACACAAAGTAAAAGCCCCACTGGAAGCTCACGCTCTCCTCACTTCCGGCCTAAGGAAACCACAACTTCCGGTTTCACAAAATCACAACTTCCGGTCAAGCGTAATAACTCAGTACTGGAAGTATAGGCCACTCCAACTTCCGTTTTGACAAGATCAGAGAGTATCCGGTAGTGCACAATATGGCTAGGTAAGAAGCCTAAATCTGACAGGTCAAATTAGTAATAGAGGACAAATGAACAGAACAAAGTTATGTCTTACTTATAATAAATCTGATTCAATTACTACATGTTTTAGTGGAAACATTAACTCTAAGAATACATTGACCCCAAAGTCGGAATAACAACATCCGGTTTACAAAATCATCAGATCTGGTACAGCACTTCCGGTACTGAGAGATTTTTGGCGCCAATGGAAGCACATTCTGATTGGTCACACACAGATATAAAAGTTCTTGCTCACCTAACCATATACTAGTCTTGAAAAAGGCCCCATCTGTGGGCTGAAACGCGTTGGCAATTATATGGTGAGCTATATTCCTTGATTATTTAATATTATAACAGTATTATGCTATGTTTTTATTTTCTGTTTACAGGTTTTGAGGATTTCCCAGCTATATTTTTATTTTTATTTTTACTTTTTCCATGCACATGTATTGGTTTGATTGAATGAACGCAAACTAAGGAACACTTTATATTGATTGGATTACATCAAGGATTATTGTTTTATTTGAGATATTTTTTCTTCACTCAATTTTTCACTTTTGTGCAACATTATAAAAAAAATTTGTTACGTGATCACTAACACTGCTTTATTGATTGGCACTAGCTTGTGTACACACTAGTTGATTTTGGCGAATTTTTTAATTTTTCACCTTTGGATTGTTTTATTGTTCCACTTTTGGTTTACAACAAACCAGGGATTACAGATGAGGAGAACTGTTACTACACCTGATCACTGATGTAAAATGGATTAACGTCTATTGATTTACATTTATTTTTTTAAATTCTACATTAATTAATTTGACTTGATTGATCTTTCTTATGGTTATTATCTGTCAGCATCCATAAGCTTTCCTCTTTGGGTCGCTTCCTTGGAAGGCTAATATATATATTTTATTTGTCTCATCTACTGTATCTGATACGTGTATAATACTCATCATTTGTTTTTATCCACTTTATTTATGTTTTTATGTACCATGGATCCATGTTTATTTATGTAATATTTATTAAAACCTGTTTTGATATTTTACCACTATAATTGATATTAGTGTTTTAAGTAACCTAGGCATATATTTTGGTTTCTGAGAACTTACATTCGCCTGGATTACGAGTTTAGCGTTAACAGGGGTGCGTTGCTAACAAGCCTTTTTTTTCTAACGCTACCTTAAGACAACTCTGGTATTACAGGTTTTAAACCTGGCGTTAGCCGCAAAAAGGTGAGCGTAGAGCAAAATTTAGCTCCACATCTCACCTCAATACCAGCGTTGCTTACGGTAGCGGTAAGATGGCTAAACGTGCTCATGCACGATTTCCCCATAGGAAACAATGGGGCTGAGCTGGCTGAAAAAAAACCTAACACCTGCAAAAAAGCAGCGTCCAGCTTCTAACGCAGCCCCATTGTTTCCTATGGAAAATAAAAAATATGTCTACACCTAACACCCTAACATGAACCCCGAGTCTAAACACCCCTAATCTTACACTAATTAACCCCTTATCTGACGCCCCTGCTATCGCTGATACCTACATTATATTATTAACCCCTAATCTGCTACTCCGGACACCGCCGCCACCTACATTATCCCTATGAACCCCTAATCTACTGCTCCCAACATCGCTGCCACCTACATTATACTTATAAACCCCTAATCTGCCGCCCCCAACGTCGCTGCCACCTACCTACAATTATTAACCCCTAATCTGCCGACCGGACATCGCCGCCACTTTAATAAATGTATTAACCCCTAAACCACCGCAATCCTGCCTCGCAAACACTAGTTAAATTTTATTTCCCCTAATCTGCCCCCCAACATCGCCGACACCTACCTACATTTATTAACCCCTAATCTTCCGACACTAATGTCGCCGCTACTATAATAAATTTATTAACCCCTAAACCTAAGTCTAACCCTAAGTCTAACCCCCCCTAACTTAAATATAATTTAAATTAAACGAAATTAATTTAACATAATTAAATAAATTAATCCTATTTAAAACTAAATACTTACCAATAAAATAAACCCTAAGCTAGCTACAATATAACTAATAAATACATTGTAGCTAGCTTAGGATTTATATTTATTTTACAGGCAACTTTGTATTTATTTTAACTAGGTACAATAGTTATTAAATAGTTATTAACTATTTAATAACTACCTAGCTAAAATAAGTACAAAATTACCTGTAAAATAAATCCTAACCTAAGTTACAATTACACCTAACACTACACTATCATTAAACTAATTACCTAAACCACAAACAATTATTTACAATTAAATTAAATAAACTAAATGACTAAAAAAAACAAACACTAAATTACATTTAAAAAAAAAAAAGAATTACAAGAATTTTAAACTAATTACACCTAATCTAATCCCCCTAATAAAATAAAAAAGCCCCCCAAAATAATAAAATTCCCTACCCTATACTAAATTACAAATAGCCCTTAAAAGGGCCTTTTGCGGGGCATTGCCCCAAAGTAATCAGCTCTTTTACCTGTAAAAAAAAATACAATACCCCCCCAACATTACAACCCACCACCCACAAACACAACCCTACTCTAAAACCCACCCAATCCCCCCTTAAAAAAACCTAACTCTAACCCCCTGAAGATCACCCTACCTTGAGCCATCTTCACCCAGCCGGGCACAAGTGGTCCTCCATACGGCAGAAGTCTCCATCCGATTGGGTGCATAAGAAGTCCTCCAGACGGTAGAAATCTTCATCCAGACGGCATCTTCTATCTTCATCCTTCCGGAGCGAGTCCATCTTCAATCCAGCCGACGCGGAGCATCCTCTTCAAACGAAGTCCTAACGAAGAATGAAGGTTCCTTTAAATGACGTCATCCAAGATGGCGTCCCTTGAATTCCGATTGGCTGATAGATACCTATCAGCCAATCGGAATTAAGGTAGGAAAAATCATATTGGATAATGCAATCAGCCAATAAGAATTGAGCTTGCATTCTTTTGGCTGATTGGAACAGCCAATAGAATGCAAGGTCAATCCTATTGGCTGATTGGATCAGCCAATAGGATTGAACTTCAATCCGATTGGCTGATTACATCAGCCAATAGGATTTTTCCTACCTTAATTCCGATTGACTGATAGGATTTTATCAGTCAATCGGAATTCAAGGGACGCCATCTTGGATGACGTCATTTAAAGGAACCTTCATTCTTCGTTAGGACTTCGTTTGAAGAGGATGCTCCGCGTCGGCTGGATTGAAGATGTACCCGCTCCGCTCCGGAAGGATGAAGATAGAAGATGCCACCTGGATGAAGATTTCTGCCGTCTGGAGGACCTCTTCTGCCCTGATCGGATGAAGACTTCTGCCGTATGGAGGACCACTTGTGCCCGGCTGGGTAAAGACGGCTCAAGGTAGGGTGATCTTCAAGGGGTTAGTGTTAGTTTTTTTTAAGGGGGTATTGGGTGGGTTTTAGAGTAGGGTTGGGTGTGTGGGTGGTGGGTTGTAATGTTGGGGGGGTATTGTATTTTTTTTACAGGTAAAAGAGCTGATTACTTTGGAGCAATGCCCTGCAAAAGGCCCTTTTAAGGGCTATTTGTAATTTAGTATAGGGTAGGGAATTTTTTTTATTTTGGGGGGCTTTTTTATTTTATTAGGTGGATTAGATTAGGTGTAATAAGTTTAAAATTCTTGTATTTTTTTTTTCTGTGATTTAGTGTTTTTTTTTTAGTAATTTAGTTTATTTAATTTAATTGTAAATAATTGTAGGTGGTTTAGGTAATTAGTTTAATGATAGTGTAGTGTTAGGTGTAATTGTAACTTAGGTTAGGATTTATTTTACAAGTAATTTTGTACTTACTTTAGCTAGGTAGTTATTAAATAGTTAATAACTATTTAATAACTATTGTACCTAGTTAAAATAAATACAAAGTTGCCTGTAAAATAAATATAAATCCTAAGCTAGCTACAATGTAATTATTAGTTATAAGCTATCTTAGGGTTTATTTTATCGGTAAGTATTTAGTTTTATAATTAATTTTTTTAATTATGTTAAATTAATTTAGTTTATTTTAAATTATATTTAAATTAGGGGGGGTTAGACTTAGGGTTAGACTTAGGTTTAGGGGTTAATAAATTTATTATAGTAGCGGCGACGTTGGGGTCGGAAGATTAGGGGTTAATAAATGTAGGTAGGTGTCGCGACGTTGGGGGGGAAGATTAGGGGTTAATAAAATTTAACTAGTGTTTGCGAGGTGGGAGTGCGGCGGTTTATGGGTTAATACATTTATTAAAGTGGCGGCGATGTCCGGTCGGCAGATTAGGGGTTAATAATTGTAGGTAGGTGGCGGCGACGTTGGGGGTGGCAGATTTGGGGTTAATAAATATAATGTAGGTGTCGGCAATGTTAGGGGCAGCAGATTAGGGGTTCATAGGTATAATGTAGGTGGTGGCGATGTTAGGGGCAGCAAATTAGGGGTTTATAGGTATAATGTAGGTGGCGGCGATGTTAGGGGTAGCAGATTAGGGGTTCATAGGTATAATGTAGGTGGCGGCGATGTCCGGTTGGCAGATTAGGGGTTAAAAACCTTTATGTTAGTGTTTGCGATGTGGGGGGGCTCGGTTTAGGGGTTATTAGGTAGTTTATGGGTGTTAGTGTACTTTGTAGCACTTTAGTTAAGAGTTTTATGTTCCGGCGTTAGCCCATAAAACTCTTAACTACTGACGTTTAAATGCGGTCGAAGTCTTGACAGGAGAGGGTGTACCGCTCACTTCTTCCAAGACTCGTAATACCAGTGAATCCCATTAAAAAGATAGGATACGCAATTGACGTAAAGGGATTTGCGGTAGCCTCGAGTTGCGGAAGAAAAGTGAGCGGTGAGCCTGTACCTGTCAGGCTCGTAATACCAGCGTTAGGTAAAAAGCAGCGTTGGGACCTCTCAACGCTGCTTTTTAAGGCTAACGCCAAACTCGTAATCTCGGTGATTGTTTTGCTGCATTAGGGACCCAGGTTTTGGAAGAGATCTTGACGTGGTACCTGGGCTTGTCCCATTTGGCCAGATGCAGTAACTAACTTATAGTTTTGCTTTTAATCTTAGTTGAGAGCTTGCGAGTGCTATAATATTTTTTTATAAATAATATTTTATAATATTTTAATAATGCACATTGAAGTTCTTCATGTGCATTAACCCGATACTGCGTTAAACCTAAATTGTGAAACCCGAATCGCGTTATGGATATTTTACATCCAGGCTGAACTCTGCAGCCAGAGATATATTTACAGCAGTAGACATTGGGAACAAACAGGCTGATTTTGGCAGTCAGAGAGACATTGGCAGCAGAAGGCACTTGGTACAGCCAGGCTGGAATTGGCAGTCAAAGAGGAATTAGCAGCAGTAGACACTGGGCAAAAGGCTGGACTTGGCAATCAGAGAGATATTGGATGCAGTAGACACTGTGCACAAGCAGGCTGAACTGGGTAGTCAGAGAGACATTGGCATCAGTAGGCACTGGGCACATCCAGGCTGGACTTTGTAGTCAGAGAGGCATTGGCAGCAGTAGACACTGGGCACAGGAAGGCTGGACTTTTCATTGGATGCAGTAGAAAAAAGGGTGCAGGTAGGATAGAATTGGAAGTCAGGTTTGTATATGTAATGTTGTTGATTAGTCGAGTCTATAGACCTGCTTTCTTGTGAAAACTCCCTAAAGCAGTGCTTGCTTCCCTGTTGCCACTTATGTCTCCTCTTAATCCTTTCACCCAATTTGATGTATATATACGTTGTGCGGTACTTTGCTTATCATACCACATGACATATATATACATCTGAACTGCAGGAAGCTCCAGCAGTTTCGGCTGTTAAGTTACAGCCAAGAGCTGGAGTTTCTGAGCTCCAGGCATCTGTCCGCATATAGAACCGGAGCACGATCATTAAAGAGCTAGCGTTTGGGCTATGGTAGAAACAATATGCAGGAAGGAATTGACCGAATGACAGTAGGAGGACAGGTGCAAATGTCTGCAAGGCAGCACTAGAGATGATAGAACTGTCAGAGTGTTAGCAATAGACCAGGTGAAAATGGCTGTAATATTGTGTCAGCAGTGTCAGTGAGCATATTTTTGGAATTGCATAAAACACACACACAGAAAGACTCACACTGACAGACACATGCATACACAGACATTCATACAGAAACACAGACACACACAGACGCACAGACTCACACACATACAGAGAGACAGTCTGACACAAACACAGACACACAGACTCACACACATACAGAGAGACAGAAACACTGACACAAACACAGACGCAGAGACACACACAGACATACAATGAGAATTAGATAGATAGATAGATAGATAGATAGATGATAGATAGAAAGATAGATAGATAGATAGATAGATAGAAAGAGAATACACTTTTAAAGAAAGGTGGGTGTTATAAAATTTGAAAACAAAACAGTATGATCTAAAAAAAAAAGTGTATTTATTGAAAGAAAGCTGGAGGGCAAACAACTGTAGGGTGAAAGAGAGTTTCTGCTTACCTCAATGATATTCAGTGAACTAAGATATTGGGCTTCATGTACCAAGCAGCGAAAGCTGCTCCGGAGCCTTTGCGGGGCAGGTTTGCATATGGAGCCTGCTTCCCGCAATGTAAGAAGCAGCGGTCATTAGACCGCTGCTTCCTACACCCTACGCCATCTCTTAGGTGGCGAGGCAAAATCACAGAGAGCACGCTCGCTCTCGGTGATTGACAGCCCCTTCAGTCGCGTGATTGGTCGTGCGATTGAAGGGGCGGGCATTACACAGTCACTCCGATGAGTGTGTAATGATACATACGGGCAAGCGGATCAACAGATCCACTGCCCGTGTGTAGCGAAGGCGGGCGGACAGCTTTGTAAGTTGAGAAGCTGTCCATCCACCATTTAGTACATGGAGCCCATTGCCTGGTCCCAGTAAACCCCGCCTTATGAGTGTCTTTGGTGAAAGGACACTGAAGTATTACTAAAGTCTCTATACAGAAAGACACACACTGACACACAGACACATACACACTCACAGATAGAAGCATAAGGACACACACACACAGACAGATAAACACTCACAGATAGAAGCATAAAGACACACAGACAGATACACACTCACAGATAGAAGCATAAAGACACACAGGCAGATAGACACATCACAGATAGAAGCATAAAGACACATTCTGACACACAGACACAGACACTCACAGATAGAAGCATAAAGTCACACAGACAGAGACACAGACAGATACACACTTACAGATAGAAGCATAAAGACGCACACTGACCCACAGACACACATACACACTGACAGATAGAAGCATAAAGACACACACAGACACAGACAGATAAACACTCGCAGATAGAAGCATAAAGACACACACAGAGACACAGAAAGATACACACTCACAGATAGACGCATAAAGTCACACACTGACACACAGACACACTCACAGATAGAAGCATAAAGACACAAACTGACACATACACACTCACAGATAGAAGCATAAAGACACATACACACTCACAGATAGAAGCATAAAGACACACACAGAGACACAGGCAGATAAACACTCACAGATAGAAGCATAAAGACACACACTGACACACAGACACTCACAGATAGAAGCATAAAGACACAAACTGACACACATACACACTCACAGATAGAAGCATAAAGACACACACAGAGACACAGACAGATACACACTCAAAGATAGAAGCATAAAGACACACACTAACACACAGATACATACACACTCACAGATAGAAGCATAAAGACACACACACAGACAGATACACACAGATAGAAGCATAAAGAGACACACAGACACATACATACTCACAGATAGAAGCATAAAGACACACACATAGACAGATACACACAGATAGAAGCATAAAGAGACACACTGACGCACATACACATACACACTTACAGATAGAAACATAAAGACACACATACAGATACACACTCACAGATAAAAGCACAAAGACACATACTTACACACATACACACCCACAGATAGAAGCATAAAGACACACACTGAAACAGTCACATATACACTCACAGATACAAACATAAAGACACACACTGACACACAGACAGACACATGCATACACAGACAGACATACAGAAACACAGACACACACAGACGCACAGACTCACACACATACAGAGAGACAGACACACAGACACAGACGCACAGACTCACACCCATACAGAGAGAGAGACACACTGACACAAACACAGACACACAGACACACGCACAGACATACAATAAGAATTAGATAGATAGATAGATAGATAGATAGATAGATAGATAGATAGCTAGATAGATAGACGAACAAAAACTATTACAGAAAGACAAGGTGGGTGTTATAAAATTGGAAAACAAAACAGTATGATATAAAAAAAAGTGTATTTATTGAAAGAAAGCTGGAGGGGAAACAACTGTAGGGTGAAAGAAAGTTTCTGCTTACCTCTATGATATTCAGTGAACTAAGATATTGCCTGGTCCCAGTAAACCCCACCTTATTAGTGTCTTTGGTGAAAGGACACTGAAGTATTACTAAAGGCTCTATACAGAAAGACACACACTGACACCCAGACACATACACACTCACAGATAGAAGCATAAAGACACACACTGACACACAGACAAACTCACAGATAGAAGCATAAAGACACAAACTGACACACATACACACTCACAGATAGAAGCATAAAGACACACACACACAGACACCATCATATACACACTCACAGATAGAAGCATAAAGACACACACATACAGACAGATAAACACTCACAGATAGAAGCATAAAGACACACATTAACACACAGACACATACACACTCACAGATAGAAGCATAAAGACATACAGACACGCTCACAGATAGAAGCATAAAGACACACAGACAGATACACACTCACAGATAGAAGCATAAAGACACACACTGACACACAGACACGCTCACAGATAGAAAGCATAAAGACACAAACTGACACACATACACACTCACAGATAGAAGCATAAAGACACACACTGACACACAGGCACATACACACTCACAGATAGAAGCATAACGACACACAGACACGCTCACAGATAGAAGCATAAAGAAAGATACACACTGACACACAGACAGATACACACTCACAGATAGAAGCATAAAGACACACACTGACACACAGACACATACACACTCACAGATAGAAGCATAACGACCAGGGCAGGACTGGGACCAAAAAGAGGCCCGAGCATTTTAGGGCAAAGAGGCCCAACCCCCCCATACCAGAAAAATTAAGTAAAATATATTTTTTTAAAAACACAACAAAAACAAAAATAAAGTGCTACTTTTTAATGACAAAGACGTTTAAAGTACTCATTTGCAATACAAGGTACATTAAATAAACACAGTCCCCTTCTCACCCTCCTCTCTCTCACACAGCCCCTTCTCACACTCCTCTCTATCACACAGCCCCTTCTCACCCTCCTCTCCCTCACACAGACCCTTCTCACCCTCCTCTCCCTCACACAGTCCCCTTCTCACTCTCCTCTCTCTCACACAGTCCCCTTTTCACCCTCCTCTCTATCACACAGTCCCCTTCTCACCCTCCTCTCTATCACACAGTCCCCTTCTCACCCTCCTCTCTATCACACAGTCCCCTTCTCACCCTCCTCTCTGTCACACAGTCCATTTCTCACCCTCCTCTCTATCACACAGCCCCTTCTCACCGTCCTCTCCCTCACACAGTCCCCTTCTCCCCCTCCTCTCCCTCACACAGTCCCCTTCTCACCCTCATCTCTCTCACACAGTCCCCTTCTCACCCTCCTCTCTATCACACAGTCCCCTTCTCACCCTCCTCTCTATCACACAGTCCCCTTCTCACCCTCCTCTCTATCACACAGTCCCCTTCTCACCATCCTCTCTATCACACAGTCCCCTCCTCACCCTCCTCTCTATCACACAGTCCCCTTCTCACCCTCCTCTCTATCACACAGTCCCCTTCTCACCCTCCTCTCTATCACACAGCCCTTTTTCACCCTCCTCTCCCTCACACAGTCCCCTTCTCACCCTCCTCTCCCTCACACAGTCCCCTTCTCACCCTCCTCTCTACCACACAGCCCCTTCTCACCCTCCTCTCTATCACACAGCCCCTTCTCACCCTCCTTTCTATCACACAGCCCCTTCTCACCCTCCTCTCCCTCACACAGCCCCTTCTCACCCTCCTCTCCCTCACACAGCCCCTTCTCACCCTCCTCTCCCTCACACAGTCCCCTTCTCATCCTCCTCTCTATCACACAGCCCCTTCTCACCCTCCTCTCTATCACACAGCCCCTTCTCACCCTCCTTTCTATCACACAGCCCCTTCTCACCCTCCTCTCCCTCACACAGCCCCTTCTCACCCTCACACAGCCCCTTCTCACCCTCCTCTCCCTCAAACAGTCCCCTTCTCACCCTTCTCTCTCACACAGCCCCTTCTCACCCTCCTCTCCCTCACACAATCCCCTTCTCACCCTCCTCTCCCTCACACATTCCCCTTCTCACCATCCTCTCTATCACACAGTCCCTTCTCACCCTCCTTTCTATCACACAGCCCCTTCTCACCCTCCTCTCCCTCACACAGCCCCTTCTCACCCTCACACAGCCCCTTCTCACCCTCCTCTCTCTCACACAGTCCCCTTCTCATTGTTCTCTCTCACACAGTCCCTTCTCACCCTCCTCTCCCTCACACAATCCCCTTCTCACCCTCCTCAATATCACACAGTCCCTTCTCACCCTCCTCTCTATCACACAGCCCCTTCTCACCCTCCTCTCTCTCACACAGCCCCTTCTCACCCTCCTCTCTCTCACACAGTCCCCTTCTCAACCTCCTCAATAGCACACAGTCCCTTCTCACCCTCATCTCCCTCACACAGCCCCTTCTCACCATCCTCTCTATCACACAGCCCCTTCTCACCCTCCTCTCCCTCACACAGCCCCTTCTCACCCTCCTCTCTATCACACAGCCCCTTCTCACCCTCCTCTCTATCACACAGCCCCTTCTCACCCTCATCTCCCTCACACAGCCCCTTCTCATCCTCATCTCCCTCACACAGCCCCTTCTCACCCTCCTCTCCCTCACACAATCCCCTTCTCGCCCTCCTCTCTCTTACACAGCCCCTTCTCACCCTCCTCGCTCTCACACAGCCCCTTCTCACCCTCCTCTCCCTCACACAGTCCCCTTCTCACCCTCCTCTCCCTCACACAGCCCCTTCTCACCCTCCTCTCCCTCACACAGTCCCCTTCTCACCCTCCTCTCCCTCACACAGCCCCTTCTCACCCTCCTCTCCCTCACACAGTCCCCTTCTCACCCTCCTCTCCCTCACACAGCCCCTTCTCACCCTCCTCTCCCTCACACAGCCCCTTCTCACCCTCCTCTCCCTCACACAGTCCCCTTCTCACCCTCCTCTCCCTCACACATCCCCTTCTCACCCTCCTCTCCCTCACACAGTCCCCTTCTCACCCTCCTCTCCCTCACACAGTCCCCTTCTCACCCTCCTCTCTCTCACACAGTCCCCTTCTCACCCTCCTCTCTCTCACACAGTCCCCTTCTCATCCTCCTCTCTATCACACAGTCCCCTTCTCATCCTCCTCTCTCTCACACAGCCCCTTCTCACTTAGTGCAGACAGACTCAGCTCACTGTCTGTCTGTACATGTACATACAGTGTTACAGTCTCAGGTCAGAGATGTGACACAGACACAGATAGACACTGCCGGCCCAGCCAGGCCCAGTTAGTACTGCTGAGGCTGACTGAGATGATTGAGAGATCTCTTACCCACCCACTTACTAAGCTTTAGTCGTGTGTAAACTACAAATGAATCATCATACTACTGTATAAGTGACTGTGTGTGTATATATACTGTGTGCAGAATTATTAGGCAAGTTGTATTTTTGAGGATTAATTTTATTATTGAACAACAACCATGTTCTCAATGAACCCAAAAAACTCATTAATATCAAAGCTGAATATTTTTGGAAGTAGTTTTTAGTTTGTTTTTAGTTTTAGCTATTTTAGGGGGATATCTGTGTGTGCAGTTGACTATTACTGTGCATAATTATTAGGTAACTTAACAAAAAACAAATATATACCCATTTCAATTATTTATTTTTACCAGTGAAACCAATATAACATCTCAACATTCACAAATATACATTTCTGACATTCAAAAACAAAACAAAAACAAATCAGTGACCAATATAGCCACCTTTCTTTGCAAGGGCACTCAAAAGCCTGCCATCCATGGATTCTGTCAGTGTTTTGATCTGTTCACCATCAACATTGCATGCAGCAGCAACCACAGCCTCCCAGACACTGTTCAGAGAGGTGTACTGTTTTCCCTCCTTGTAAATCTCACATTTGATGATGGACCACAGGTTCTCAATGGGGTTCAGATCAGGTGAACAAGGAGGCCATGTCATTAGATTTTCTTCTTTTATACCCTTTCTTGCCAGCCATGCTGTGGAGTACTTGGACGCGTGTGATGAAGCATTGTCCTGCATGAAAATCATGTTTTTCTTGAAGGATGCAGACTTCTTCCTGTACCACTGCTTGAAGAAGGTGTCTTCCAGAAACTGGCAGTAGGACTGGGAGTTGAGCTTGACTTCATCCTCAACCCGAAAAGGCCCCACAAGCTCATCTTTGATGATACCAGCCCAAACCAGTACTCCACCTCCACCTTGCTGATGTCTGAGTCGGACTGGAGCTCTCTGCCCTTTACCAATCCAGCCACGGGCCCATCCATCTGGCCCATCAAGACTCACTCTCATTTCATCAGTCCATAAAACCTTAGAAAAATCAGTTTTGAGATATTTCTTGGCCCAGTCTTGACGTTTCAGCTTGTGTGTCTTGTTCAGTGGTGGTCGTCTTTCAGCCTTTCTTACCTTGGCCATGTCTCTGAGTATTGCACACATTGTGCTTTTGGGCACTCCAGTGATGTTGCTCTGAAATATGGCCAAACTGGTGGCAAGTGGCATCTTGGCAGCTGCACGCTTGACTTTTCTCAGTTCATGGGCAGTTATTTTGCGCCTTGGTTTTTCCACACGCTTCTTGCGATCCTGTTGAATATTTTGAATGAAACGCTTGATTGTTCGATGATCACGCTTCAGAAGCTTTGCAATTTTAAGAGTGCTGCATCCCTCTGCAAGATATCTCACTATTTTTGACTTTTCTGAGCCTGTCAAGTCCTTCTTTTGACCCATTTTGCCAAAGGAAAGGAAGTTGCCTAATAATTATGCACACCTGATATAGGGTGTTGATGTCATTAGACCACACCCCTTCTCATTACAGAGATACACATCACCTAATATGCTTAATTGGTAGTAGGCTTTCGAGCCTATACAGCTTGGAGTAAGACAACATGCATAAAGAGGATGATGTGGTCAAAATACTCATTTGCCTAATAATTCTGCACTCCCTGTATATAAATAATAATATTGTGTAAATATATATCAATTTAAGGCTCCTCTGAAACCAGACCATCCATCACCATTCACCAGACCTCTCGGTCAGCCACCTGCTGAGTCGCAGCCTCCTCAGTCCAATCATGATCACTATTCGCTGCAGTGCTCTCCCCGCTGGCCTCAGCTCATGGAATAAGTGAATGCGGCCCGGCCGGGCCGGCCCCAATCCAAACCATGAAGATGGAGGGAGGTCAGGTATTGGGTAAGTTTTAGGACCCGGCCCAGGGCAACATTATTTTCGCCTACGCATACAGACACACACTGACACACAGATATGCTCACAGATAGAAAGCATAAAGACAGAAACTGACACACATACACACTCACAGTTAGAAGCATAAAGACACACAGACAGATACACAGTCACAGATAGAAGCATAAAGACACACACATGACACACAGACACATACACATTACAAATAGAAGCATAAAGAGACACACTGACACACAGACATATTCACACTTACAGATAGAAGCATAAAGACACACAGACAGAGACACAGACAGATATACACTTACAAATAGAAGCATAAAGACACACATACAGATACACACTCACAGATAGAAGCATAAAGACACACACACAGAGACACAGACAGATACACAGACACACACAGACACACACACATTGAGACACAGAAACACATATAGAGGCACAGACACTGACACACAGATAAATTAATAAATAGATAGATAGACAGACATACATACATAGAAAATACTACAGAAAGGCAATGCACTTTTAAAGAAAGGTGGGTGTTATAAACTTAGAAATCCAAAAAGCATGGGAAACTGCACTCAAAAGTAAAAAAAAGACATTTAAAACAAAGGAGAAAAACACACCGAGAATACAAAACATTCGGCTAGATTATGAGTTTTGCGGTATGAGTGAAAAAGCAGCATTGTGGCTCTTTTTCACTACCACTGGTATTATGAGTTTTGCAGGTATAGCTGTACCGCACACTTTTTTGGCCGTAACGCAACGTAACTACCGCAGCTTTCAAAAAGTAATTTTTCAATGGAACTTCCACAGCACCGGTATTACGAGTTTGCCTGTCCGGCCAAAAAGTGAGTGGTACAGCCTATACCGTCAAGATCCGTACTGTAAACTAAAAGTCAGTAGTTATGGGTTTTACGCTACAAAGCTGTAGCATAAAACTCATAACTAAAGTGTTACAAAGTAGACTAACACCCATAAACTACCTATTAACCTCTAAACCGAGGCCTTCCCGCATCGCAAACACTAAAATAAAATTATTAAACCCCTAATCTGCCGCTTCGGACATCGCCACACTATAATAAACATATTAACCCCTAAACCACCGCACTCCCGCATCACAAACACTAGTTAAATATTATTAACCCCTAATCTGCTGTCCCTAACATTGCCGCAACCTACATTACTGTTATTAACCCCTAATCTGCTGCCCCCAAAATTGATGCCACTATACTAAAGTTATTAATCCCTAAACCTAATCCTAAATCTAATCTTAGCACCCACTAACTTTAATATAATTAAAATAAATCTAAATAAAAATTACTATCATTAACTAAATAATTACTATTTAAAACTAAATACTTACCTGTAAAATAAACCCTAAGCTAGCTACAATATAACTAATAGTTACATTATAGCTATCTTAGGTTTTATTTTTATTTCACAGGCAAGTTTGTATTTATTTTAACTAGGTAGATTAATTAGTAAATAGTTATTAACTATTTACTAGCTACCTAGTTAAAATAAATACAAATTCACCTGTAAAATAAAACCTAACCTGTCTTACACTAACACCTAACCTTACACTACAATTAAATAAATTACATTAATTAAATACAATTAACTAAATTACACAAAATAAAAAAGAAATTATCAAATATTTAAACTAATTACACCTAATCTAATAGCCCAATCAAAATAAAAAAGCCCCCCAAAATAATAAAAACCCCTAGCCTAAACTAAACTGCCATTAGCCCTTAAAAGGACCTTTTGTGGGGCATTTCCCCAAAGAAATCAGCTCTTTTACCTATAAAAAATAATACAAACAACCCCCCAACAGTAAAACCCACCACCCACACAACCAACCCCCCCTAATAAAATCCTATCTAAAAAAACCTAAGCTCCCCATTGCCCTGAAAAGGGCATTTGGATGGGCATTGCCCTTAGAAGGGCAGTTAGCTCTTTTTCAGCCCAAACCCCTAATCTAAAATTATAACCCACCCAATAAACCCTTAAAAAACCTAACACTAACCCCTGAAGATCCACTTACAGTTTTGAAGACCGGACATCCATCCTCAACGAAGCCGGGAGAAGTCTTCATCCAAGCGGCAATAAGCCCTCAACGAAGCTGGGAGAAGTCTTCATCCAAGCGGCAAGAAGTGATCCTCCAGGTGGGCAGAAGTCTTCATCCAGACGACATCTTCTATCTTCATCCTTCCAACGCGGAGCGGCTCCATCTTCAAGACATCTGGCGCGGAGCATCCTCTTCTTATGATGGCTCTTCATGAATAAATTCTCCTTTAAATGACGGTATCCAAGATGACATCCCTTGAATTCTGATTGGCTGATATAATTCTATCAGCCAATCGGAATTAAAGGTGAAAAAATCCTTTTGGCTGATGGAACAGCCAATAGAATGCGAGATCAATCCTTTTGACTGATTGGATCAGCCAATAGGATAGAAGCTCAATCCTTTTGGCTAATTGCATCAGCCAATAGGATTTTTTCACCTTTAATTCCGATTGGCTGATAGAATTCTATCAGCCAATCGGAATTCAAGGGACACCATCTTGGATGATGTAATTTAAAGGAGAATTCATTCTTGAAGAGCCTTCTGAAGAAGAGAATGCTCCGCGCCGGATGTCTTGAAGATGGAGCCGCTCCGCATCAGAAGGATGAAGATAGAAGATGCCGTCTGGATGAAGACTTCTGCCCGCCTGGAGGACCACTTCTCCCGGCTTCGTTAAAGGACTTCTTGCCGGCTTCGCTGAGGATGGATGTCCGGTCTTCAAAAACTGTAAGTGGATCTTTGGGGGGTTAGTGTTAGGTTTTTTTAAGTGTTTATTGGGTGGGTTTTAATTTTAGGTTAGGGACTTTGGGCAGAAAAAGAGCTAAATGCCCTTTTAAGGGCAATGCCCACACAAATGCCCTTTTCAGGGCAATGGGGAGCTTAGGTTTTTTAGATAGGTTTTTATTTGGGGGGTTTGGTTGTGTGGGTGGTGGGTTTTAATGTTGGGGGGGTGTTTGTATTTTATTTTACAGGTAAAAGAGCTGATTTCTTTGGGGCAATTCCCCGCAATAGGCCCTTTTAAGGGTCATTGGTAGTTTATTGTAGGCTAGGGTTTTTTATTTTGGGGGGGCTTTTTTATTTTGATAGGGCTATTAGATTAGGTGTAATTAGTTTAAATATTTGATAATTTATTCTTTATTTTGTGTAACTTAGTGTTTTTTATTTTGTGTAACTTAGTGTTTTTTATTTTTTAAATTTAATTAATTTGAGTAGGGTTAGGTTTTTAAATATTTAATATAGTTAATTGGTAGTTTAATATAATTTTAGTATAATAGTTAGGGTAGGTTAATTAATAGTTTAATATAGTTTAATGTAATGTTAGTATAATAGTTAGGGTAGGTTAATTAATAGTTTAATATAGTTTAATGGAATTGTAGGATAATAGTTAGGGTAGGTTAATCAGTAGTTTAATATAGTTTATTTTAATTCTAAAGGTAAGTTTAAATTTATTACAAGATAAGGATGAGTTAATATTTAATTTAAAGTAAGCGGGTTGTTAGGTTAAGGGGTTAATAGCTTAGCTTAGTTTATGGCGATTTTGGGGACTGGCAGTTTAGGGGTTAATAGGTTTAATAAGTGCTAGTGATGTGGGAGGCCGGGGATTTAGGGGTTAATATATTTATTTAGTTGTGATGGGCTCCGGGAGCGGCTGTTTAAGGGGTAATACATTTATTTAGTTGCAGCGGGGTCAGGGAGCAGCGGGATAAGTGTTAACATCTTTATTAGAGTTGTGGTGGGCTCCGGGAGTGGAGGGATAGGGGTTAATAACTTTATTAGAGTTGCGGTAGGCTCCGGGAGCGGAGCGTTAGGGGTTAATAACTTTATCAGAGTTGCAGTGGGCTCCGGGAGCAGTGGAATGGGAGTTAATAACTTTATTTAGTTGTGGCGGGGTCCGGAAGCAGTGGGATAGGGGTTAAACATTTTAGTATAGTGGCTGTGTTTAGTGACAGGGTATAAATAAAGTTGGGAAAAAGCCGAATAGCAGCAAAATCGATGACTGTTAGTTAACAACAGTCCGCTGCTCATCGTTCCGTACTTGGTGTGCAGCTTTTTGACAGCTTTTTTTATAAATATGGAGAGCGTATTCAGGTCCGTGGCCATGATGTTAGGTGAGCGTATTGGTGCCGTCGAATGCAGCATAGTTGACGGCTTGATAAGTAGGCCTCTTGTTATAGCAGAAAAAATTTAATTGAGAATGGCGACTATTCACATGGTGTCCAGCAATCTCTCCATTCGAAGAGAGATTTCAACATAATATAAGGGTAATTTTATGAGGGTAGAAGTTGGGATTCCCTTTATTTGTATAGATTCTGCCTCTTTAATATATCTAAAGCTAAATTTTATGTATCATTTTATGTATAACTTGCAATGTTCTCGAATAAATGTAAAAGTAAAGTTAGACGCAACTTTGGCTATTAGTCTTATATGAAAACCTCTGCAATAATTTTTGCTTATGCATAGTAACATTGATATAAAAATGAGTAAAAGTACAAAATGGCACAGAAATACATTTACTTCCCCACAAGAGAGTAGCATAAACTGCTTCCAAGATACTTTTCTCAGATATGCTAGCACTACGGTAGCACATTATACTTTAATTTGGTAGTTCCAACCTTTTCAAAATTATGGGCTATATATATATGAAATAAAATGCCAGGTACTTCTTCATTCATGACCAACGTTTCGGCCGATACTTGTGAAACAAGTAAATGTGAAACAAAATACATGGTTCATGTAGTCAAATGCCCTTTTGGGAGATCCTATGTGTGTAAAACAAACCATATGCTGCAGGAACACATAGCGTTACAGAGATCACATATTAGACAGACCTAGTAAAATAGTCCTTTGGACTGCCCAGTGGCTAAATATTTTCTGAAGTATCAATATATTGTTTCCACTTTACGGTGTTGTCCAATTGGTCATATTCTGGCCCTGACCTGGGGGGAGACAGGAATAAGATACTTCTGCAGAAAGAGCATTATTGGATTAATTACAGTACAACCAATGCATTTAAATACACACAACTCATTTATTTGTTTTCTACAGAACTATGTGTAGGTTTTCACATTTATAATTAGGGAATAGTATATTGCAATATATCCGAGGGAAGTCTTAGTGACAATTATACATTACTCTTCTTCAGGGAAAACATGAAGAATATTTAAACAGTTAGCAATAGATGCAATATATAATTTCGACCACTAGATGGCAGTAAAACTCTGGTTCTTCACAAGATGAGAAGTCATGATTTGATCTTTCAAGCACACCTGTACACGGGAGGTATTTAAGGGTGGGGTTTGAGAATATATTTACATAAAAAAAGCCCAATGTACTGTATATTTATTTCAATGCTGTATTGCTTAGTTCTATGAAAAGTTGTAAAAATATTATGGCGTAAAATGAAATATATTGTATGTAGGTGTCATTAGATATTAAAAATTAGTGTACTTTTCACAATTGCATTTTGACTTTTCTAATAATCTGATTTTAAATATTGAGGATGTAGTAAAAAAACTATTGATTTATTATTAGCTGTGAGCAGAAATGATTATTTGTTAGTGTGCACAGCATACACAGCGTAATGCAGCTCTCATGCAATTCAACATACCACAGCAAACTAGCCACTGACCTATACAATAATATATACCATAATATGACATTATTGGGACATTATATTATGCATGAGAACTCCAGATGGCCAAAATGAGCGATACTTATTTATAGCGAGTTGGCCCAAAAATGAGCACTACTTACAGTCTCGAGCTGTCAGACTGTCCCCTAACCTTTCCTCCTATAAACGCTCCCTAAAGACCTTTTTGTTCAGGGAAGCCTATCTCTAAATCAGTAACAAATAAATTCCACTTGCCTAATAGCTGCCCTCATCTAACTCCACACTAACATCGTTCTCACCTTTGCAGTCCACACCTCCTGTTTCTCACCCTCCTTCCCATCTAGATTGTAAGTTCCCACGGGAACAGGGCCCTCAATTCCCCCTGTATTTGTTTGTTAAACTTTGTCTGGTGTCTTTTATATTGTATTGTACTGTATTTTTATCTTTGTACCCATGAACAGCGCTGCGGAATCTGTTAGCGCTTAATAAATAAAGAATAATAATAATAATAGTAATAAAGCAAGATGGCTAGAGAATGAGTGCTATTTATTTAGTGTGAGAAATCACTGTTCCCTATAAGGAGTGAGCGCGCACTGATTTATCATGCTAAATAAGTAGCGCTCATTTTGGTCCATCTCACCCAATGGCCACATTATAAGTGACACAGTTAAGTACGAGCAATATCTGGTTTATTGCGGCTGTTTGCACACCTTGGATGTAGGGCAAATTGAAAGTAAACACGATAACTTGAGCACAATTGAATTTAACGAGCGTCAGGATAACGTGACCTCAGAGCTCTGTTTAACTGTTTCGCAAAACATAAGTATCACAAAACACATAACAAATATATTTTAACGCACAGATACACTCATAATAACTTTCTAATAAATTTATTTTTAAAAAATGACTGCACAAAAAGTTATAAGGGCTGAAAAATATAAAATCTGCAAAGGGCGTATGTATATATATGTATATATATATATATATATATATATATATATATATATATATGTTTATATGTGTGTACATACTGTATGTATTTATGTATTTATATGTGTATTGATGTATTTACAGACATATATACAGTTATAATTATATAGAAATATATGTATAGACTATAGACATATACAGGGAGTGCAGAATTATTAGGCAAATGAGTATTTTGACCACATCATCCTCTTTATGCATGTTGTCTTACTCCAAGCTGTATAGGCTCGAAAGCCTACTACCAATTAAGCATATTAGGTGATGTGCATCTCTGTAATGAGAAGGGGTGTGGTCTAATGACATCAACACCCTATATCAGGTGTGCATAATTATTAGGCAACTTCCTTTCCTTTGGCAAAATGGGTCAAAAGAAGGACTTGACAGGCTCAGAAAAGTAAAAAATAGTGAGATATCTTGCAGAGGGATGCAGCACTCTTAAAATTGCAAAGCTTCTGAAGCGTGATCATCGAACAATCAAGCGTTTCATTCAAAATAGTCAACAGGGTCGCAAGAAGCGTGTAGAAAAACCAAGGCGCAAAATAACTGCCCATGAACTGAGAAAAGTCAAGCGTGCAGCTGCCAAGATGCCACTTGCCACCAGTTTGGCCATATTTCAGAGCTGCAACATCACTGGAGTGCCCAAAAGCACAAGGTGTGCAATACTCAGAGACATGGCCAAGGTAAGAAAGGCTGAAAGACGACCACCACTGAACAAGACACACAAGCTGAAACGTCAAGACTGGGCCAAGAAATATCTCAAGACTGATTTTTCTAAGGTTTTATGGACTGATGAAATGAGAGTGAGTCTTGATGGGCCAGATGGATGGGCCCGTGGCTGGATTGGTAAAGGACAGAGAGCTCCAGTCCGACTCAGACGCCAGCAAGGTGGAGGTGGAGTACTAGTTTGGGCTGGTATCATCAAAGATGAGCTTGTGGGGCCTTTTCGGGTTGAGGATGGAGTCAAACTCAACTCCCAGTCCTACTGCCAGTTTCTGGAAGACACCTTCTTCAAGCAGTGGTACAGGAAGAAGTCTGCATCCTTCAAGAAAAACATGATTTTCATGCAGGAAAATGCTCCATCACACGCGTCCAAGTACTCCACAGCGTGGCTGGCAAGAAAGGGTATAAAAGAAGAAAATCTAATGACATTGCCTCCTTGTTCACCTGATCTGAACCCCATTGAGAACCTGTGGTCCATCATCAAATGTGAGATTTACAAGGAGGGAAAACAGTACACCTCTCTGAACAGTGTCTGGGAGGCTGTGGTTGCTGCTGCACGCAATGTTGATGGTGAACAGATCAAAACACTGACAGAATCCATGGATGGCAGGCTTTTGAGTGTCCTTGCAAAGAAAGGTGGCTATATTGGTCACTTATTTGTTTTTGTTTTGTTTTTGAATGTCAGAAATGTATATTTGTGAATGTTGAGATGTTATATTGGTTTCACTGGTAAAAATAAATAATTGAAATGGGTATATATTTGTTTTTTGTTAGGTTGCCTAATAATTATGCACAGTAATAGTCACCTGCACACACAGATATCCCCCTAACTAAAAACAAACTAGGGAATGGGTGGGAGAGAGAACCCCTCCATTTCAACAGCTGCTTAGGGCGGTACATACTCAGATGTTAATTGAGCAGGCAGACACAAGGGGAGACCCTGAGAAAAGAGTGAAGAGGTTTCTTCTTAAATGGGAGGTATATTTGATGCAGCTACCAAACATAGTTAGGGATAGAGTTCTCCTTCCCTTTAAAAACAGTCTGTATGTCTTAAACGAAAATCTAAAGGGCAACTGGTGTCTTTCCACTGATTCAAACTGTTGAGAATTCCTTTCATTTGCGGAGGCGTGGTGTTGGCTGGATGGGGGGGATCCGGAGGTACCCTGGGTGAGTATGAGCATATTTGTTGTTTGTTGATCTTTCCGTTTTTCCTTCTACTCTATTCTCTTTCTTTCCTTATCTTAGTATGCTTTCTCCCTTTTCTTTTTCTTTCTTTTTCTTCCCTTTGTTTGTCTGTTTATTTAGATATTTTTGATAAAAAGTGAGTCCAAGTACATGCATGATGATTTCATTTCAGTATCGGGCCTTTTAACACGATCACTGCCTTATATGTCTTATTCTGCATATGTTGATATCGAAACCTAGTATACCAATGTGATTGTACTTATTTTGTATGTCTTGGATTCTTTTCTATAAATAAAGTTTGAAAAAAAACAAAAACAAAAAAAAAACTACTTCCAAAACTATTCAGCTTTGATATTAATGAGTTTTTTGGGTTCATTGAGAACATGGTTGTTGTTCAATAATAAAATTAATCCTCAAAAATACAACTTGCCTAATAATTCTGCACTCCCTGTATATAAGTACATTGGAGCCCTTTGAAGTCAAGTAGATGAAAATATCTAAAAGCATGCTTATGCAATATTCATATTTAATAAAGGTTTTAACTATGTATTTACTGTAAATATTTCATATTTTGTGCTCTCTGTGTCCGTCCCCCTCTCTTTTATGCTCTTTCTCTCTCTGTACCCCTATTTTTTGTGCTCTCTCTCTCTCCGTCCCCCTCTCTTTTGTGCTCTCTCTCTGTCCCCCTCTCTTTTGTGCTCTCTGTCTCACCCCCCTCTCTTTTGTGCTCTCTCTCTCTTTTATCCCTCTCTTTTATGCTCTCTCTCTACCCCTCTCTTTTGTGCTCTCTCTCTCTTTCTCTCTCTCTGTCTCTCCCACCCTCTCTTTTGTGCTCTCTCTCCCCCCCCCCCTCTTTTGTGCTCTCTCTTCCCCCTCTCTTTTGTGCTTTCTCTTTTTCTCCCTCTCTTTTGTGCTGTCAGTATATGGCCGGGTTATAATACAATATATTTATTAATTATTCTTTAAAATAAACCCCCAATAAAATGCATATAAAAAATAATTAAAATTAATGTAAATAATAAAAATGTATAGACACATTGAATTATATTTATAGGAACAAGGTTATGAATCAAACTATACACGTTTATGCTGTTATAATATGCTATACAAAGATCATAAAAAATACCTTATTCACAATAATCTCCCAAATCAGAGTTGCCTTTAAATACCATAATGAGATGCCAAGGTATGGTTTGTTAACTTCCAGACAAATATATTTAAGCTATTTAGCCCACAAATGATTCAATACAATTAAAACACCATATATATTCTTAATGAAAACAGCCAGTTTATATGCCCTGAGTTGTAATATAAATGAACAGGCATGGAAGTTATTCTAGCTTTGTTCTATCTCAGGAGTGCTGTTCTCTTTCTCTTTTTTCACATTTATGTAAATTACTCTTGGGTCTCCCTAAGAGTAATGGGTAATCCAGACGTGGACCCCGTGCACACATGCCCTTAGAGAGATACAACTGCACCTCACTGACGAGGCCCACAGAAGGCCGAAACGATCGTCTGGGGTTGTTGCTTCCCTTGTTCAGAGAAGAATTGCCTGGTATTTTGGCGCTGGACTGTCATTGGGCAGGATCAGACTGATATGCTACAGGATAATTTTTCTCTGTGAAGGGGCATAGTGTGCAAAAAGAACGCGCACCCTGAGTTGTAATATAAATGAACAGGCATGGAAGTTATTCTATCTTTTGTTCTATCTCAGGAGTGCTTTTCTCTTTTTTCACATTTATGTAAATAACTCTTGGGTCTCCCTAAGAGTAATGGGTAATCCAGACGTGGACCCCGTGCACACATGCCCTTAGAGAGATACAACTGCACCTCACTGACGAGGCCCACAGAAGGCCGAAACGATCGTCTGGGGTTGTTGCTTCCCTTGTTCGGAGAAGAATTGCCTGGTATTTCAGCGCTGGATTGTCAATGGGCAGGATCAGACTGATATGCTACAGGATATTTTTTCTCGGTGAAGGGGCATAGTGTGCAAAAAGAACGCGCACCCTGAGTTGTAATATAAATGAACAGGCATGGAAGTTATTCTAGCTTTTGTTCTATCTCAGGAGTTCTGTTCTCTTTCTCTTTTTTCACACACATATATATATATATATATATATATATATTTGCAAAGATAAATTACTTAGCATACAAAAGACAAGCTTAAAACTATGCAGGATTGTGAATATGAGTTTAAAATACAAAGCGCCCTTTTAAATTTACTAACTGCAATTTGACTATAGTCTTAGAATACCTTTGTCTAAAATATTAAAAATATAGAACAGTCATATATCACCCAAATAAACAAATCAATGTTTCAGCTACCAGAGTTTCCTGTGGGTCATCTATGGAGGGTTTACTCACAATGTGCACAGGTATAGACTTCAAGAATTGTTAATCTTTCTTTGTTCGAGAAAGTGTCCCCAAAAATAGCAGAGAATATGCTTGGCACGAAAGCCTATGCATTTTCTCTCCAAAAGTTAATGCTTCTTTTTTTCTGTTTTGTCAATGAGTCTGGACCTTTATTCCAAGAATAAAAAAATCCTCACCCGTTTCTTTAATCATTCCCACAAGATTTTGATAGGCCCTTCAGAAGCTTGTCCCTGATTGGTTATTTGGGAGATGCTTCCCTGATTGGCTACTGGGAAATTTAATTTTCAACAGCCAAATGTCTTTTGGCTGTAATACTAGATTTAGGCCATCAGGGGCAGCAGACAGAGACAGACAGTTCCATTCAAATATTGCTGCAGTTAATTAATTATTAATAAACCTGTCTGTTCACATTTTTAATATACATGGATCATATTTTGTCCTTTTTCCTGATTATTTTAATATGAAACATCAGTATTATTTTTAACATCATATTATTATTATCTTAAAATCCATTTAAAGTTGCATTTTCTTATTTTCTTATATTCATATAAAAACACAGCATATTTCACATTCAGTACAAATTCCTAGGACATCCTGCTATCTGCAAAACAAAGAAATAATTGTTAAAAATGTCAACCATTCATATATCTATTTGAAGTATTCATCAAGCTCAGCAAATATTTATGTAATATGTTACTATTAGTCACTGTTTCTTAGGTTTTCAGCTTCCAATATTACCCTTCTTAGGCATAGACAATCTCCCAGATTCGTGTGTCTGAATATACATTTTCATTTGAGTATCTTAACTACATGAAAAATATATAGATAATTTGTTATCAAAAGTACATAGGTTAAGATATTTTGAAATCTTAATTATTGGTTTCTATGCTTCCAAGGGACACATGGCTGGGCAGGATGTGTAGCTCAACAGGGGGTCATTCAACATGTAGATGGTAAAAACTACAATTCCTTGAACATGTTTGTAGATTCAACCATTCCCACAGATGGACCGTCTATTCCCCACAGGAGGCCTGTGAGTTCCTTACACATCTTGGGCAGGAAGCCCATATATGGGCATATACCTCTGAAAGTTTCAAAATTGCTAATATTCACTTGAAGTAGACCACTGGTTTTATTTATACAACAGTCTAAGCCTGTGTTCTTTCTGAAATAACTGTGCAAACAATTTTATTGATGAATGAGAGAGGGGAGGCTGGTTTACACAGCCAAGCATCATTTGGCAGAGTAAATATAACTGCTTTAAAACTGCTGTTTTATGTATAATGAATCCTGTGGTCTTATTAACCATATATATATATTAAATTATATATATATATATATATATATATATATATATATATATATATATATATATATATATATATAATATATATATATATTTGATAATCTTCACAGATACCCTGACATATATCCCCCTTCCTATTTTAAATAGATGTAGGACACATGTATTTGAATTGGCTAAAAGTCAGTGGTACTTGGTGAGGATGTTGACAGTAGGCATCATAGACAGTCTTCTATGAAGCAAGTCCATAATTTTTGAGCCCTCATGCTCATTGTCTAGGTATCTTTAAACTACAATATTTCTTTTAGTGCATTTGGGGATATGACACTTCATTCTCCCTCTATGACTTGTAGTTGGGATCTAGGATGGCATGCTCGCAACTGATTAATATGGACCCATTTATCCATAAAAATATCATATTTAGGTATACTAATTTTATAGGTGACTGGAGATATTTTGTCAGTAACGAAAAAAGGACCCTTCCATGATGGAAGAAATTTCTTTTTCTTAACCTGATCTCTTCCAAAGTTATAAAGATAAACTTTATCATTTATTTCATATTCCTTTTTGGACATTTTGAGATCATAATAGGTTTTAGAGGCAGTTGTGGCCTTTTCTAAGTTCCTTTGAGCAAATGCAAAGGCATATTGCAGGTGCTTTCTTAGGTTTTCCACATATTGATGCGTATTGGCAGCGTTTATCAAGTTCTGGTCTGATGTACGGTACAGTAAATGCTGAGTTAGAACCATTCTTCTACCAGTCATCAATTCAAAAGGTGACATCTTGGTAGCACTACTTGGAGTTGCTCTTAATGACATTAGGATTATAGGTAATTTTACAGTCTTTACCCGTTTCACTCACAAACTTTTTGAGGATTTTCACAATGGACTGGTTGTAACGCTTTACACCACCACTTAATGCAATATGGAGCTTTCTTTTGACCCCTAGTATTTTCCACATTTTGGTCATCACTTTGCTAGTGAAGTGTGTCCCCCGATCGGATTCGATTTGCTGGGGTAAACCAAATCTGGAAAACACGTGGTTGATAAGCAAAGCTGCGCATGTTTCAGCACTATTGTTAGGTGCACTGATGCACTCTACCCATTTAGTGAATAGTCATGTCACTGTCAACATGTATTTGTTACCTCTTGATGACCTAGTTACTGAACCAATAAAATCAATTTGTATATCTGACTGTCACAAATACCTCAGGATTTAGCTGCTAAGGGGTTAATTCTCTTTAGCCTGTGAGTTAAAAAAGATTTGTTTTTCAAGAAGAACTGTGTGTTTGTGTTTTCTTTGATGTGCCAGAACCCCTCATAAATAGTTTCTAAGACCCCTTTCTCCAAATGTTATTGTGTATGCATAAAGCCAGTCAACCTGTCAGCTCCAGAGATACAACACAGTGCCTCAGTCCCAGAAACTGATAAGGTCAATAAAAGAATATTGGTATGTGACAGACCCCTCTGTCAGTACTGGAAGGGTTAACTTTGTTCAGCTTTGAGAAGCTATTTTCTAAAGACAGGTTTCCTGGCAGCATCTATGGTGTACTGTAATTAGGTTTATGTGATAAGCATTCACATTGTTTAATCACCTACAGAGAGAAGACTTCCAAGTGATAAGAAGGACTCCATTGTTTTCTTGTGTTTAAAATGTTTATTTGGTTAAGTAATGTAATCCTATTGTATCATGTCAAAGGGCGTCTTCCCTCTATCTAATGTACAATACTCTTCCAACCCCCCATCTGGTCTCAGACCTGCATAAATACTGGGCATATAGCCCTCAATAAAGTACATTCTGTTTTTACCTTCAATGTGGAGCCTGGTCTCATGTTTGAGGGGGGAATTAGCTGGGTTGTGTGTTGCTGATCCCATATTCAGGACATCTTTCATCTGGTATTAACCCTTGATATCTGTTGATACCATAACAATTGGTGGCAAGCGACGGGATGATCCTTATCGCCCAGAAGAGCAACTACTCATCCAGACCTAATGGGAGTACCGAATGAAAGGCTGAAAAGAGCCACCCTTAAAGACCTGCTAGAACAACGGGGCTGACAAGCCAGTAACCTCAGGAAGAGGGAGATTATTACAATACTGACCGAGATGGACGGAGTACCAGGGACCGAAGGAACCAATGGGCTCAACATATCAGACAGAACCCCCGAAGAAGCAAGCTTTGACCGGACGGTTAAAATAAGACTGGCACATTATGGCCCCAACCCGTCTGTGGAAATTATCGACTGGGTCATAGCAGCTGTGGAGGCCAACCTACTTCGCCAAAGCGGCGCTGCAGCAGCCCAAGTCACAGCAACCCCAGTGGAAAGGAGAAAAGTAAATTTTGCAGCTTTTAAAAACTTCCTGGAAACAGACGGAGAGATTGATGGGTACCTTGCGGATTTTGAGAGGCAATGTGCACTACACAAGGTACCCGCAGAGGACTGGGTCATGATATTATCCGGAAAATTATCCGGCCGGGCCAGCGAGGCTTTTCAGGCCATTCCAGATGAGGAAGTCGGGGATTATAATGCTGTAAAAGAGGCTCTGCTCTCCAGGTATGCGGTTACACCAGAGGCATACAGGAGGCGGTTCAGAGACACTGTTAAACTAGCTGGAGATTCCTACGTTGAGTGGGCATGTAAGTTGCACCGCACAGCAGCTCACTGGATAGCGGGGTGCCAAGCCGTATCCGGGGAAGAGGTGCTTCAGCTATTACTGTTGGAACATTGCTTCGACAAGTTACCCGCAGGAGTTCGAGAGTGGGTTGGGGATCGTAAACCCTCCACCCTGCATGAAGCGGCTCGCTTGGCAGATGAGTATACGGATGCCCGCAAACTGGACACTGCTACCACTAAGCCCCCTGCCAGAGTGGAGAACTGACCCACAGTCTCCCCAGCAGCTACCAGTTACCAACCCCCGGCACACCGCTCTACCACACGGCCTCCAGCCACGAACTATCATCAGAGAGCCCGGTTCAACTCACGGGGCTACTCACAACCTATTCCGTGCTTTGGATGTAAGCAACTAGGGCACAAAAGACCAGAGTGTCCCCTAAATGCAGCGAACCAAGCACAGTCCTGGAGAAGACCCGCCGGCGGAATCCCACGTAACCCTCAGCCTGCGGCCCACTGCATAAAGGTGGAAGAATGCTGGGGCATCCTACATGAAGCAGACCCCGTGCAAGCTGCCCACCGGAATAACCGGCAACTGGTTAAAGTGAATGGGAAGGAGGTCAGTGATCTACGAGATACTGGTGCTACCATGACCTTGCTCCAAAAGAACTTGGTGTCTGAGAACCAGCACACCAGAGACACTGTGGCTGTGAGGGTAGCAGGGGGCGCTGTGTTCCGCCTTCCTGTTGCCCGGGTACATTTGGATTGGGGAGTGGGCTCTAGACATGTGAATGTGGGGGTCATGAAGGACTTACCAGCTGATGTTCTCCTTGGAAATGACTTGGCCCCCCTTGTTTCTGCCTATGCTCCCATGGGTCCTGCCGATGTTAACCCTGTGACTACCCGTGCCAAGATCCGTGCCACAGAGACTGACCCACCTGCTGCTGAGCCCCAGGTCGCTGAGCTCAGTAAATCTCTATCCGCCATTGATACGAGGAAGTCCCGTTACAATGCGCTGATGAAGGAGAAGAGTCAACTAGAGGATGAAATGGTCATGTTAAACAATCATGTAACAGTGCTAGCGGGAGAGAAGAGGAGCGCAGAGGAAAAAGCACGTTTAGAACGGGAATCTCTGCTAGACAAGCTGCACCGACAGACCGCAGAAAACACCAGCTTCAGAGTGGAACATGAAACATTAAAGACAAACTTAGCGACACTGGAGGAGAAGCTGACGCTGGCTCATAGTGAGGTGCAGCAGCTCAAGGGCAACCTACGTCAGCATGAAGGGCTTGTGGATACCTATAAAGAGCAGGTACAAAAAACTCGTAAAGAAGCCGATGAGATTTTGAAGGACTGTTTAGCCCTAGTCTGGGCACTAAAGAAGTTGAACCCTTATTTATATGGACAGGAATTCTCTCTCATAACGGGAATACAGATGGATTGTCCCAGCAAACTGACATGCCTACCACTTCCTAGCCCGGTCATCCCCAAGTTGACCCGCCAAAGGGTCAAGCCAGGTCTGCCGGAGTGTCCCACCAGGAGGGAGCCGTGTGACAGACCCCTCTGTCAGTACTGGAAGGGTTAACTTTGTTCAGCTTTGAGAAGCTATTTTCTAAATACAGGTTTCCTGGCAACATCTATGGTGTACTGTAATTAGGTTTATGTGATAAGCATTCACATTGTTTAATCACCTACAGAGAGAAGACTTCCAAGTGATAAGAAGGACTCCATTGTTTTCTTGTGTTTAAATTGTTTATTTGGTTAAGTAATGTAATCCTATTGTATCATGTCAAAGGGCGTCTTCCCTCTATCTAATGTACAATACTCTTCCAACCCCCCATCTGGTCTCAGACCTGCATAAATACTGGGCATATAGCCCTCAATAAAGTAAATTCTGTTTTTACCTTCAATGTGGAGCCTGGTCTCATGTTTGGGGGGGGAATTAGCTGGGTTGTGTGTTGCTGATCCCATATTCAGGACATCTTTCATCTGGTATTAACTCTTGGTATCCGGGTTATACCATAACATGGTACAATGTATAGATGTGTTTAAGACATATTATGGCATTAAATGAAGGGAAGTATGACAACCCTGTCATATCTGGTATCAAACCTTTTCTCACAATGTAAGGAAGAGATTGCCTGTCAGTCTACATGAAAATGGATTTATCTAGCAGACATTTTATTGTGTTCTCTAAAGTCAGCCAAAGGTACTTAAAGTTTATTGACTGTTGTAAAATATAGGGTGTTTCCCGGGCCAGGCCCTGCTGAGTGAGTGAGGTCAGGCAACCTGATCTATGGAAAAAAGGTATAAGGGTCTTGTGTTTTAACACTGAAATTGTTCATTCTACATGGGAGGCTGCTACAGCGTGAGTGACCATCTTCTCTTGCCCATCTCCCTGGGGCAGACTTATAAGCGAGGAAAGTATTAGGTCTGTTATTTTCTTTATTTTATTTTAACCTGTTTGCTGTGTGTAATTTTATTTGTAACAACTTTTTTTATTAATAATGCATTGTGCATAATTTTTTTGGCATAATAAATAATTCATTTATTAAGCTTTGGCCTTTGTCTAATAATTTAACTACGTTACTGAAAGAGACTGGAATATTAGAACTGTATATTTTAGGGTATTTTCTGCTAAATTGTATTCTAAGAGTTAATGTGTAAGTCTGGGGTTTCCTTAAGATTTTCCATATCATATAATCTTAAGTGGTGGCAGCTAGATATTATAGTTAGTTTAGTGTGGGTGGCATTAAAGGGGAGTTTTGAGCATTTCTTTTATGTCTAGTACAGACTGGAGAGTGTTGTTAACCCTTGCACCCACTGAACTAAATCACAAGCTTGCCTGGTGTGGCTAGATTGTGACATATTAGTGAGAGTAGAAGGGGTCTGATAAACCTTTCTGTGCCAAATAAGTGACTGGTGCAGGGTTGGATAACCCTGGTCGTCACACTGACCATGACATTACCATCCCCCTTTTCTGCAATGGCGCTCTATGCATTGGTGCAGTGGGTTGGAACTATGGACAGATTAAACAACCTTGACAGTAAGTTTGAACATCTTTCAACATGTGTGGCCAAAAGGCGTAATCACGCAATATTTCATTTGTGAGTTTGGCACCACAATGGCCAGATGTGGGAGCATCATGGGCATGTTGAAGCATGAGACCTCTGAATTTGGTGGGTACTACCCATTGCTGGATGCCAGTTTTGGAGGTTCTAATTAACAACCCATCCTGTAAGTTAACTTGAATTGTGATCTGGACGTCATTAAGATTCTAAGATCTTCCTTGCCAATACAATCATCTTTTGAGATGGGGTTGCTTTCAGGATCTTCTATGTGTTTATAGAAGATGCCTACAATAGGGTCTTCTTTTTGACTGATCAGGTTCTCACTAGGAGAATCCTGACTCCATTGTACCAGGTTAGGCTCACTCTGTTGTTTAGCCTGGTTTCTGGTAATGGCTTCTACCTGAATTGCACCCATTAAGTGGTCGATATTAAGGAGTTCTCCAGTTATGGCTCCTTGTTTGGCTAATGAGTCCGCAAGATCATTTCCTTCCTTATCAGGACCTAGAACCCTGGAATGACCCTTGGTCTTCTTCCAGTGTATGGTTAAACTATTGAAAACCAATAGATTGTCAATTTCGCAGAACAACTTGCCATGCTTGACTAGTTTGTTGTTACTTTTATGCATGCCATTCCCTTTCCAAGTTGACAGGTATTCAACAAAACTGTCACACACATAATTTGAGTCAGTAATGATCACAAATTCATGAATATTTTGTTCAATAGCCATTTCAATGGTTTTAAGAATAGCAGTTACTTCTGCGGCTGGATCTTGGTCCAATGTTGAAACCTATAGAAATATTTGGGAATCCATTTGCCCAGGTTTTACCAATACCAGCGACCAATCTGCGCTCATTATTAATAGTGGCATGGTAAGAACAACCATCAACATATACCCAAGGTAATGTCTGACAATGGTCCTCATTATATATTTTATATGGGGAAAGCAATTGTTCCTCCAGGAAATCATCTCCTAATCTTCCCCATGATCCTTAGCAGTACAGTCATGGAGCTCAGCAAGCCCCTGTGAGACTGGATTCTTTTTATTCTGCTTGTAGCAAATTTCTAAAGGCCAGCCTTGTAAGGAAAGGGTCTAAGCTGTTATGCAGCTATTAGACAAGTTCCCCTCTCTTATTCTCTCACTTTGCAAATATAGCAAAGGCTGGTGGGTCATTTCTACAATAATTTTCTTGCCCTGTTTATGGCTGCGGAAATTTTGTAGAGCCCATACAGTAGATAAGAGGGCTTTTTTCGCAATCGCTAAATTTTATTTCTACTGGGAATAGAGTTTTGCTCGCATAAGCAATGACTTTGCTTAAATTATCATGCTTTTGGTATAAAACAGCACTAATGCTTATATCTGTGTAACCTGTCTCTAAGAAGAAAGGTTTACCATCTTCAGGGTTCGCTAAGCAAGGTGCTTGAGTGAGTTTTCGCTTCAGCTCCTTGATGGCTGTCTCTTGAGTCTCACTCCAGTGCCATTTCATGTCCTTCTTTAGAAGACGTAGTAGTGGTTTAGCTAATTCTGCATAATTATCAATAAATGTGTGAGAATAATTTGTCATACCAAGGAATGATCTCAATTCCTTTAAGTTAGTTGGGTTTTTAGAATTTATTATAGTTTCCACCTTTTTCTTCTGAGGCTTTAACCCTTCATAATTTACTTCATGTCCCAAGAGGTTTACACGAGTGCGGCATCATTGAGCTTTTTGTAGGGATAATTTGACACCTGCCCTTTTAAGTTGGCTGAGGATGTGTTTAAGTTCTGTGATGTTTTTCAAAGTCTGTGCTTTTGATTAAAACGTCATCAACATAAGATAAGGTCCCCCTTTCTAGTGCATCAGGCATAGCCTTATGCATGAATACAGCAAATTCATGTCCTGAATTTATGTATCCAAACGGGAGCCTTTGGAATGCATACTGGACCTTTTGGAACGAGAATACAAGCTTATACTGGTCCTCTTCATGTACCTTTATGGTCCATGATCCCTGTGCACAATCAATGGAAGTGAATATTTTGGATCTCTGCATCTGTGCTAGGCACTGGTCAATATATGGCACAGATCAGCCAGACATGTACACTCGCTTGTTTAGCTGTCTTAAGTCAGCACATAAACGTCATTGTCCATTGGGCTTAAGAACACCTAGAATAGGATTGTTATAAAAGCTGTGCACCTGACTGATAATACCTCTTTCTTCCAAGTTCCTTATGATTTCTGCAAGAGAATCATATGATGCTAAAGGAAGTCTGTATTGTTTAACAAAGACAGGTGGTGCATTGGGATCTGTTTGGATTCTTGCAATGTGCAAGTCTGTAGTCCCACAGTCATAAGAATCCCTAGCAAAAATATCCTTGTTCATCATCACTGGAACAGCCATTAGCTAAAGATATTTGCTCTTCGACTATTTGCTGAAATCCTGGAAAGATTTCAGGCTGTCCTATTTCATAGGCTTCTTCCAACCTACTAGTGAAATCCCCTTGATTATAATTTACATTGCCCCCATGACTCTGGGTACTGGGGTATTCTTGATCTTTGATCAGCTGATCAAATACTAGAGAGGCTTCTTCAATTTTACAGATGCCTTCCTCTGAGCTGAAGGAATAAATAGACTGAATTGTAAATAATCCATCTGGCATTGATGCAAAGGATTGTTCTATTAATTGTTCTTCAGTTAAGTATCCTTCAGGTATTAGCCCAATTATATTATTTTGGAATCCAAAAGTGTAATAACTCGATTCAAGCGCATATCCTATGGTAGTTCCTTTGGATAAAGTTATATCCTGTGGGGTCAAGTTATGCACAATAACATGTATTGGAATAGTTCCAATATTTACCATAGGAGTATGGGTCATTGTTATACCCAGATTTTGCATTCTATGGGAGAGGCAAATTAGTGTCTCCGAAGTTTTTAATTTCTGACCTCTTTTTACCTGTAAGGATAAGAGGAATTTATCAGTCCCAGCAGGGATAATAACATCGTTAGACACCTGCATATTCACAGCATATGGCATTTGATGGTTTAATTTCAGGGCTGCGTTTTCATCCTGAAATATTTCAGGGTCCCCCTTTAACCTGCTCCAGAGGCAAGTGTTAATCAAATCTATTTGTATGGCATATCTATGTAAGATATCATTGCCAATGTATATTTGATTATGGGGAGTATTTAAAACTAAAAACAGGTGCTTTGCTGATTTATTACCTATGGGGATAGATAATAAGCATTTAGCTGTGACATTATAGCTTTCAGACCTGTCATCCAGGCCATGGACACAGTGGTCTTGGGGAGAAAGATATTAAATCACCTTAGGTACAGCTATCTGTGCTAATAAGCCTTTGCTTATATAGCTAGCTTCCTGTTTTAAGCTCAATATGGCATACTTGGTTTTTCCAAATTCATGCACTTGCATAGGGATAAATAGATCATCCTTAACTCTCTCAATTCCTGCGAGGTATTGAGCGTGGCCTCCCCTTTTAGGGATTTTATGATCCCCCTTGTGGAGAGATATGGTTAATTCATCGCCATCTAAGGAAATATTTGCTATCTTTCCAGGTGAAATTTTAAAAGTATTACCATCAGAGCCACTTAAAGGAGTCTGATCATCCATTTGTAGGATAGTGATTTCAGGTATAGAGTCATTCCTGAAAGGAATCTCCACAGCATCTGGCTTCTCTTCCACCAGGTGACAGTTTTGTTGGGTGCAAGATATCCTGGACCGCTCATAATTAATAGGCCTTTTTACTTGTGACCAAATTACATTATTTATGCAATCAATTATGGTGCTTAATCACTTCAGGAGATCACTACCAATAATTAAACAATCAGTTGGCAGATCCACTATAATGACAGGGTGTCTTATTACTAGACATGTGCATGGCTAAAAAATTCGGTTCGTTTTCGGTTCGGATCGATTCGGACTTTTCGAATTTAGTTTCGGATCGAATCGGATTCGGCAAAATTTGAATAAATTAGTTTCGGATTTATTCGGATCCGAATAAATTCGTTTCGGATTTATTCGGATTCGGCTGAATTCGGTTCTATTCGGTTCCAAAATTCGGTATGTTTTAGTACACTAAGTCACTAACACCCATAAACTACCTATGAACCACTAAACCGAGGCCCCCCCACATCGCAAACCCTATAATAACATTATTTAACCCCTAATCTGCCGATCGGATATCGCCGCAACCTACATTATAGCTATTAACCCCTAATCTGCTGTCCCTTACACCGCCGACCGCTACATTATAGTTATTAACCCCTAATCTGCCCCCCCCAACGTCGCCGCAATCTAACTACAAGTATTAACCCCTAATCTGCCGACCCGATATCGCCGCCTACATTATAGCTATTAACCCCTAATCTGGTGTCCCTAACACCGCCGACCCCTACATTATAGTTATTAACCCCTAATCTGCCCCCCCCAACGTCGCCGCAATCTAACTACAAGTATTAACCCCTAATCTGCCGACCCGATATCGCCGCCGCCTACATTATAGCTATTAACCCCTAATCTGGTGTCCCTAACACCGCCGACCCCTACATTATAGTTATTAACCCCTAATCTGCCCCCCCCCAATGTCGCCGCAATCTAACTACAAGTATTAACCCCTAATCTGCCGACCTGATATTGCCGCCGCCTACATTATAGCTATTAACCCCTAATCTGGTGTCCCTAACACCGCCGACCCCTACATTATAGTTATTAACCCCTAATCTGCCCCCCCCCAACATCGCCGCAATCTAACTACAAGTATTAACCCCTAATCTGCCGACCGCAAATCGCCGCCATTATAATAAATGTATTAACCCCTAAACCGCCGCACTCCCGCCTTGCAAACACTATAATACATTTTATTAACCCCTAATCTGCCCTCCCTAACATCGCCACCACCTACCTACAATTATTAACCCCTAATCTCCCGCCCCCAATGTCGCTGCTACTATAATAAGGTTATTAACCCCTAAACCTAAGTCTAACCCTAACACTAACACCCCCTAACTTAAATATAATTTAAATAAAACAAAATAAGTTTACTATAGTTAAATAAATGAATCCTATTTAAAACTAAAGACTTACCTGTAAAATAAACCCTAAGATAGCTGCAATATAACTAATAGTTACATTGTAGCTATTTTAGGATTTATTTTTATTTTACAGGCAACTTTGTATTTATTTTAACTAGGTACAATAGTTATTAAATAGTTAATAACTATTTAATAACTACCTAGCTAAAATAAATACAAATTTACCTGTAAAATAAATCCTAACCTAAGTTACAATTACACCTAACACTACACTATCATTAAATTAATTAAATAAATGAATCATATTTAAAACTAAATACTTACCTGTAAAATAAACCCTAATATAGCTGCAATATAACTAATAGTTACATTGTAGCTATTTTAGCATTTATATTTATTTTACAGGCAACTTTGTATTTATTTTAACTAGGTACAATAGCTATTAAATAGTTATTGACTAATTAATAGCTACTTAGTTAAAATAATTACAAAATTACCTGTAAAATAAATACTAACCTAAGTTACAATTAAACCTAACACTACACTATCATTAAATAAATTAACTACAAGTACCTACAATTATCTACAATTAAATAAACTAAAGTACAAAAAACCCCCACTAAATTACAAAAAAAAAACCAAACACTAAATTACAAAAAATAAAAATATATTACAAGAATTTTAAACTAATTACACCTAATCTAAGCCCCCTAATAAAATAACAAAGCCCCCCAAAATAAAAAAAATGCCCTACCCTATACTAAATTACAAAAGTTAACAGCTCTATTACCTTACCAGCCCTGAACAGGGCCCTTTGCGGGGCATGCCCCAAAGAAAACAGCTCTTTTGCCTGTAAAAAAAAACACACACCCCCCCCCACATTACAACCCACCACCCACATACCCCTACTCTAACCCAAACCCCCCTTAAATAAACCTAACACTACCCCCCTGAAGATCTCCCTACCTTGAGTCGTGTTCACCCAGCCGGGCCGAAGTCTTCATCCGATGGGGCAGAAGAGGACATCCAGACCGGCAGAAGTCTTCATCCAAGCGGGGCAAGAAGAGGTCTTCCATCCATCATACAAGTACCAAAATACAAACAAACACTCAATTACCAAAAATAATAAAATATTGCAATAATTTTAAACTAATTACACCTAATCTAAGCCCCCTACTAGCTATTAATATAGCTACAATATAACTAATAGTTACATTGTAGCTATTTTAGGATTTATATTTATTTTACAGGCAACTTTGTATTTATTTTAACTAGGTACAATAGTTATTAAATAGTTAATAACTATTTAATAACTACCTAGCTAAAATAAATACAAATTTACCTGTAAAATAAATCATAACCTAAGTTACAATTACACCTAACACTACACTATCATTAAATTAACTAAATAAATGAATCCTATATAAAACTAAAGACTTACCTGTAAAATAAACCCTAATATAGCTACAATATAACTAATAGTTACATTGTAGCTATTTTAGCATTTATATTTATTGTACAGGCAACTTTGTATTTATTTTAACTAGGTTCAATAGCTATTAAATAGATATTGACTATTTAATAGCTACCTAGTTAAAATAATTACAAAATTACCTGTAAAATAAATCCTAATCTAAGTTACAATTAAACCTAACACTACACTATCATTAAATAAATTAACTACAAGTACCTACAATTAAATACAATGAAATAAACTAAACTAAAGTACAAAAAAACAAACACTAAATTACAAAAAATAAAAAAAATTACAAGAATTTTAAACTAATTACACCTAATCTAAGCCCCCTAATAAAATAACAAAGCCCCCCAAAATAAAAAAATGCCCTACCCTATACTAAATTACAAAAGTAATCCGCTCTATTACCTTACCAGCCCTTAAAAGGGCCTTTTGCGGGGGCATGCCCCATAGAAAACAGCTCTTTTGCCTGAAAAAAAAACACAATACCCCCCCCACATTACAACCCACCACCCACATACCCATACTCTAACCCAAACCCCCCTTAAATAAACCTAACACTACCCCCTGAAGATCTCCCTACCGTGTCTTCACCCAGCGGGCCGAAGTCTTCATCCGATCGGGCAGAAGAGGACATCCAGACCGGCAGAAGTCTTCATCCAAGCGGGGCAAGAAGAGGTCTTCCATCCATCAGAAGTCTTGATCCAAGCAGCATCTTCTCTGTTCATCCATCCGGAGCGGAGCGGCAGCATCCTGAAGACATCCCACGCAGAGCATCCTCTTCTTTCTTGATCCGACGACTAAGTGACTGTACCTTTAAGTGACGTCATCCAAGATGGCGTCCCTTGAATTCCGATTGGCTGATAGGTTTCTATCAGCCAATCGGAATTAAGGTAGGAAAAATCTGATTGGCTGATTCAATCAGCCAATCAGATTCAAGTTCAATTCGATTGGCTGATCCAATCAGCCAATCAGATTGACCTCGCATTCTATTGGCTGATCGGAACAGCCAATAGAATGTGAGGTCAATCTGATTGGCTGATTGGATCAGCCAATCAGATTTTTCCTACCTTAATTCCGATTGGCTGATAGAATCCTATCAGCCAATCGGAATTCAAGGGACGCCATCTTGGATGACGTCACTTAAAGGTACAGTCACTTAGTCGTCGGATCAAGAAAGAAGAGGATGCTCTGCGTGGGATGTCTTCAGGATGCTGCCGCTCCGCTCCGGATGGATGAACAGAGAAGATGCCGCCTGGATCAAGACTTCTGATGGATGGAAGACCTCTTCTTGCCCCGCTTGGATGAAGACTTCTGCCGGTCTGGATGTCCTCTTCTGCCCGATCGGATGAAGACTTCGGCCCGCTGGGTGAAGACACGGTAGAGAGATCTTCAGGGGGGTAGTGTTAGGTTTATTTAAGGGGGGTTTGGGTTAGAGTAGGGGTATGTGGGTGGTGGGTTGTAATGTGGGGGGGGGGTATTGTGTTTTTCTTACAGGCAAAAGAGCTGTTTTCTTTGGGGCATGCCCCCGCAAAAGGCCCTTTTAAGGGCTGGTAAGGTAATAGAGCTGATTACTTTTGTAATTTAGTATAGGGTAGGGCATTTTTTTATTTTGGGGGGCTTTGTTATTTTATTAGGGGGCTTAGATTAGGTGTAATTAGTTTAAAATTCTTGTAATTTTTTTTATTTTTTGTAATTTAGTGTTTGTTTTTTTGTACTTTAGTTTAGTTTATTTCATTGTATTTAATTGTAGGTACTTGTAGTTAATTTATTTAATGATAGTGTAGTGTTAGGTTTAATTGTAACTTAGGTTAGGATTTATTTTACAGGTAATTTTGTAATTATTTTAACTAGGTAGCTATTAAACAGTAAATATCTATTTAATAGCTATTGTACCTAGTTAAAATAAATACAAAGTTGCCTGTAAAATAAATATAAATGCTAAAATAGCTACAATGTAACTATTAGTTATATTGTAGCTATATTAGGGTTTATTTTACAGGTAAGTCTTTAGTTTTATATAGGATTCATTTATTTAGTTAATTTAATGACAGTGTAGTGTTAGGTGTAATTGTAACTTAGGTTAGGATTTATTTTACAGGTAAATTTGTATTTATTTTAGCTAGGTAGTTATTAAATAGTTCTTAACTATTTAATAGCTATTGTACCTAGTTAAAATAAATACAAAGTTGCCTGTAAAATAAATATAAATCTTAAAATAGCTACAATGTAACTATTAGTTATATTGTAGCTATATTAATAGCTAGTAGGGGGCTTAGATTAGGTGTAATTAGTTTAAAATTATTGTAATATTTTATTATTTTTGGTAATTTAGTGTTTGTTTGTTTTTTTGTACTTTTCTGATGGATGGAAGACCTCTTCTTGCCCCGCTTGGATGAAGACTTCTGCCGGTCTGGATGTCCTCTTCTGCCCCATCGGATGAAGACTTCGGCCCGGCTTGAACACGACTCAAGGTAGGGAGATCTTCAGGGGGGTAGTGTTAGGTTTATTTAAGGGGGGTTTGGGTTAGAGTAGGGGTATGTGGGTGTTGGGTTGTAATGTGGGGGGGGGGGTATTGTGTTTTTTTTTTACAGGCAAAAGAGCTGTTTTCTTTGGGGCATGCCCCAGCAAAAGGCCCTTTTAAGGGCTGGTAAGGTAATAGAGCTGTTAACTTTTGTAATTTAGTATAGGGTAGGGCATTTTTTTTATTTTGGGGGGCTTTGTTATTTTATTAGGGGGCTTAGATTAGGTGTAATTAGTTTAAAATTCTTGTAATATTTTTTTATTTTTTGTAATTTAGTGGGGGGGTTGTACTTTAGTTTAGTTTATTTAATTGTATTTAATTGTAGGTACTTGTAGTTAATTTATTTAATGATAGTGTAGTGTTAGGCTTAATTGTAACTTAGGTTAGGATTTATTTTACAGGTAATTTTGTAATTATTTTAACTAGGTAGCTATTAAATAGTCAATATCTATTTAATAGCTATTGAACCTAGTTAAAATAAATACAAAGTTGCCTGTACAATAAATATAAATGCTAAAATAGCTACAATGTAACTATTAGTTATATTGCAGCTATATTAGGGTTTATTTTACAGGTAAGTCTTTATTTTTATATAGGATTCATTTATTTAGTTAATTTAATGATAGTGTAGTGTTAGGTGTAATTGTAACTTAGGTTATGATTTATTTTACAGGTAAATTTGTATTTTTTTTAGCTAGGTAGTTATTAAATAGTTATTAACTATTTAATAACTATTGTACCTAGTTAAAATAAATACAAAGTTGCCTGTAAAATAAATATAAATCCTAAAATAGCTACAATGTAACTATTAGTTATATTGTAGCTATATTAATAGCTAGTAGGGGGCTTAGATTAGGTGTAATTAGTTTAAAATTATTGTAATATTTTATTATTTTTGGTAATTCTGGCCTAGATTTAGAGTTCGGCGGTAAAAGGGCTGTTAACGCTCCGCGGGCTTTTTTCTGGCCGCACCATAAATTTAACTCTGGTATCGAGAGTTAAAACAAATGCTGCGTTAGGCTCCAAAAAAGGAGCGTAGGGCATTTTTACCGCAAATGCAACTCTCGATACCAGAGTTGCTTACGGACGCGGCCAGCCTCAAAAACGTGCTCGTGCACGATTCTCCCATAGGAAACAATGGGACTGTTTGAGCTGAAAAAAAACCTAACACCTGCAAAAAAGCAGCGTTCAGCTCCTAACGCAGCCCCATTGTTTCCTATGGGGAAACACTTCCTACGTCTGCACCTAACACCCTAACATGAACCCCAAGTCTAAACACCCCTAACCTTACACTTATTAACCCCTAATCTTCCGCCCCCGCTATCGCTGACCCCTGCATTACAGTTTTAACCCCTAATCTTCCGCTCCGTAAACCGCCGCAACCTACGTTATCCCTATGTACCCCTAATCTGCTGCCCTAACATCGCCGACCCCTATGTTATATTTATTAACCCCTAATCTGCCCCCCACAACGTCGCCGACACCTGCCTACACTTATTAACCCCTAATCTGCCGAGCGGACCTGAGCGCTACTATAATAAAGTTATTAACCCCTAATCCGTCTCACTAACCCTATCATAAATAGTATTAACCCCTAATCTGCCCTCCCTAACATCGCCGACACCTACCTTCAATTATTAACCCCTAATCTGCCGACCGGAGCTCACCGCTATTCTAATAAATGTATTAACCCCTAAAGCTAAGTCTAACCCTAACACTAACACCCCCCTAACTTAAATATAATTTACATATAACGAAATAAATTAACTCTTATTAAATAAATGATTCCTATTTAAAGCTAAATACTTACCTATAAAATAAACCCTAATATAGCTACAATATAAATTATAATTATATTATAGCTATTTTAGGATTAATATTTATTTTACAGGCAACTTTGTATTTATTTTAACCAGGTACAATAGCTATTAAATAGTTAATAACTATTTAATAGCTACCTAGTTAAAATAATAACAAAATTACCTGTAAAATAAATCCTAACCTAAGATATAATTAAACCTAACACTACCCTATCAATAAAATAATTAAATAAACTACCTACAATTACCTACAATTAACCTAACACTACACTATCAATAAATTAAATAAACACAATTGCTACAAATAAATACAATTAAATAAACTAGCTAAAGTACAAAAAATAAAAAAGAACTAAGTTACAGAAAATAAAAAAATATTTACAAACATAAGAAAAATATTACAACAATTTTAAACTAATTACACCTACTCTAAGCCCCCTAATAAAATAACAAAGCCCCCCAAAATAATAAATTCCCTACCCTATTCTAAATTTAAAAAGTTACAAGCTCTTTTACCTTACCAGCCCTGAACAGGGCCCTTTGCGGGGCATGCCCCAAGAAGTTCAGCTCTTTTGCCTGTAAAAGAAAACATACAATACCCCCCCCCCAACATTACAACCCACCACCCACATACCCCTAATCTAACCCAAACCACCCTTAAATAAACCTAACACTAAGCCCCTGATGATCTTCCTACCTTGTCTTCACCATGCCAGGTTCACCGATCCGTCCTGGCTCCAAGATCTTCATCCAACCCAAGCGGGGGCTAGACATCCACTGAAGAAGTCCAGAAGAGGGTCCAAAGTCTTCCTCCTATCCGGCAAGAAGAGGACATCCGGACCGGCAAACATCTTCTCCAAGCGGCATCTTCGATCTTCTTCCATCCGGTGCAGAGCGGGTCCATCTTGAAGCAGGCGACGCGGATCCATCCTCTTCTTCCGATGTCTCCCGACGAATGACGGTTCCTTTAAGGGACGTCATCCAAGATGGCGTCCCTCGAATTCCGATTGGCTGATAGGATTCTATCAGCCAATCGGAATTAAGGTAGGAATTTTCTGATTGGCTGATGGAATCAGCCAATCAGAATCAAGTTCAATCCGATTGGCTGATCCAATCAGCCAATCAGATTGAGCTCGCATTCTATTGGCTGTTCCGATCAGCCAATAGAATGCGAGCTCAATCTGATTGGCTGATTGGATCGGCCAATCGGATTGAACTAGATTCTGATTGGCTGATTCCATCAGCCAATCAGAAAATTCCTACCTTAATTCCGATTGGCTGATAGAATCCTATCAGCCAATCGGAATTCGAGGGACGCCATCTTGGATGACGTCCCTTAAAGGAACCGTCATTCGTCGGGAGACATCGGAAGAAGAGGATGGATCCGCGTCGCCTGCTTCAAGATGGACCCGCTCCGCACCGGATGGAAGAAGATCGAAGATGCCGCTTGGAGAAGATGTTTGCCGGTCCGGATGTCCTCTTCTTGCCGGATAGGAGGAAGACTTTGGACCCTCTTCTGGACTTCTTCAGTGGATGTCTAGCCCCCGCTTGGGTTGGATGAAGATCTTGGAGCCAGGACGGATCGGTGAACCTGGCATGGTGAAGACAAGGTAGGAAGATCATCAGGGGCTTAGTGTTAGGTTTATTTAAGGGTGGTTTGGGTTAGATTAGGGGTATGTGGGTGGTGGGTTGTAATGTTGGGGGGGGGTATGCTATGTTTTTTTTTACAGGCAAAAGAGCTGAACTTCTTGGGGCATGCCCCGCAAAGGGCCCTGTTCAGGGCTGGTAAGGTAAAAGAGCTTGTAACTTTTTAAATTTAGAATAGGGTAGGGAATTTATTATTTTGGGGGGCTTTGTTATTTTATTAGGGGGCTTAGAGTAGGTGTAATTAGTTTAAAATTGTTGTAATATTTTTCTTATGTTTGTAAATATTTTTTTATTTTCTGTAACTTAGTTCTTTTTTATTTTTTGTACTTTAGCTAGTTTATTTAATTGTATTTATTTGTAGCAATTGTGTTTATTTAATTTATTGATAGTGTAGTGTTAGGTTAATTGTAGGTAATTGTAGGTAGTTTATTTAATTATTTTATTGATAGGGTAGTGTTAGGTTTAATTATATCTTAGGTTAGGATTTATTTTACAGGTAAATTTGTTATTATTTTAACTAGGTAACTATTAAATAGTTCTTAACTATTTAATAGCTATTGTACCTAGTTAAAATAAATACCAAGTTGCCTGTAAAATAAATATTAATTCTAAAATAGCTATAATATAATTATAATTTATATTGTAGCTATATTAGGATTTATTTTACAGGTAAGTATTTAGCTTTAAATAGGATTAATTTATTTAATAAGAGTTAATTTATATCGTTAGATTAAAATTATATTTAAGTTAGGGGGGTGTTAGTGTTAGGGTTAGACTTAGCTTTAGGGGTTAATACATTTATTAGAATAGCGGTGAGCTCCGATCGGAAGATTAGGGGTTAATAATTGAAGTTAGGTGTCGGCGATGTTAGGGAGGGCAGATTAGGGGTTAATACTATTTATGATAGGGTTAGTGAGGCGGGTTAGGGGTTAATAACTTTATTATAGTAGCGGTGCGGTCCGCTCGGCAGATTAGGGGTTAATAAGTGTAGGCAGGTGTCGGCGACGTTGAGGGGGGCAGATTAGGGGATAATAAATATAATATAGGGGTCGGCGGTGTTAGGGGTAGCAGATTAGGGGTACATAGGGATAACGTAGGTGGCGGCGCTTTGCGGTCGGAAGATTAGGGGTTAATTATTTTAAGTAGCTGGCGGCGATGTTGTGGGGGGCAGATTAGGGGTTAATAAATGTAATATAGGGGTCGGCGGGGTTAGGGGCAGCAGATTAGGGGTACATAAGTATAACGTAGGTGGCGGTCGGAAGATTAGGGGTTACAATTTTTAATCGAGTTGCGGCGATGTGGGGGGACCTCGGTTTAGGGGTACATAGGTAGTTTATGGGTGTTAGTGTACTTTAGGGTACAGTAGTTAAGAGCTTTATAAACCGGCGTTAGCCAGAAAGCTCTTATCTCCTGCTATTTTCAGGCGGCTGGAATCTTGTCGTTAGAGCTCTAACGCTCACTGCAGAAACGACTCTAAATACCGGCGTTAGAAAGATCCCATTGAAAATATAGGCTACGCAAATGGCGTAGGGGGATCTGCGGTATGGAAAAGTCGCGGCTGTAAAGTGAGCGTTAGACCCTTTAATCACTGACTCCAAATACCAGCGGGCGGCCAAAACCAGCGTTAGGAGCCTCTAACGCTGGTTTTGACGGCTACCGCCGAACTCTAAATCTAGGCCTTAGTGTTTGTTTGTATTTTGGTACTTGTATGATGGATGGAAGACCTCTTCTTGCCCCGCTTGGATGAAGACTTCTGCCGGTCTGGATGTCCTCTTCTGCCCCATCGGATGAAGACTTCGGCCCGGCTGGGTGAACACGACTCAAGGTAGGGAGAGCTTCAGGGGGGTAGTGTTAGGTTTATTTAAGGGGGGTTTGGGTTAGAGTAGGGGTATGTGGGTGGTGGGTTGTAATGTGGGGGGGGATTGTGTTTTTTTTTTTTACAGGCAAAAGAGCTGTTTTCTTTGGGGCATGCCCCGCAAAGGGCCCTGTTCAGGGCTGGTAAGGTAATAGAGCTGTTAACTTTTGTAATTTAGTATAGGGTAGGGCATTTTTTTTTATTTTGGGGGGCTTTGTTATTTTATTAGGGGGCTTAGATTAGGTGTAATTAGTTTAAAATTCTTGTAATATTTTTTTATTTTTTGTAATTTAGTGGGGGTTTTTTTTTGTAATTTAGTGGGGGGTTTTTGTACTTTAGTTTATTTAATTGTAGATAATTGTAGGTACTTGTAGTTAATTTATTTAATGATAGTGTAGTGTTAGGTTTAATTTTAACTTAGGTTAGGATTTATTTTACAGGTAATTTTGTAATTATTTTAACTAGGTAGCTATTAATTAGTCAATAACTATTTAATAGCTATTGTACCTAGTTAAAATAAATACAAAGTTGCCTGTAAAATAAATATAAATGCTAAAATAGCTACAATGTAACTATTAGTTATATTGCAGCTATATTAGGGTTTATTTTACAGGTAAGTATTTAGTTTTAAATATGATTCATTTATTTAATTAATTAAATGATAGTGTAGTGTTAGGTGTAATTGTAACTTAGGTTAGGATTTATTTTACAGGTAAATTTGTATTTATTTTAGCTAGGTAGTTATTAAATAGTTATTAACTATTTAATAACTATTGTACCTAGTTAAAATAAATACAAAGTTGCCTGTAAAATAAAAATAAATCCTAAAATAGCTACAATGTAACTATTAGTTATATTGCAGCTATCTTAGGGTTTATTTTACAGGTAAGTCTTTAGTTTTAAATAGGATTCATTTATTTAACTATAGTAAACTTATTTCGTTTTATTTAAATTATATTTAAGTTAGGGGGTGTTAGTGTTAGGGTTAGACTTAGGTTTAGGGGTTAATAACCTTATTATAGTAGCAGCGACGTTGGGGGTGGGAGATTAGGGGTTAATAATTGTAGGTAGGTGGCGGCGATGTTAGGGAGGGCAGATTAGGGGTTAATAAAATGTATTATAGTGTTTGCGAGGCGGGAGTGCGGCGGTTTAGGGGTTAATACATTTATTATAGTGGCGGCGATTTGCGGTCGGCAGATTAGGGGTTAATACTTGTAATTAGATTGCGGCAACGTTGGGGGGGCAGATTAGGGGTTAATAACTATAATGTAGGGGTCGGCGGTGTTAGGGACACCAGATTAGGGGTTAATAGCTATAATGTAGGCGGCGGCGATATCGGGTCGTCAGATTAAGGGTTAATACTTGTAGTTAGATTGCGACGACGTTGGGGGGGCAGATTAGGGGTTAATAACTATAATGTAGGGGTCGGCGGTGTTAGGGACACCAGATTAGGGGTTAATAGCTATAATGTAGGCGGCGGCGATATCGGGTCGGCAGATTAGGGGTTAATACTTGTAGTTAGATTGCGGCGACGTTGGGGGGGGGAGATTAGGGGTTAATAACTATAATGTAGGGGTCGGCGGTGTTAGGGACAGCAGATTAGGGGTTAATAGCTATAATGTAGGCGGCGGCGATATCGGGTCGGCAGATTAGGGGTTAATACTTGTAGTTAGATTGCGGCGACGTTGGGGGGCAGATTAGGGGTTAATAACTATAATGTAGGGGTCGGCGGTGTTAGGGACAGCAGATTAGGGGTTAATAGCTATAATGTAGGCGGCAGCAATATCGGGTAGGCAGATTAGGGGTTAATACTTGTAGTTAGATTGCGGCGACGTTGGGGGGGCAGATTAGTGGTTAATAACTATAATGTAGGGGTCGGCGGTGTTAGGGACAGCAGATTAGGGGTTAATAGCTATAATGTAGGCGGCGGCGATATCGGGTCGACAGATTAGGGGTTAATACTTGTAGTTAGATTGCGGCGACGTTGGGGGGGCAGATTAGGGGTTAATAACTATAATGTAGGGGTCGGCGGTGTTAGGGACAGCAGATTAGGGGTTAATAGCTATAATGTAGGCGGCGGCGATATCGGGTCGGCAGATTAGGGGTTAATACTTGTAGTTAGATTGCGGCGACGTTGGGGGGGGCAGATTAGGGGTTAATAACTATAATGTAGGGGTCGGCGGTGTTAGGGACAGCAGATTAGGGGTTAATAGCTATAATGTAGGTGGCGGCGATATTCGGTCGGCAGATTAGGGGTTAATAAAATAATGCAGGTGTCATCGATAGCGGGGGCGGCAGATTAGGGGTTAATAAGTGTTAGATTAGGGGTGTTTAGAGACTCGGGGTACATGTTAGGGTGTTAGGTGCAGATTTAGTGTTTCCCCATAGGAAACAATGGGGCTGCGGTGTTAGTTTTTTTTCAGCCGAAACTTCCATTGTTTCCTATGGGGAAATGCCGAATTTTACCGAGCTAATTCGGATTTATTCGGAGATACGGCAGCTATTTCGGATTCATTCGGTAGATTCGGAAGTATTTTAATTCGGAAATCCGAATCGATCCGAATCTCCGAATTTACCGAATTTTCCGAATTTCCGAATAAATCCGAAACGAAGCGCACATGTCTACTTATTACCCTGTTCCCCAGCCTCAAGTTTAACCATGCAGTACCATAGACTTTTAAAGAGTCACCCCCAACACCTATTAGGGAAACATCAAATTCTTTTATTTTAGGTTTGTGGGGTGTTAGCTCATTTAGCTGTGTATAGTATCTGTGGGATAAAATAGTTGCCTGAGATCCAATATCAATTAATCTCATGATAGGGTTGTAAACTGAATCCTGGAGCTCAGCTAATACCTAATATCTCCCTGCAGTTTCTACCATTTCACACATAAAATTGGCATTATCATACATCTGTGGGCTTCACCACGGGTTACCTGAATCCGCTGTGTTACCTGATGCAGAAGAAACTTCATTCTTACCAGTGCCCTCTATAATAGGGTCGACTGGTTTCTTGTGTACTGCATCTGTGGAAATAAAATAAAAAATAAAAAATAAAAAAATAAATAATAAATAAAATAAAAGGTTAAGAGAATACTGCAAAGGAAGAGATTTGTTAGAGCTTTCAGGCTCAGGTTGCTCGTCATCACAGCTAAATCGCCTGTTTCCTGTCTGTAGGGAGAGAACAGGATTAGTACCATTATTGAAAATTAGCATTTTATTTGGTATATCTCTCCCCCCTCTCTCAGGTAATACTGCAGAATTTATGACAGTGTCTGTGGCCCACTACTGGCTACTGGATGTATCCCTTAAAAAGGATTGTTAGGTTGCTGAACCATAAAAGTTTGACTCATATTAGTAAATTGTGTACATAATTGACTAACTTGTGTGCTGAGTTGGCCCCCCCACTTGAATGGACAAGCTATCTTTACCCATGGACCGATTTTTTGATGTCCCAGGGTATTGATTGCTGGATCCTTGGGATCCCTCAGAGTCATAGCTATTGTTCCTATTTTGACATGGTTGTCTTTAGGATTCAACTTGTTCAGCATTAGTATTTTGGGGAACACTATTTACTTGGGGTGTCTGGTTACCCTGAGAATTTTCATAACTTTTGGTATTTATTTTTACGGGGATAACATTTATTTTGTGGGCGTTAATCTCTTTGGGAATAATTATTTACCTGGGTATGCCCCCCATTTTGAGTATAGTCTCTCTGCGCTTCAGCCCATGTTGGGGGAGGGGCAGAGTTAAAACTTTGTGGGATGGCCTGTTTTCTTGGGCCACCTCCACATAGGTTTTCTTTTTAGACTCCAAATTGAGGGGGCTAGGTGACACCCAAGTTTCTGCCACAATTTTGGGACTGGGTTTTGATTCCCTTTTAACCCCCTGTTCACCGGACTGCTGAATAGAGTATAACTTTGTACTCTCTTTGATCAGCCAGTCCAATGAGCAGTGCTCATCAAAATCTCTGGCTAAATTAAGTTTGATGGGCGCTGGCAATGCTTCGAAAAATAAATTCACAAATTCTGAGCATTTAAATATGGGATAATCTTCAGCCATACTGTACGCACTTTTTACTACAGAAAGGAATTCTATAGGGCTTTGATTCACACTACATTTTAAACCATATACAGCTATTTTCGCTGCAGTTTTAGGGCAATATTGCCCGAATTCCTTTCTGCACTGTTGTTTTTGTCTCATTCCAGGAATGAATATTCATATCCTTTAGTGAAGCAAGGAATTTGTGATATTTACCTTCAAATACCCAAGGCAGAAATTAAATTTTTGACTGCTCACTTGCAACACTCATAATGGATAAAGCATTTTCATAAGTCGCTAAGTGGTGTATTATAGAATTGGTTCCCTTGTTGAGAACTTAGGTACTGCACTACTTAAAAATTTAATTATTTTAGGGGCATCATATACCGTATTAGGAGTATCTTGGGCTTTCTTAGGAGACTTATTTTTGGGGTTGGAGCATACCCTATCTTCCCTTTTACTACGGGGAGACCCCTTACGCATATTAGTACTATGTGGGCTATTTGGGTAGCTGGCTCCACCCTCTGACTCACTATAATCACTATCCTCCCCCTCTGAAGTGTAGCAGTTCTCTGAATTTAAAACATGAGGTGATTGTCTATGTAGGAAGCTTTTCTCTGAGACAATCAGTGACCTGTGTTTAAATTCTTCCCTAAAGTTCTGTAATTCATTTCTGATGTATTCCTTAAGGGAGTTAGAATTATTTGCATTATTTTCATTGTTAATAGAGGGGTTTTCATTATGATGATACAGCCTTTTTAAACCACTTAGTTATTTCTGGCTTTGTGCAAGTTGTTTATTTAACTCTTGTATTTGGCTAGTAAATTTAGGTTATGCTTATCTAAGGCGGCCATGTCTTGTATAAATGTAACAATTTCATTTTCGGCTATATTTAAATTTTCTTCGCATCTGCGTGAGGAGCGAATACCATCTTCTAGCCCCTGTATTCACAATTCCTTTTCTATACAGAGGAGGGCTATTTCATCAATAATGCATATTACCAGGGGCCAAAATTTTAGTATTAGTTCATCCTGTTTTTTTTTAGATTTTTGCATTGATTCATTTTTAATAATTCTTGGAATAATTCAATATTTTCATTCCACTTTCCATCATCAATAGCAATATTTTTAGTAAGATCTCAGCAGTGCCTCCAAATAATATGTCAGTATATGGCTGGGTTATAATACAATATATTTAATAATTATTCTTTAAAATAAACCCCCAATAAAATGCATATACAAAACAATTAAAATTAATGTAAATTCCTAAATTCTTTATATTAGTTAAAATTTATAGACACATTGAATTATATTTATAGGAACCAGGTTATGAATCAAACTATACACGTTTATGCTGTTATAATATGCTATACAAAGATCATAAAAATTACCTTATTCACAATAATCTCCCAAATCAGAGTTGCATTTAAATATCACAATAAGATGCCAAGGTATGGTTTGTTAACTTCAAGACAAATATATTTAAGCTATTTAGCCCACAAATGATTCAATACAACTCTAATTAAAACACCAGAGGTTATATATATTCTTAATTATCTAAAATTAAGACAAATTCTAATATATATATATATATATATATATATATATATATATATATATATATATACAAAGTAAATTACTTAGCATACAAAAGACAAGCTTACAACTATACAGGACTGTGAATATGAGTTTAAAATACAAAGCGCCCTTTTAAATTTACTAACTGCAATTTGACTATAGAATACCTTTGTCTAAAATATTAAACATATAGAACAGTCATACATCACCCAAATAAACAAATCAATGTTTCAGCTTCCAGAGTTTCTTGTGGGTCATCTATGGAGGGTTTACTCACAATGTGCACAGGTATAGACTTCAAGAATTGTTAATCTTTCTTTGTTCAAGAAAGTGTCCCCAAAAATAGCAGAGAATATCCTTGGTATCAAAGCCTATGTATTTTCTCTCCAAAAGTTAATGTTTCTTTTTTCTCTGTTTTGTCAATGAGTCTGGACCTTTATTCCAAGAATAAAACATTCCTCCCCCGTTTCTTTAATCATTCCCACAAGATTTTGATAGGCCCTTCGGAAGCTTATCCCTGATTGGTTGTTTGGGAGACACCTCACTGATTGGCCACTGGGAAATTTCATTTTCAACAGCCAAATGTCTTTTGGCTGTAATACTGGATTTAGGCCATCGGGGGAAGCAGACAGAGACAAACAGTTTAATTCAAATATTGCTGCAGTTCAATTATCCAATCTATAAAATGTCAATCAAATACACTATTTTCTTTATATTAATAAACCTGTCTGGTCATATTTTTAATATACATGGATCATATTTTGCCATTTTTCCTGATTATTTTAATATTAAACATCAGTATTATTTTTAACATCATATTATTATTATCTTAAAATCCATTTAAAGTTGCATTTGATTTTTTTCTTATATTCATATCAAAACACAGCATATTTCACATTCAGTACACCTCTTTCTGAGTGCATAGATTGATGCCCATGACCAACATACATAGGATAGCCTGCTGTCTGCAAAACAAAGAAATAATTGTTAAAAATGTCAAATATTCATATATCTATTTGCAGTATTTATGAAGCTCAGCAAATATTTATCTAATATGTTACTATTAGTCACTGTTTCTTAGGTTTTCAGCTTCCAATATTACCCTTCTTAGGCATAGACAATCTCCCAGATTCATGTGTCTGAATATACATGTTCATTTGAGTATCTTAACTACATGAAAATTATATAGATAATTTGTTATCAAAAGTACATAGGTTAAGATATTTTGAAATCTTAATTATTGGCTTCTATGCTTCCAAGGGTCACATGGCTGGGCAGAATGTGTAGCTCAACAGGGGATCATTCAACATGTAGATGGTAAAAATTACAATTCCTTGAACATGTTTGTAGATTCAACCATTCCCACAGATGGACCGTCTATTCCCCACAGGGGGCCTGTGAGTTCATTACCCATCCTGGGCAGGGAGCCCATATATGGGCATATACCTCTGAGGGTTTCAAAAATGCTAATATTCACTTGAAGTAGACCACTGGTTTTATTTATACAACAGTCTAAGTCTTTGTTCTTTCTGAAATAACTATGCAAACAATTTCTTTGATGAATGAGAGAGGGGGGGCTGGTTTACACAGCCAATAATAATTTGGCAGAGTAAATATAACTGTTGTAACCAGTTTCATGTATAATGAATCCTGTGGTCTTAACAACCATATATATATATTAATATATATATATATATATATATATATATATATATATATATATACATATATATATATATATTATTTTATAATCTTCACAGATACCCTGACAGTGCTCTCTCTCCCCCTCTATTTTATGCTCTCTCTCCCCCCTCTATTTTATGCTCTCTCTCCCCTCTCTTTGTGCTCTCTCTCCCCCTCTCTTTCATGCTCTCTCTCCCCATCTCTTTTGTTCTCTTTCTCCACCCTCTCTTTTGTGCTCATTCTCCCCCTTCTCTTTTGTGTTCCTGCTCCCCCTCTCTTTTGTGCACCTTCCCTCCCCTCTCTTTTGTGCTCTTTCTGCCCCCTCTTTGTTATGCTTTTTCTGCCCCCTCTCGGCTGTGCGCTTTCTGCCCCCTCTCTGATGTGCTCTTTCTGCCCCCTCTCTGTTGTGCTCTTTCTGCCCCCTCTTTGTTGTGCTCTTTCTGCCCCTTCTCTGTTGTGCTCTTTCTGCCCCTTCTCTGTTGTGCTCATTCTCCCCCTCTCTATGGTGCTCTTTCTGCCCCCTCTCTCTCTTTCGTGCTCTTTCTGCCCCCTCTCTGTTGTGCTCTTTCTGCCCCCTCTCTTTTGTGCTCTTTCTGCCCCCTCTCTTTTGTGCTCTTTCTGCCTCCTCTCTTTTGTGCTCTTTCTGTCCCCTCTCTTTTGTGCTCTTTCTGCCCCCTCTCTTTTGTGCTCTTTCTGTCCCCTCTCTTTTCTGCTCTTTCTTACCCCTCTCTTTTCTGCTCTTTCTTCTCCCTCTTTTGTGCTTTTCTGCCCCCTCCCTTTTGTGCTCTTTTCCCCCCTCTATTGCTCTTTCTCGTCCCTCTCTTATGCTCTGTTTCCCCCTCTTTTGCACACTCTCTCTACAGACCATGCCCCTGACAGCAGATCAGGTTAGTTTCTGTAAGGCCAGGTGTGTTTGTCCTCAATTAAAAACAGCTTCGGTCAAACACACTAGGCCTTTTATATTATAGGATGTATATGGGCAGTCTATTTAAAATTACTGAAAAAAAATATAAACAAATTATCAAAAATAAATAAAATTAAACCTAATCTAATACCGCTATAAAAATACCCCTCAATAAAAACACCCGATAATCTAAACTAAACTACCAATAGCCCTTAAAAGGGTCTTTTGTAGGGCATTGCCCTAAGTTAAACAGCTCTTTTACCTAAAAAAATACCAATTACCCCCTAACAGTAAACCACCCCACCCAACCAACCCCCCAAAATAAAAAAAACTAAGTCTAAAAAAACCTAAGCTACCCATTGCCCCTAAAGGGGCATTTGTATGGGCTCTTTTACAAACAGCTCTTTTGCACCCATAAAAAAGAAAAAAATCCCTAATCTAAAAAAAAGCTCACCCCCCAAAAAAAAATGCTGTCTAACCCCGAAATAGGTACGCACAGTTCCTGAAGTCCAGTGGCAAAGGTTTCTTCCAGGTGGTGAAGGACATCTATCTTCATCCGGAGTGAAGGTGGCGTGGTTTTTTTTAGATTTGGGATTTTTTTTTCAGACTTTCTGCCAGTACTTAACATGGCAGTGACAATTGTGAGATGGGGGAGGAAAGAGAGCTGTTTAAGGGGGGTCAAGTTGGGATCAGGGGATGGTATATGTCAGGTGTGAGGCTGATCTCTACACTAAAGCTAAAATTAACAATACAAACTACCTAATTAACCCTTAACTGCTGGGCATAATACAAGTGTGATGTGCAGCAGCATTTAGCAACACCAAAGCCATATATGTCTGCTATTTATGAACAAAGGGGATCCTAGAGAAGCATTTACAACCATTTGTGCCATAATTGCACACGCTGTTTGTAAATAATTTCAGTGAGAAACCTAAAGTTAGTGAAAAGTTAATAATTGCTTTTATTTGATCGCATTTGGCGGTGAAATGATGGCATGAAATATACCAAAATGGGTCTAGAACAATACTTTGGATTGTCTACTAAAAAATATATTTATACATGTCAAGGAATATTCAGAGATTCCTGACAGATATCAGTGTTACAATGTAACTATCGCTAATTTTGAGAAAAAAAAATGGTTTGGAAACTGCTACTTGTACTTATTGCCCTATAATTTGCAAAAAAAAGCAAAGAACATATAAACATTGGGTATTTCTAAATTCAGGACAAAATTTAGAAACTATTTAACATGGGTGTTTTTTGTTGGTTGTAAATGTGTAACAGATTCTGGGGGTCAAAGTTAGAAAAATTGTGTTTGTTTTTTTTATTTTTTTATCATATTTTAAAAAAAATTTTTTATAGTAAATTATATGATTTCATGAAAATAATGGTATCTTTAGAAAGTCCATTTAATGGCGAGAAAAACGGTAAATAATATGTGTGGGTACAGTAAATGAGTAAGAGGAAAATTACAGCTAAACACAAATGTCTTGAAATTATAAACATGGTCCATTTATATGTTAATTAACATGGTTTAATAGAATAACATATAACTCGATTCACACTTTTAAACTTGAAATCTTGTACCCAACTTAAAAATGGACACCAGGGTGGTCATTTTTGATAGCAATAAACTTTTGAATGTATAAAAATGTTAAGCTGTATATGCAAAAAAATAAAACATGCATTTGACTGCAATGGTTTAGAAAAAGAGGCAAAAAATTATCTGCACATACATTTTTACATATCAATTAATAAAAAATAAACAAAGGGGAACTAAGACAGAGCCATACCGCTTGTAAAGATTGAGCGCCACAACAATTCTGTCAGGTTTTGAAGCAAAAAAGTTGCAGGATTCTGCTGCAATGGAAAGGAATGGCGGCCATCTTTAAGACCACGAGGTGATACTCGTAATGAGTGCTTCACATTACCGCCGGCAACACAATGATAGCTGCAGATCGTTCAGTACATTTTCATCATGTGAAAGCACTGCAAGTATACGTCTGATCCTTCCTAGAATTACAATGTTATTTGAATATTCTTATAAGACTGCATACATAGATCATGGTTCAATAAGTTATTATGTTATACAGATTCTTGTTATTTTCAGCTTATTAAAACGCACAAGTTTTGTTTCAAATTTGTGGCCAGTACAGAAATTTATCCAAATGATGTTCTTGAATATTGTTCACAAATGTTTTATTATATGTCTTTTCTGTACTGGCCACAAATTTGAAACAAAACTTGTGTGTTTTAATAAGCTGAAAATAACAAGAACCTGTATAACATAATAACTTATTGAACTATGATCTATGTATGCAGTCTTATAAGACTGCAGAAGAGTAAAATGTATGTTTTTCCTTATGAAAATGGGTACTCCATTATGTTTGTTTAAATTTGAGCTAAAATATTGCAATGGACATAAAATACCCCCAACTGATCAACAAATACTGATTGACATGACACAAGCGAGAGAGAAACTAAATAACTACTTACAAACACAAACTCATCATAAAGCCATATCCACAAACTCCAAATTCTATGCTGAAAACAATAAAGCAGGTAAACTATTAGCCAGAACTGTTAAGAAAAAAAAAACCCAAAAAACTTATGTGCATACCATAACAGATGGTCAGGGGAAAAAAAGCTAGCTTCAAGTAGTCAAATTGCAGAACTATTTAAACATTTCTACAGCTCATTATATAATTCTACGCAATCAGCTACCATAACAACCACTAATCCTACCACTTTGTTGGACACATATATATCTGATACTAAAGTCCCCACCCTGTTTATAAATGATTGAAAACTTCTCGATTTACCCATTACTCAACAGGAAGTTAAAAATACAATCACTAGCCTCTCACCAGGCAAGTCACCGGGACCAGATGGGTTCACCACAAAATACTATTCTCTCTTCCAACATATTCTCACACCCCATCTTCTTGCATTTTTCAACTCTTTCTCTAAAGATAACTATCTACAGAAGGAGATGTTAGAAGCTCATATCTCAAAAACTGGGTAAATCCCTGGATATCCCTCAGAATTTCCGACCCATATCACTTTTAAATAATTATATAAAAATCTATATGAAAATTTTAGCAACGCAAATTAATAATATTCTTCCAAAGCTAATGCATAATGATTAATCTGGTTTTACCCCTGGAAGAGAAACTAGAGACAACACCATTAAAGCACTACAATTAATAAATCATGCCTATTCTATACCCATGCACACAATACTTCTAAACATAGATGCTGAAAAGGCTTCAACAGTGTAGATTGGAAATTAATGTCAGCCACCCTGTCAAGATTTGGTTTCAGTGCACCATTAAAAGATAAAATATTAGCTTTATACCATAATCCAACAGCAAATATAAAAGTTAACGGTGACCTATCAAACCACTTCAATATTTATAATGGAACTAGATAGGGATGTCCTTTATCTCTTATACTATTCATATTAACTATTAAAATACTAGCAAGCAGAATTAGAGCCACTCCTAACATTAGAGGTATCCCCCTTAAAACATCTAAACAAAAATTGTCCTTATTCGCTGACGATGTTCTATTAACTCTGGTAGACCCTCTACACTCACTAAATTACCTAGATAAAGAAACAACCAAATATAGCAAATGGTCCAACTTCCTTGTGAATAAAAATAAATTGAAAATCCCTAACATTACAACTCCGGCCTCCATTATACAACAAATATAATTGAAAATAAATTATCAGTTAGCTTTTAACTCTATCAAATATCTTGGCATCCATTTATGCTCTTCCATGCGAGAGATGTATAATAAAAATTACATACCCCTATTACAAACCATTAAGACAGAACTGCTTTCTTGGCAGCATAAACTTTTATCATGGCTAGGCCGAGTAGCCGCACTTAAAATTACAATTTTACCAAAATTCTTATACTTATTTAAAAGAATGCCCTTCACTGTCCCATATAACTATTTTAAATAAGTGCAAGCCTTGATCAATAACTTTATTTTGGTCAATGTAGAACCTAGAATGTCTATCCAACTATCATATAGACAGAGGGAGCAAGGAGGACTGGGGGTAACTCATCGGATACTCTACTACTAGGCCACCCACCTAGTAAGAATATGGAACTGGCATAGAGGAAGGGGAAATAAGCAGTGGGTAGGAATAGAAGATCTAGCATCACTCACCAATCTGGGATGCCTATGTGGCCTTCATAAAAATGAAAGAAACATTGTTAAAGACAAACACTCACTTTTATTCAAAACCCTATTGATATGGGACACAATATTATGAAATAATAAATACATCTCATATATACCATCTCCACTCACTACTCTCCTAGGAAATCCAAATCTAACACTAAATGGGACCAAAACAGAACCAGACCACTGAACATCTCAAATCAATATACCATTTTCCAAAATTATCTAACAAAACACAATAAAATCTTTCATAGATCTAAAAGAAGAAATAGGACCTACATTTAGAAATTGATTAGCTTTAGTGATGTCGCGAATAGTTCGCCGGCAAATAGTTCCCATAGCGAATATAGCATGTTCGCGTTCGCTGCGGCGGGCGAACATATGCGACGTTCGATCCGCCCCCAATTCTTTATCATTGAGTAAACTTTGACCCTCTACCACACAGTCAGAAGACACATTACAGCCAATCACCAGCAGACCCTCCCTCCCAGACCCTCCCACCTCCTGGACAGCATCCATTTTAGATTCATTTGAAAGCTGCATTCTTAGTGAGAGGAGGGACAGTGTAGCTGCTGCTGATTTAATAGGGAAATCGATAGCTAGGCTAGTGTATTCAGTGTCCACTACAGTCCTGAAGGACTCATCTGATCTCTGCTATAAGGACAGCACCCCAAAAAGCCCTTTTTAGGGCTAGAACATCAGTCTGCTTTTTTTTTTTCCTGTGTAATCTAATTGCAGTTGCCTGCCTGCCAGCATGTGTGTCAGGCTCACAGCGTATACTGTGCCCACTTGCCCAGTGCCACCACTCATATCTGGTGTAACAGTAGTGTACATTTAAAAAAAACAACACTTTTTTGACTGTGAAATAATAGCAGACAGCTGCCAGTACCCAAGATGGCCGCCAATAAGGCAGATGGGGAGGGTTAGAGAGCTGTTTTGGGTGGGGGGGATCAGGGAGGTTGGTGGCTAAGGGGGGATGCTACACCACAGCATATGTAAATATGCTAAAAAAAATATTTAAAAACCTTTTATTTTACTACTGGCAGACTTTCTACCAGTACTTAAGATGGCAGGGACAATTGTGGGGTGAGTGAGGGAAGGGAGCTGTTTGGGAGGGATCAGGGGGTTGATGTGTCAGGTGGGAGGCTGATCTCTACACTAAAGCTAAAATTAACCCTGCAAGCTCCCTACAAACTACCTAATTAACCCCCTTCACTGCTAGCCATAATACACATGTGATGCGCAGCAGCATTTAGTGGCCTTCTAATTACCAGAAAGCAACGCCAAAGTCATATATGTCTGCTATTTCTGAACAAAGGGGATCCCAGAGAAGCATTTACAACCATTTGTGCCATAATTGCACAAGCTGTTTGTAAATAATTTCAGTGAGAAACCTAAAATTGCGAAAAAATTTAAGTTTTTTTAAAATTTGATCGCATTTGGCTGTGAAATGGTGGCATGAAAAATACCAAAATGGGCCTAGATCAATACTTTGGGTTGTCTACTACACTACACTTAAGCTAAAATTAACTCTACAAGCTCCCTACATGCTCCCTAAATAACCCCTTCACTGCTGGGCATAAAACACGTGTGGTGCGCAGTGGCATTTAGCAGCCTTCTAATTACCAAAAAGCAACGACAAAGCCATATAAGTCTGCTATAATGGCATGTCTGGCACACAGTGTTAGGGCAAGGGTCCATCTGACCACTGATACCTGGTCTGCAAAGCATGGTCACAGGGCAGGTATATCACCTACACTGCGCACTGTGAAGCGGGCGTAACCCTTACACTACCTGATCGATACAACATCATACCTGATGTTTTAAAGCACGTTATTCCAAACAATTTAGGAATGTTAGGTGATTTATGCCCTTTATGGATTAAAACCAGACTCTACATCAACTATGTAATTTTCCATGGGAGTTTTGCCATGGATCCCCCTCCGGCATGCCACAGTCCAGGTGTTAGTCCCCTTGAAACAACTTTTCCATCACTATTGTGGCCAGAAAGAGTCCCTGTGGGTTTTAAAATTCGCCTGCCCATTGAAGTCTATGGCGGTTCGCCTGTTTGCGAACTATTGCGGAAGTTCGCGTCCGCCGTTCGCGAACCCAAAATTTTAGGTTTGCGACATCACTAGTTAGCTTACTTCCAATAAGAGATTAATTAAAAAATGATAAAAATATTTGAGGCAATTAACACCATTCGAGAAATGCTGCACCACAGGTTTCCCATCAAAACACCTACTCTCAATATTCTACAAATTGCTACTAGATACTGACTCACACATACTCCCCACATTTACCAAAAAATGGGAAAAAGATCTCCAGATCACCTTAACCACTGACGAATGGAAACAAATATTCTTAAATACTACCAAGAGCTCTATGTCAATATTAACAGTATAAACCAACATTAAAATACTAACAAGATGATATTTAACACCACATAGAGTACATCAGATATACTTAAGAGTCACAGATCACTGCTGGAGAGGATGTGGGCGAGAGGGACACCTTACTACACATCTGGTGGGAATGTAAACTAATAGAGGAATTCTGTAATCTACTACATATAATTATCACTAAACTCCTAAATTGCCAAATGCCAAAGACCCCTACAACATGTCTCATAAACAGCAAAGTAAAAATGCCATGCAAGTTTCGCCAAGCCCTTTTTACAATACTAACCAACTCAGCAAAGAAACTAATCCCAAGATATTGGAAAAAAACACAAAAACCTTCCATACTGGAATGGACAAATTTAGTAAACTATACATTACAACTAGAACAAATTCAATACTCCTACCTGGAGTATTCAACAACAATTGAATCTTTCTGGTCTGCAGAAAAAGTCAAATTTATTTTAAGTAGTAATAACTAAGAGCATAATTACTCTAGAAGGAACTACACTAAAATAGAATGAGGCGACTTCCGGTGGGCGGAGCTAGCGGCTGGCAGCAGAAGTACAGAGCTCCGGGAATCTGCTTCATATTAATGGTATTATTTGCTGCCAGCCAACTTTCCCCACGACGCTGCCTTGCTGGGTTGCACTCTACGGTACCCCATCCGGCCTAAGAACCATCGTGAAGGGCAGAAAATCGCCCTTGCCTCGGAAGTCAAAATCAAACTGCGCCACACGGCGCGAGCGGTAACGCTAACCGGCACCATATTGGAGGAGCTCCCCCCTTCACCTCTGTGCCAGCTTCAACTCAGAACGGACCTTACAAGCAGACCGGCCTTGAATGTGGTAATCGGACGGATCAGGTGAGAGGCGGTAACACCGCGGACTATTACACAGCTGGTTAGAACCGCTCCACTTCAAACTATAACCGTGTGAGGCCCTGATAACGGACTCCCCGGAAAGTATTCCATGCATGCCCATAAGAGATTGCTGCACACTCTGTAAAAATAATGTGGATGCACTAATGTAAACTCAGATACATCAGCTTTAACCTACAACAAGGCACAACCTCACTTCCCTACAGGGAGACAAACTTGCTATTAAGTTTTCAGCAGGGGGATATCGGCCTTCTCCTACCCCAGTAGTTGCTAAGGGGGGAGCGTTTAAACACCTGCTCTGCTTGAGAACTGATCATTGGGACAATCCCTGCATAAACCGTATATTGCTCTATACAGACTTTTCCTATACAGACTTTTTTCACCTCATAGCTGGTATAGCTCAATTTTTTAGGATTGTATTTCTGATCCATCAGCCCAGAACCGCTCCACCTCAAACTATAACTGTGTGAGGCCCTGATAACGGACTCCCCGGAAAGTATTCTATGCTTGCCCATAAGAGATTGCTGCACACTCTGTAAAAGTACTGTGGATGCATTGGTGTAAATGCAGATCAATCAGCTTTAACCTACAACAAGGCACAACCTCACTTCCATACAGGGAGACAAACTTGTTATTAAGGTTTCAGCAGGGGGATATCGGCCTTCTCACGCCCCAGTGGTTGTTAAGGGGGGAGTGCATAAACACCTGCTCTGCTTGAGAGCTGATCATTGGGACAGTCCCTGCATAAACCGCATATTGATCTATACAGACTTTTCCTATACAGACTTTTTTCACCTCATAGCTGGTATAGCTCAATTTTTTAGGATTGTATTTCTGATCCATCAGCCCTGATTAAGCCTGCTACACAAGACAGAAAAGGAGAAGAAAAAAACACCTTTGTTTACATAGTTGGTACAGCTAAATTTTTATTTTACACCTGCATTTTGGCATGTGATATCTGCAAATTCAAAATCTGTGTCCTCATCTCCTCCATTTTCCCTCCACATACCTACCTTGATTGCTGCAATACACAGTGCAACAGCGCCCTCTGGTGACTCGTACACAGTGTCAGAACATTCCTAGTAACTGTCTGTATTTTGTTCTATGAAAGTGGACGAGTATTTTCACAGGCTGCCCTCGCCTTTAAGTAGCACAATGAGCCACAGATCAAAGAACCAGGAAAAAAAACAAAAGTCTCTGACAGAAACGCAGGCAAACCCATCATTTGCAGATGCTGAAGGCAGTATTTCAGGAGATCACTCTTCACTCCTACAGGAGCTCAAGGCTTTCTTTTTACCAAAAATGGATAGCTTGCAGGCTGGTGTGGACACCCTAACCAGTGAGGTGCGGCTCTTCTCCACTCGCATGTCAGCCGCGGAACAAAGAATTTCAGGGGTTGAAGACAGACAGCAGGAATCTGAGGTTTCTTTAAAACGCCTACTGAAACAAAATCAACAGCTAATGGATAAGGTGGAAGACCTAGAAAACCGCTGCAGGCGAAATAATCTACGAATCATAGGCGTTCCTGAATCCATTAAAGATAAAGAATTACTAGAATTTGCCGCCTTAACTCTCCCGAAACTCCTGGGCCTGCCCCAGGACTGTCTACCTCTGGACATTGAAAGATCTCACCGCATAGGCCCCAACAGATATCTAGAAAATTCCAAAGAGAGGCCACGACAAGTAATCTTTAGATGCTTAAATTTCCAGGATAAGCTAGCCCTCCTGCGAGCCTACAGGGCGGCTAAGGAAGTCATCTTTGAAGATCACCGTCTCTTACTTTTCCAGGACTTTTCAGTTGAGGTCACTAAGAGACGTAAGGACTTTGCATCTATCTGCTCTACACTGCATGATCAGGGACGTAAATTTGCACTCATGTTCCCAGCTACCTTGAAAATTCAAAGTCTTTCAGGCCCTAAAACCTTTCATACGCCTGCGGCAGCACAGGCGTACCTGGCATCAGAGCGGAGACAGGACAATGGCTGATGAGACTCTTTTAAGTATTATCGTTTAAAATTTCTTGTCATATGCATCATGTTGATTACATTATGTATTTTGCTTTGGCGAGTCCTGTGGCTCTGGTCATGTTTACCAATCTTGGCTATGGCCGGAGGCACGGTTCCGCACATGGCAACTTGTTATCTCTGTTATTACACTACCTGTCCAGGTTCATGTTTGTATTTGCATTGCACTGTTAAGGCTGGGAAACATTATGCAGCATACTTAAACCTTAGTTCTAATATGAGTGTTATTAAGACAGTTCATAGCTACCGCTGGTTTCCCCTAAGTCCCCTAGTAGGCTTAGTTTTTGGCCTATCCCTCACAAGTTCAAGCGGAGACCCTCTGTCCACCACTTGCCTTTTGACCGATGCAGATTATGGTATCACTGTTATGTTCAGGCCCCAGGGCATCGACACCAAATATAAAAAACATAGTTCCCTACCTCTAAGCCCATATATACTTCCACTTGACTACCTAGGGCCTATCCACCTGCCCCTGCCAAATGTAAAATCCCTTGGTAAATTTTCTCATTTTAAACTCACACTAAACATTCCAGGGCTATGTATGGCTTTACTGCTCCCTGACCCCTCCCTCAAGAGCAGAACTCTAGTTCTAAGATGTTATGCTTCCTGCTATCATGCTGTGTTTTTGTTCATCAAATGGTTCTTTTATAAACAGACTACCTCTGGGACGATACCTATTGACATTGCTACTACCATGGGTATTGACCTCTTACCTATACAAATTGTAAACATTGCTGTATGTTCTTGTCTCTTTTGTAGCGATTGCTGGATTGGGACCTGGAGGCCTCTGGACCCCCCTCCTTCATCACGTCATCCTGCCCTGAGGACACTCCTGTGCTTTTCCATAACTGTAAGTCACCTATTACTACCTACACCTCAGACACCACAGGGGACACTTGCTAGGACACTACCTATTAGGTCGTGCCCTCTCCACCCTTACACTCTGTAGACATGACTCTCCCCCTTAAAATTATAGCGTGGAATGTAGGGGGCATCACATCCCCGGCAAAGAGAAGTAGGATTCTCCACCACCTACACTCACTGAAGGCTGATATTGCTATGCTCCAGGAGACAAAACTGACAGTTGAGGAACATGCAAAGTTAAAAATCAGATGGGTGGGACAGGTCCTCAGCTCCCCTACAGAGGGCAGGAAAAGAGGAGTTGCCATTCTAGTGCAAAAGGGTTTAGCGGCCTCCTTGTCAGCAGTGAACATAGACAAAAAGGGACGATACATAGTCGCATCACTTCAGACCAATGCACATACATACACTCTCTGTAATGTTTATGGCCCTAATGAGCATGATCCCCCCTTTTGGACAAATTTATTGGCGATATTGGCCGCACAGAGTGCCCCTTTAATAATAGGAGGTGATTTTAATCTGGCTCAGGCTCTTCCGCTAGATAGGTTTAGAGATCCCTCAGCATCTGGCTCTTTCAAAAAACATGTGATCCGTTACAAACGTGAAGTATCCTTGATTGGATCCTTCAAGGAGACTCTGAGTTTACTAGATGTCTGGAGAGCAAGGAACCCGGATGAGAGGGATTTCACTTGCCTCTCAAAAACATACCATACTATGTCGCGTATTGACTATTTCCTAACTGCCTCAAGCATAACGCCACACATCTTATCTACTTATATTGGCCCAGTCACCTTATCAGATCACGCCCCAATCACCCTGATACTGCAACCACATCCCCCTAGACCTCCAAACAGAAGTTGGAGATTTCCTCTCCACCTATATAACAACATTGAGTTCCGTAGACACTTAAAGGCATCCTGGACGCATTATGCATCTGACAATGCTTGTCATTTGGATACGCCAGATTTGTTCTGGCACGCCTCAAAAGCGGTGATGAGAGGTCATATAACCTCCTTTGCAACACACCATAATAAGCAACTTACGAGAGTAGATGAGACTCTCCTTGCTCAACTCACTGCGGCTTACAATAGCTACTTACATACCCCCACGCCAACATCTAGGAAATCTTACTACGATCTCAAACAGACAAGGGATACTTTCTTAGCTCAACAAGACAACAAGGTCAATATTCACAGACAGGGTCGCTATTACCGTCATGGTAACAGGGCTGGTAAACTGCTGGCCAAATTAGTTCATTCCTATAAACCCAAGTCCCAAATTCTAGCCATTAAATCTAAGGGTACCCTCACCGCCAACGCCAAGGAAATTATGACTGAATTTGTAGACTATTATACTTCCCTGTACTCTAAACAACCTATCCATATAGAAGCCAAGCGTGCCTTCTGGGACGCAGTAAAACTCCCCACTCTTACGGAAGAGCAGTCTTCCCTGTTAAATTCTCCTATAAGTCCCCAGGAGGTTCTCAGGGCCATACGACAAAGCAAACTGGGTAAAGCAGCAGGCCCGGATGGGTTACCTGCAGAATATCTTAAGTTATTGGAGGAGGAACTAGCACCAATTCTCTCATCCTTGTATTCTGCTTACCTGGCGGGCACTGAACAACTAAATGATAGATTCTCTGAGGCTAATATCTGTCTCCTTTTGAAACCTGATAGAGATCCCACCCAGACTTCTTCATATCGTCCAATCTCCCTATTAAATGGGGATTATAAACTTCTAACAAAAATCTTAGCGGACAGGTTGGCAAAGGTTCTTCCACATATAGTTCATGCTGATCAAACGGGTTTTGTAAAGGGCAGATCCTCAGTTATTAACATTAGAAAGACTCTCGGCGTCGTGTCCCATTACTGGTACAACACACATACACAATCCCCATCCCAACTACCAGACGCGTGCCTTCTAGCACTAGATGCTGAGAAGGCGTTTGACCGGATCGAGTGGGATCACCTACATACGTCACTGTCGCGCTTTGGTATGCAGGGTGACTTTCCCAGCTTTCTACAAAGATTATACTCAGCCCCTAAGGCCTCTCTTCTAATCAATGGAGGGCTCTCTCCTTCCTTTACGCTACAACGGGGTACGAGACAGGGATGCCCCCTCTCCCCTCTCCTTTTCGATTTAGCAATCGAACCCCTGGCGTCCTACATCAGGCAACAATGTGCCGGCTTAGATATATGTGGCCAAAAGCAGCATCTATCACTTTACGCCGATGACTTACTGCTCTTTGTAGGAGATCCTGGTTCTAACTTACAGCCTCTTTTGAAAGTTATCGATGATTTTGGCAAGTTTTCGGGGTACAAGATCAACATTGACAAATCAGAGGCCACCTGGTTGCAAAACTCCCGAAACATGACCTTAGTAGATTTTGGTCTTAAGACTACTCAGGGTAGTTTTAAATACTTAGGCATATGGATACATGTTAACCCACATATGTTATACTCTTTGAATCTCGCTGGGACTATAGGTGACATTAAGCAAATGCTGCTGAGTTGGATGAAACTCCCCCTCTCTCTTTCGGGTAGGGTGCACCTTTTTAAAATGGTTGCCCTGCCCAAACTTCTTTATCCATTACAGATGTTGCCTCTTCTCCTCACTCAAAAAGATGCAACATCTTTGCAAACTGCCATTGGGAACTTTGTCTGGCAGGGCAAAAAACATAGAATAGGCAGAACCCCGTTGTCAATGACAGTGGGAGGAGGAGGGCTCTGTCTTCCTAATATAATATGGTATAACTGGGCGGCTCTCTCTAGATTTGCATTGGACTGGCTGGTAGGGAAAAACTATTATACTGTCCCTGACCTAGAGTCTAACATCATTAAACCACTGCATTTAGCTTATCTGCCTCATGCACATTTGAAATCTCTATCCCCGTTCATTCAAAACCATATACTGTTTAGGGATCCTCTAAGAGCCTGGACCAAGATTTGTAGACTCTGGGGTATACAACGTTTGGCTAGTAAATATCTCCCGATCCAGGGTAATTTAGACTTCCTCCCTGGTTACACCACGCAAGCATTTCAGACATGGCAACAATTACAACTCACACGACTGCATCAACTTTTCCGACCCCTGACTCTAGAAATACTGCCCTTCCAAGACCTAAAATCACGTTATAACCTCCCACACACACACAAGTTTGCATATTTTCAGTGCCGACACTACGTATCCACCTTGATTTCAGAGGGACTCCTCTCTGTAGAAGCCTCTAATTTAGATACATTGAGTGCGCTGGCGAAGTTAGGCCCTCTGAGGCTGTCACATACATATAACTTACTGATCCGTCACTCTAAGGATCATGTGCTTCATGGCATTGTATCAAAGTGGTCCCATTTTGGGGAGCTAGAGATTGACCCGTCATTGATCACCACGAGTTTCGAGAGGGCACACCAAAGTACTATCTCTGCAAAATTGAGGGAATCACACCTGAAATTCTTACATCAAGCTTACATCACTCCTGGCCTAAGGGCTAAATGGGTTGAAGGAGTACTCAACTCCTGTAGTAAATGCCGCCTTGAATCTCCTGATTGGGTGCACCTACTCTGGAGTTGCCCTAAAATACAAAAATTTTGGCAAAAAATTGCGTACTGGCTATCCAAATTAACTAAACAAACTGTGTCCCTCTCGGCACAACATGTGATCTTTCTGACACCTAGAGATCAGACATACAAGCACGACATTTTTTTAAATACCATACTCATGCTAGCTAAACAAATTATCCTGAGAGAGTGGACAGGGGACCGAAACTTACCTTTTCAACACCTACTTAAAACAATTCATAATCAGATGCTGATTGAGCAGGCAGATACTAGGGGGGACCCTGAGAAAAGAGTCAAGAGATTTCTCCTCAAATGGGAGGCTTATTTGCTGCACCTACCTGACACAGTAAGGGATAGGGTTCTGCTTCCTTTTAAAAATAGCCAATATGTTTTAAATGAAAACCTCAGAGGAAATTGGTGTCTATCCATGGATCAGGCCCGTGAATGACCTGCATTTCGAGGGAGGGGGGACCCGGAGGTACTCTGGGTAAGTATGGCTGCTATATGTTATTTTTCTTCCATTCTTCTCTTCCTTTCATTCTTCTTTGTATGCTATTATCTTTCTTCCCTGCTCTTAGCTGATATGTTTTCTTTCTCGTTTTCTCCTCTTTTTCTTTGGTTGATTGTAAAAAATGTTCTTAGAAAAAAGTTGAGTCCCAGGACATACATGATGATCACATATACTTATTGTATTCCTTTGCTGGTATGCTTTGATATAACATGCTCTGAAAACTGTTTTGTTCTGCAGGTGAACACTTTGTCACACCTGCATTATTATGACTGCATTTACCATGTATGACTCGGATTCTTTCCTATAAATAAAGTTTTAAAAAAAAAAAAAATAGAATGAGGCACTGGATGAGGTAACTTATATTTCCATATTCCAAACAGGAAAATACACTTGATACTGGAATCTACTGGGAAACCGTCAACTAATTTGTGATCAGATGACTAATTTCCTTTAATTACCTTGAAATAAACAACATATATGAAAGCTTGAAACAGAACAAATTATATTTGAGCAAATATGAGTAAATGTACTTTATTGGCCTTGTTTATACTTCTTCTTTACATCTTCTTTTCTTTAATTGTTTGGGGATTGCAGGACACTAGGATGGTATGCTATGAATCTGAAACAACCTACCAATGGTACCTTAAGACTGTGTTCATAGCTGACTCTGTAAGTTTGCATAATATGTACTGTCTTTACTGCAAATACCATATTGTGCCAATATGTAAAACTTAAAAAAAATAGTAATATGAAAAATACTGGGTGACATTTCTAATTGCAATGAAGTTAACAAAGAATAAGGATTAGTGTAGAAACTAAAGAGACAAATAAAAGTCCAAAAAGAAAGAGAATAATGGTATATGACATAAGAAAAATTTAAAGGAAAAAGGGAAAATAACTAAAGAAAAAATTAAAGTAAAAGACAAGTGGGAAAACGGACTATATAAAATTAAAAGTGATATGTAATAGAAATGGATTAACAACTTTAATGCACATGGTGAGCTTATGCTTATCATGTGCATTGCAACTTGTGTGAGTCCTTTTCGTCATGCAGGGGGATCACCGATCAAACTGTTTTCATTGATCCCTCTACTACACTACAGGATGGGGATCATTAGTGGCCGAGTGGATAGCACTCCTAGGCTTCATGGGAATGCTGGTAACATCACCACATACACAGATGGTGACATCACAAAGGGGGCAGATCCAGGATGCTTAGTTTAGCTGGAAGGGAGCTGGATTGGGGGAGGTTTTTCAAACCCATCAATCTCAGCATTCTTAGACACTACAAACCTCCAAGATGCCTGATTTGAAAGAGAATCACCTGATCTTGGAAAGGTACTACAAAGAAGATGTTAAAAAATAAAGTGCAAGCTCGACACATGGGGATCTGCTTTGGAATGGGATATTATATGCACAATAAATAAATCTCAGCCAGATTACGAGTTTTGCGTTATGAGCGGCTTGCTACTAACTTGCATGTTATTTCCACCGCTCACCTTTAATAGCGCTGCTATTACAGGTTTGCAAAAACCTGGCGTTAGCGGGCAATATGGCAGAGTTGAGCTCCATACCGCACACAAATACCAGCGCTGCTTTGAGCTGGTTTTACGTGCTTGTGCACGATTTCCCCATAGACATCAATGGGGAGAGCTGGCTAAAAAAAGCCTAACACCTGCAATAAAGGAGCGTAAAGCTCCGTAACGCAGCCCCATTGATTCTTATGGGGAAAGAAAAGTTATGTTTACACCTAACACCCTAACATAAACCTCGAGTCTAAACACCCCTAATCTGCCGCCCCCGACATCGCCAACATCTACATTACACTTATTAACCCCTAATCTGCCACCCCGACATCGCAGCCACCTACCTACACTTATTAACCCCTAATCTGCCGCCCCCAATGTCGCCGCCACCTACATACTAGTTGAAATAAATACAAATTTACCTGTAAAATAAAACCTAACCTGTCTTACACTAACACCTAACATTACACTACAGTTAAATAAATTACATTAATTAAATACAATTAACTAAATTACAAAAAAAAATAAACACTAAATTACACAAAATAAAAAATAAATGATCAAATATTTAAACTAATTACACCTATTCTAATAGCCCTATCAAAATAAAAAAGCCCCCCCCAAAATAAAAAAACCTAGCCTAAACTAAACTGCCAATAGCCCTTAAAAGGGCCTTTTGCGGGGCATTGGCCCAAAGAAATCAGCTCTTTTACCTGTTTAAAAAAAATACAAACAACCCCCCAACAGTAAAACCCACCACCCACACAACCAAATCCCACAAATAAAATCCTATCTAAAAAACCTAAGCTCCCCATAGAGAATTCTATCAGCCAATCGAAATTCAAGGGACGTCCTCTTGGATGATGTCATTTTAAGGAACCTTTAGTGTACGGCTGGGACCGTATGAAGAGGATGCTCTGCGCCGGATGTCTTCAAGACGGAGCCGCTCCGCGTCGGAAGGATGAAGATAGAATATGCCATCTGGATGAAGACTTCCGCCCATCTGGAGGACGACTTCTTGCTGCTTGGATGAAGACTTATCCCAGCTTTGTTAAAGGACTTCTTCACGCTTGAATGAAGACTTCTCCCTGCTTGATGATGGATGTCCGGTCTTCAAAAATTGTAAGTGGATCTTCGGGAGTTAGTGTTAGGTTTTTTAAGGGTTTATTGGGTGGGTTTTATTTTTAGATTTGGGGTTTGGGCAAAGAAAAATAGCTAAATGCCCTTTTAAGGGCAATGCCCATCCAAATGCCCTTTTCAGGGCAATGGGGAGCTTAGGTTTTTTAGATAGGATTTTATTTGGGGGGTTTGGTTGTGTGGGTGGTGGGCTTTACTGTTGGGGGGGTTGTTTGTAATTTTTTTACAGGTAAAAGAGCTGATTTCTTTGGGGCAATGCCCAGCAAAAGGCCTTTTAAGGGCTATTGGTAGTTTAGGCTAGGGTTTTTTTTATTTGGGGGGAGCTTTTTTATTTTGATAGGGCTATTAGATTAGGTGTAATTAATTTAAATATTTGATAATTTCTTTTTTATTTTGTGTAATTTAGTGTTTATTTTTTTTTTTAATTTAGTTAATTGTATTTAATTAATGTAATTTATTTAATTGTAGTGTAATGTTAGGTGTTAGTGTAAGACAGGTTAGGTTTTATTTTACAGGTAAATTTGTATTTATTTTAACTAGGTAGTTAGTAAATAGTTAATAACTATTTACTAACTAATCTACCTAGTTAAAATAAATACAAACTTGGGGGCGGAGCTTGATGCTGAAGCGGCAGGACGTGCTTTGGAAGAGCTCCTCACTATAATTTATATTTTACTAGCTAATTCACCAATTTGATGGAAGTTGGTGCACATTCATAAGTCTGAGGATATGTAGGAGCTTGCCCATTGAACACTTTCCTGACCTATGCTCTTCGGCATGCTGGATTAGTCACAGAGAGACATTCTCTGCAGTGAGGCCTATGAGACCTGACCGGAGATTGGAGCCTGCTGGAGTTTAGTGTGGCGTGTGTCATCCTCAATTATCTAGACTACGGAGGCAACATGGAAAACATTTCACAGCTATTACACGCCCTGCTGGGGAACTTTGAAAGAAATGTGCTCCAGGCTTTGGGCGACATGCAGACACAAGCGACAGGAGATGGGAGTCAGCCTGACTTATTGGCAGCCACATCTGATGGACTGTATCTATCGGAATCACAGAGGTTACCTGATGTGAAGTCTACACCGGCAGTTTACGCTCTGCGGGACGCAGCTGACCCTCAGAGACAGTTTGGGAACGCTCAATGCGTGGGATAGAGGAACGGGAGATCCCGCAGAGCACTTTAAAAGACATAATATAAATAAAATTAGAGGCGCCCTTAATTACTAGCAGTGTTCCGCCAGTACTAATGTGCAAAGTGCTGAAAAAACTGTCATAAAAACAGTTGTAAATATTGTCAATAATACAACTAGAACAATAATAAAGAACAACCTACAAATAGAATTAAAACTTGTTAGGTTAGGAGTATCTTCATATAATATAGTATAGTTTGCTATAATGAATAAAACTATCTCTTTAACAATGTGTAATATGATAGTCCACACTCTCAGAGGTATTTATAGTCTCCAGGCCGCAATCTCATTCCAGAAAGGTGTTGGCAATCACAGGTTCTGTTCAAAAAAGAGAAAAGAGAGAAGAGGCGCCAAATGGTGTGTATCGTTTTGAATTCAGTAGGCCTTGCCCCCAAATAAAGACTACTTACAAAATTTCCAGCACTTGAGAAGTGCCACAAATGCCTTCTGAACTGTTAGCAGCCGTCCAGCTAGCTGAGATGTATCAAAACTGCGTCTATACTGTGCTGTTTAAGACAAAACAAACAAAAGTGCCACAATAGTGTGTATCAGTGTGATCATTTGATATAGCGCAACAAATGAAATGTACTCACAAGATGTAAGGCACTTGAGAAGTGCCACAAAAGCCTCCTGGACACTTTTCAGCTGTCCAGCTCACTGATAACATCGATCCCAGGTTCACTTGTTCGGCTTACACATGGGCTCCAATCCAGCACACTTAGATCTCCCTGCAGCTCAGTGTTCAGATGAGTGCAAGTATGGCTGCCAATATTGGATATACAAAGTTGCTAGAAATAGCCGTGCTGCTTGTACTGATTAGTAAAAAATGTATATTTATTAAAAACAAAGTTACACTACGCGTTTCTCGGTTACTTAGACCGCTTCCTCAGGTGTAATTTCAGATACAAAGTAGCAAAATTTTATAGCCCCATGTCGGCGTCTATCCCGACCCAGGGCGCATGCGTGAGTAACTAAAAAAACCTTAGCCAATCAGTGCCTAAGTTCGATTTGTCTCCGATGTGATAGGTTCTCACTAGGGGGCTTGTCCACTCTCGTCTGTGTGATGTATATTATCAGCACATATGTTAGTTTTCAACTGACATGTAAACAAATCGTAAGTGTTATATTACCATGTAGTAATGTTTCTCACGTCTTTATAGTATTACCTATTTATGGCACCAATTCACTAGAGTTAGTTAGTCATGCATTTACATATAGTAATTGATATAAAAAATAAAAAAAAATAAAGATAAAAACATACTCAAAATACAAATATGTCCAAACATCTATAAGAATTATCTGAATTTATAACCGCTATGATCGGACAGATAACCATATACTAGACTGGTGATAAAAATTAATAAAAATTAATAATATAACATAAAATATAGATTATTCTAAAGTATAAAACATAAATCAAATAATATATACCGATTGAATTATAACATGGCTGTTGCTAACATTGACATATACTGCAACTAATAATATGGGTCTTGTATATTAATTGAAAGCGGCCATGTCTATATTTTCGTTTAAGCCATGGGGTTGGAGCGTCTTAAGCTTCCAAATCCAAAATGTCTCTCTCTGTCTTAGATAGGTTAACCTATTTCTACCCCATTTAGGGGCAATCTGTTCTAATGGAAAAATATTGAAAAGATCAGTTTGTCCGTCGTGACAGTTTTTACTGTGTCTTGGAACACTATGGTTGGCCACCCCATTCTTAATATTTCTATTATGTTCCCCCCATCTCTTCTTTAGGGGTCTTGAGGACCTACCAATGTACTGGATTCCACATTGACATTCAAGGAGATATACCACATAACTTGAATCACAAGTGAATCTAGAATTAATTTCAAACTCTTCCTTCGTTGAGGCAGATTGAAATTTAATCCTATTGCCTGAAGTATATTTGCAAAGACCACAGTTCGGTCGATTACATCTGTAAAAACCCCTTTTGCCCATTGGCCAACTATTTGTGGTGATTCTTGTGTTGCTCCCTTTAATATATTTCTTCATTACCACCTTGCTTGGTGCTAATTTATTTTTTAATGTTGGAGCTCTCTTGAAAGTGCAGATAGGGAACTCTTCTAAAATGTTTTTAAGAATACAGTCATTTCTTAAAATATACCAATGTTAACACAAAATATGTTTAATTTTATGGTGGTTACTGTTGAATTTAGTGATAAATCTTAAATTGTTAGATTTGGGCTGTGTGTTTATGGATTTATTAACACTATTGCCATTAATATTCGTAATGCCTTCATTTTTCTTTTTAAAAAATTCCTCTCTATCTTTAATCCTAGCTTTTCTATAACCTTCTTCAATTAGGACTCTTGGGTAACCTTTTTCTAGAAATCTTGATCTTAAAGTCTCTGCCTGATCATCATAACTATTTAAAGTAGTGCAATTTCTGCGTATCCTGGAAAACTGGTTATACGGTATATTTTTAACCCAGGCTTTGTAATGATTGCTTTTGTAGTTTAAATAGCTATTTGTATCAACTGATTTGAAATATGTTTTGGTGGTTACTCGTCCATTTGCATCCCAGCTCAATATTAGATCCAGAAATTCTATGGAGTTCTTATTAATATTTGATGTTAATTTAAGGCCCATATTGTTGTTATTTAAGGATATAATAAATTCCTTTACGGAATCTTCAGTGCCATCCCATATCAGTAACAGGTCATCAATGAAACGGCCATAGTACACCAGGCTTGCCCCCAAAGGAGACTTGTATATATAATTCTCCTCAAATACCCCCATAAAAAGGTTCGCAAAACTGGGGGCAAACCTGGTGCCCATGGCCGTTCCCTTGATTTGTAAAAAAAACCTTTCTTGGTACACAAAATAATTGTGTTTTAACACAAAAGAAATGGCCTCTAGTAGAAACTGTCTTTGTTTAGACGGTAGATATTGATCTCTTTTTAAAAACTTATCTATTGCTTCTAGGCCTAGATTGTGACAGATGTTTGAATATAAAGAGGATACATCACATGTACACCAGATGAGATCTCGCCCTGCTTTTTCAATTTTGGAGATCTTCGATATAAGGTCTGGGGTATCTTTGATATAAGATTCTAAACCCATAACCGGTTTTTTTAGATAGGTGTCTACATACTCAGATAGATTGCAAGTAAGATTTCCGATACCAGAAATAATAGGTCTCCCTGGTGGACACTTTGGGTCTTTATGTATCTTCGGAAGATGGTAATAATAAGCCAAATTGGGTGACATGGGTATCAAATAATCTCTCTCTTTTTTATTTAGAATACCTTCTGAAAAGCCTTTGTCTATTAGTTTGGTGAGTTTAGCCAGATATGTTAATGTGGGATTAAAACTCAATTCCCTATAATAACAAGGATCTAACAGAATTTTATCGGCTTCTGCAATATAATCTGACATATCTTGTAGAACCACCCCTCCCCCCTTGTCCGCCTGCCTGATGACTAAATCCTTATTCTTTGCCAAATTGGCTAGAGCCTTGTATTCAAATTTATTCAAATTATAATTATTTATTTCAAGGCTCATGGTTCCGAACTCTTCTAACACTAGATTTTGAAAAAGAGTAATATTGGGACATGTAGTTGGGGGATTAAAATTGGAACTGGGTGCTAGATTGGAATGTATGTAGTCATCGAATAATGATTCACAAAATTCTTCAGGTTCACAATAAACAATATCTCTAGTGGGTCTTTCAGGCATGTCATTTGTAATGATAGGCAATTGATTTGATGACTTTAATTTTTTATCACAAAAATATCTTTGTAAGTTTAACTTTCTGATAAACCTATTGAGGTCAACAAACAACTCAAACATATTATGTTTGTTGGAAGGACAAAATGAAAGTCCTCTGCTTAAAATACAGATCTCCTCATTGGTTAAGATGTGACTAGATAAATTAAAGATACCTTCTCTCATTTTCGCAAGTTTTTGTTTTTTGGTTGATTTTGCTCTACCTCTGCAGCCACGCTTGCGTAGCTTCTTTTTCTTGGGGTTGACACTGGGATGTATTCCTCTCTTATAGGTGTTCTGTCTAATTGTTTCAGGTGCATGGGTAACCTTCTCTGATTCGACTGAAAAGGATTTTGTTGTTTGTGCATCTGAAAAACCTGAGTGTTTCCAGGTTCAAAAAAATCTCCCCTATTATCTAATCTATGATTATATGTATGATGAGATCTGTTCTGTGATCTATTTTGTTCCTCATAATTTCTAGGTTCTATCATTGAATTGCCACTCTGTGGCTCTCTATATTCATAGTAAACATTAGGGGATTCAGTTCTCTTTCTATAGTTATTGGAGTAAAAACTCCCCATGTGATTTTCTGATTCCTTACTTTTATCCATATGTTCTTTTCTATGGTTATTCCCTGATTGGTAGTTATTTTGCCAATGATTTCCGTTTTTGAAATTGTAGTTCCCTTTGAAGTTAATATTTTTCTTCTTATCTTTAGGTTTTTTATAATTTACCCTATTCCAGTTTGGGGAACTGACCGCTAGTTGGTCTCTCTGATTTGTCAGTATGGGATTACTCTCATTATTGGGCTCTGTTGTAACGTCTATATTATCTGTTGGTAGAGTTCTATATATACAACCCTCTAGGTAATCTTTTTCATCTCTTGCTAATTTTTTAATTTTTATTTTAATTAATTTTTTCTGGAATGCATCAGATTTTTCTGTGACTTCCTTGATTTTAGCATTATACTCTGGATGTTGTTCGTATTTGTTTAATAATGATTGTAATTTCTCTATCTCAATTTCAATATTATTTAAAAGAGTGCTCCTGAATTCTATTAAAAGATCTATCAATTTAAGTGAACAATTTGTAAGTTGTTCTTGCCATTTAATCGTTAGTTCATTATCTTGTGTGAATGAGCACACTTTGGATAACCTTAATCCTCTCGGTATATGACCTTTTGCTTTATATTTTTTTAAAGTATCAATATCCCACCAGTGTCTGTGTTCACATTTTAAAGCTTCTTCAAGTTTATGTAGAAGCTGTGAAAAAGTGAGTTCCTCGTCATCCCTAGATAATTCCTCAAGTGGAGTGTCTAGATTACTAAGTGTGTGTCGAAAATGTATTCTTTGTTCCTTGCTTTGCATTGTAATGCAACTTTCTAAACAAGGAAGAAAAAAAGAGAGTGTATTTGTGTTGTGTAGAAAAACAACAATGTGTTAGCTGTGATATATAAGGTAATCTAAAATTTTGCCTTGTATATCCAATACAACTATTAGATATATTCTATTCCAAGTGAAATACAACTATGACGTATATAGTGATACTGTGTATAACATATAAAATCTCTATGGTCGCTCTCTAACAAAAGCCAGCAATCATCAAATGAAAATTAATATAAATAAAATTAGAGGCGCCCTTAATTACTAGCAGTGTTCCGCCAGTACTAATGTGCAAAGTGCTGAAAAAACTGTCATAAAAACAGTTGTAAATATTGTCAATAATACAACTAGAACAATAATAAAGAACAACCTACAAATAGAATTAAAACTTGTTAGGTTAGGAGTATCTTCATATAATATAGTATAGTTTGCTATAATGAATAAAACTATCTCTTTAACAATGTGTAATATGATAGTCCACACTCTCAGAGGTATTTATAGTCTCCAGGCCGCAATCTCATTCCAGAAAGGTGTTGGCAATCACAGGTTCTGTTCAAAAAAGAGAAAAGAGAGAAGAGGCGCCAAATGGTGTGTATCGTTTTGAATTCAGTAGGCCTTGCCCCCAAATAAAGACTACTTACAAAATTTCCAGCACTTGAGAAGTGCCACAAATGCCTTCTGAACTGTTAGCAGCCGTCCAGCTAGCTGAGATGTATCAAAACTGCGTCTATACTGTGCTGTTTAAGACAAAACAAACAAAAGTGCCACAATAGTGTGTATCAGTGTGATCATTTGATATAGCGCAACAAATGAAATGTACTCACAAGATGTAAGGCACTTGAGAAGTGCCACAAAAGCCTCCTGGACACTTTTCAGCTGTCCAGCTCACTGATAACATCGATCCCAGCTTCACTTGTTCGGCTTACACATGGGCTCCAATCCAGCACACTTAGATCTCCCTGCAGCTCAGTGTTCAGATGAGTGCAAGTATGGCTGCCAATATTGGATATACAAAGTTGCTAGAAATAGCCGTGCTGCTTGTACTGATTAGTAAAAAATGTATATTTATTAAAAACAAAGTTACACTACGCGTTTCTCGGTTACTTAGACCGCTTCCTCAGGTGTAATTTCAGATACAAAGTAGCAAAATTTTATAGCCCCATGTCGGCGTCTATCCTGACCCAGGGCGCATGCGTGAGTAACTAAAAAAACCTTAGCCAATCAGTGCCTAAGTTCGATTTGTCTCCGATGTGATAGGTTCTCACTAGGGGGCTTGTCCACTCTCGTCTGTGTGATGTATATTATCAGCACATATGTTAGTTTTCAACTGACATGTAAACAAATCGTAAGTGTTATATTACCATGTAGTAATGTTTCTCACGTCTTTATAGTATTACCTATTTATGGCACCAATTCACTAGAGTTAGTTAGTCATGCATTTACATATAGTAATTGATATAAAAAAAAAAATAAATAAAGATAAAAACATACTCAAAATACAAATATGTCCAAACATCTATAAGAATTATCTGAATTTAAAACCGCTATGATCGGACAGATAACCATATACTAGACTGGTGATAAAAATTAATAAAAATTAATAATATAACATAAAATATAGATTATTCTAAAGTATAAAACATAAATCAAATAATATATACCGATTGAATTATAACATGGCTGTTGCTAACATTGACATATACTGCAACTAATAATATGGGTCTTGTATATTAATTGAAAGCGGCCATGTCTATATTTTCGTTTAAGCCATGGGGTTGGAGCGTCTTAAGCTTCCAAATCCAAAATGTCTCTCTCTGTCTTAGATAGGTTAACCTATTTCTACCCCATTTAGGGGCAATCTGTTCTAATGGAAAAATATTGAAAAGATCAGTTTGTCCGTCGTGACAGTTTTTACTGTGTCTTGGAACACTATGGTTGGCCACCCCATTCTTAATATTTCTATTATGTTCCCCCCATCTCTTCTTTAGGGGTCTTGAGGACCTACCAATGTACTGGATTCCACATTGACATTCAAGGAGATATACCACATAACTTGAATCACAAGTGAATCTAGAATTAATTTCAAACTCTTCCTTCGTTGAGGCAGATTGAAATTTAATCCTATTGCCTGAAGTATATTTGCAAAGACCACAGTTCGGTCGATTACATCTGTAAAAACCCCTTTTGCCCATTGGCCAACTATTTGTGGTGATTCTTGTGTTGCTCCCTTTAATATATTTCTTCATTACCACCTTGCTTGGTGCTAATTTATTTTTTAATGTTGGAGCTCTCTTGAAAGTGCAGATAGGGAACTCTTCTAAAATGTTTTTAAGAATACAGTCATTTCTTAAAATATACCAATGTTTACACAAAATATGTTTAATTTTATGGTGGTTACTGTTGAATTTAGTGATAAATCTTAAATTGTTAGATTTGGGCTGTGTGTTTATGGATTTATTAACATTATTGCCATTAATATTCGTAATGCCTTCATTTTTCTTTTTAAAAAATTCCTCTCTATCTTTAATCCTAGCTTTTCTATAACCTTCTTCAATTAGGACTCTTGGGTAACCTTTTTCTAGAAATCTTGATCTTAAAGTCTCTGCCTGATCATCATAACTATTTAAAGTAGTGCAATTTCTGCGTATCCTGGAAAACTGGTTATACGGTATATTTTTAACCCAGGCTTTGTAATGATTGCTTTTGTAGTTTAAATAGCTATTTGTATCAACTGATTTGAAATATGTTTTGGTGGTTACTCGTCCATTTGCATCCCAGCTCAATATTAGATCCAGAAATTCTATGGAGTTCTTATTAATATTTGATGTTAATTTAAGGCCCATATTGTTGTTATTTAAGGATATAATAAATTCCTTTACGGAATCTTCAGTGCCATCCCATATCAGTAACAGGTCATCAATGAAACGGCCATAGTACACCAGGCTTGCCCCCAAAGGAGACTTGTATATATAATTCTCCTCAAATACCCCCATAAAATTCAGATAATTCTTATAGATGTTTGGACATATTTGTATTTTGAGTATGTTTTTATCTTTATTTTTTTTTTTTTTTATATCAATTACTATATGTAAATGCATGACTAACTAACTCTAGTGAATTGGTGCCATAAATAGGTAATACTATAAAGACGTGAGAAACATTACTACATGGTAATATAACACTTACGATTTGTTTACATGTCAGTTGAAAACTAACATATGTGCTGATAATATACATCACACAGACGAGAGTGGACAAGCCCCCTAGTGAGAACCTATCACATCGGAGACAAATCGAACTTAGGCACTGATTGGCTAAGGTTTTTTTAGTTACTCACGCATGCGCCCTGGGTCGGGATAGACGCCGACATGGGGCTATAAAATTTTGCTACTTTGTATCTGAAATTACACCTGAGGAAGCGGTCTAAGTAACCGAGAAACGCGTAGTGTAACTTTGTTTTTAATAAATATACATTTTTTACTAATCAGTACAAGCAGCACGGCTATTTCTAGCAACTTTGTATATCCAATATTGGCAGCCATACTTGCACTCATCTGAACACTGAGCTGCAGGGAGATCTAAGTGTGCTGGATTGGAGCCCATGTGTAAGCCGAACAAGTGAACCTGGGATCGATGTTATCAGTGAGCTGGACAGCTGAAAAGTGTCCAGGAGGCTTTTGTGGCACTTCTCAAGTGCCTTACATCTTGTGAGTACATTTCATTTGTTGCGCTATATCAAATGATCACACTGATACACACTATTGTGGCACTTTTGTTTGTTTTGTCTTAAACAGCACAGTATAGACGCAGTTTTGATACATCTCAGCTAGCTGGACGGCTGCTAACAGTTCAGAAGGCATTTGTGGCACTTCTCAAGTGCTGGAAATTTTGTAAGTAGTCTTTATTTGGGGGCAAGGCCTACTGAATTCAAAACGATACACACCATTTGGCGCCTCTTCTCTCTTTTCCCACTTTAAAAGACAGCCTAAGAATAGGTGAAATTTTCTGGGTGAGGATGGTAGCGATGGGCCTTAGCTGCCTGACCTCATATTGGCGACGCCCTGCCTGGATTGTTCGACTAGAGGAGAGTGTCAAGCCCTTACCTACTGTAGTGAGTACTGATTCTGCAGCCCTCATACCGGACGGGTTCCTGCGAACAGCTGATCAATTTGACCCTCGTGAACTGACACCATCCTGCATGACCTACCTGGGGCACGCACTCTCAAGCACAGGAGTGGGATAGGAGATGCCCACTACTGCAAGCGACTGTAATGCATAAAACCCTGGACTCTGGCAAACATGTAGGACAAATACCGTGAATACGGTGGGACATGCTACTTCTGCTCTGTTCTGTGGCCTAGCCCGTAAGATATATATGTGTGGCCCGGTGCCTGGCTTAAAGTGTATTTCTATTAATAGCTTAATGGTGTTTATTCATGTGACTGTGAAATCTGTCTTTTTTTAGGTTCATATGTTCATAATTTAGCATAGAATGTTGTATCTCTTTTTTGTTAGTTTTAATCGCAAGATACAGGTGTAATGGTTCATTTTTATATGTTATGAGGGGGACTAACTGTTACGGTGCAATTCGGGGATGAAGCAACTGGAAGCCCTTATATATTATTTTATATATTTTTGCTCCCCATACTTGCGGTTGGTGTTAAATACATATTCAGGCACCGGCCAATTACTTTTGATTTTTATTTTTATCTTTTTTGGTCTATACCGGACATGTCCACTAGGTGGGAGTACAACCACAATTCTGAGTTTGCTGGTGAAGTGGGTCCTTATTATTCTATCTGTAGTTACAACGTAGAAATAACTTGAACTAGGAAATAGCTTATGTTGAACTCCTGGAGATTTCTCAGAAAAGGATAGCATATTGTAATCAATATATATTAGATATTTACTAGCATTGTATAACGGTTTGCCACTTTATAGTGTCTGGAGTAACTTTAGGAGTTCTCGATGTTTTGAGCATTTGTGATTCAATATTCTGTGTATACATGAGTAGTACTCACTAACTAGTGAATTTTGCTTGTTTACCACTAACACTCACACTGTAATTGCTAGCTACTTCGTGGAAAAATTTTCCTATCTGATAGACCATCTAGGTGCAGGTCCTTCATGGACTTCTGACACCCTACTTAGGCCCTACAGTCATTAAGGACTATTCTAATAGATGAACATAAAATGTTAAAAATATAATACACCGAAGGTATTCATAATTTACGTCCCCTAGTTAGTTTCTATTTTGATGCTTCACCTAACATCTTACTCAGTTGCCCAAATTACCAACTTAACTTTGCTAACGCAGAACTGCTTGCCCAATGGGATTTTTTATAATATCATAGGTCCATGATGCACTTATTTATAGGTGAGTCCCCACCTAATATAGTTTTGTCACCTAATATGTTCTGAGAGTGGGAGGCGCTGTCTACGGCCGAGATATGCGCATCCCTACTCAACATTACAATTCACGTTGATTGTACTAGAATTTATAGTCTTTATCTTATCAAGATGTGCTTTGACATTGTACCTAGCTGAATGAATACACTTAGCTTCATTTTGTCAAAACCTATCTTGGATTTCTATATAGTGGTCATTTTCCATATGGCTTCTCTCAGACGGCTCCCCCCCCAGCTAATATAGCTTACTGGTTAAGCTTAGGGGCACAGACCCCACTCAAATCCCCTAACCCTATTTAAAAGTGTTTTGGATTAGTTTTCTATTGATATACCCCCCTTACCCTTTAAATTGAGGTGCTATCTTTACAAGTTTTGAGGAAGATTACAAACGAGCAGATGATATGTTTACTTACCTATGCGCACATGGCTATACTGTATTTAGGTTTCCATAGTTATTATACAGATTATTGTTTGCTATGCATTCTGTTTGTTGATGCAGATACTATATTTTATTGTAAAGTGATTCTTGAGACAAGTGAATCTTCAATGTATGATATGTGTTTTGAAAACCTCAATAAAAAAAAAAAAAAGTGTACACACCAATAAATTTAACTAAAAATATGAAAAAAAAAATAAAAAAATAAATAAATAAATACAAACTTAGCTGTGAAATAAAAATAAATCCTAAGATAGCTACAATGTAACTATTACTTATATTGTAGCTAGCTTAGAGTTTATTTTACAGGTAAGTATGTATTTAGTTTTAAATAGGAATTATTTAGTTAATGATAGTAATTTTTATTTAGATTTTTTTTAATTATATTAAAGTTAGGGGTGTTAGGGTTAGACTTAGGGTTAGGTTTATGGGTTAATAACTTTAGTATAGTGGCAGCGGTGTCATTGGGGGTGGCAGATTAGGGGTTAATAATATTTAACTAGTGTTTGTGATGTGGGAGTGTGGCGGTTTAGGGGTTAATATGTTTATTATAGTGGTGGCGATGTCCGGAGTGGAAGATTAGGGGTTAATAATTCTATTTTAGTATCTGCGATGCGGGAGGGCCTCGGTTTAGGGTTAATAGGTAGTTTATGGGTGTTAGTGTACTTTGTAACACTTTAGTTATGAGTTGCATGTTACAGCTTTGTAAAGTAAAACCCATAACGACTGACTTTCAATTTACGGTACGGATCTTGTAGTTATAGGCTGTACCGCTCACTTTTTGGTCAGACAGGCAAACTCTTAATACCGGCGCTATGGAAATCCCATTGAAAAATGACTTTTTAAAAAGTGCGGTAGTTACGTTGCGTGATGGCCAAAAAAGTGTGCGGTACAGCTGTACCTACAAGACTCGTAATACCGGCGGTAGGGAAAAAGCAGCGTTATACTCATAACGAAAAACTTGCAATCTAGCCATCTGGTATTTCTAGAGACCCCTAATAAAGTTTATTTTCCATTAGACAAGTTCTTCTTTAAAAAAAAATATAGGAATTTTGTCTGTAAAGTCAGGTGATCACTGTGGTAACAGTAAACACCTTCCAAGGAATAAAAAACAGTTTTCAATTCTGTACTGCACAATGGGGTCTCTATAATCTATGTTAAAACCCCCAAAATATTGGCCCTTATTTTACGTGTGGCTACCCTTGATTAGTAAGGTAATCACATTAACAGCAGTGGTCACATGGCCATTATTAACATTATTTACTAAAATCGAAGCAAAAATATATTTTAGTTACAGTTTTTGCTGCAGCTATCCCACATGCCATGAATTATAAATATAATAACGATAATAGGGATGGGCGATTGTGGTGAAAGTGCAATTTGCTTGGTAGAATGAATAGTCCTGTAAATATTTTGTTTGGACAATTAAATTTTGATAAGAACGAAAAATTATTACAATTTGTTAATCAAATGTTATTTCTGATTTGTGAATATCCCTTTAGTTTTCAAATGTTCATAAATAATTACGGTAGATTGAATATCTACATTCAAAATTTTGATTGTAACATTACATTTAACACATACTATTAAGAAGTTAAATAGTTTATGTGGTAGGGAATTTAGTAAATTGAAACATAATAGATACAAATATATTGATTCAAAATTTTCTATTTTGAATATTGCATAATTTGATTATATTTAAAGAGAACATTAGAAATACTATTACAAATATATTGATTAAAATTTTTCTAATTAGAATATTGCCCAATTCGATTTGAATTATGCAAGATTTGAATTACATTTTTTTATCCAATATAACATTTAAAGAGTGCATTAGAAATACTATTACATCAAACAAATGTTAGAATGTTGCACAAACATTCAAAATTAAAAAAAAAAAAAAAAATGTATTAAAATTTGTTTCATATTTTGAATGTTGCAAAACATTCGCCCGTCCCCAAATGGAATATTCTGAATCTGCAGTGCCTGCTGAAAACTCCCCCAATATATTATGTGTGGGTCACTCAAGTAAATTTGACTTACAATAGTAACATATTCTCACGCCCCATATTGCTGCAGTTTTAAACTCTATCTCTAAAGATAACTATCTACTGGAGGAGATGTTAGAAGCTCATATCTCAGTGCTGCAAAAAAACGGGTAAATCACTGGATATCCCTGAGAATTTTAAGACTCATATTACTCTTAAATAATTATATAAAAATCTATGCGAAAATTTTAGCCACGCAAATTAATAATATTCTTCCAAAGTTAATACACAATGATCAATCGGGTTTTGTCCCTGAAAGAGAAACTAGAGACAAAACCATTAAAGCACTACAATTAATAAATCATGTCCATTCTATATCCATGCACACACAATACTTCTAGCCATAGATGACGAAAAGGCGTTCGGCAGGGTGGATTGGAAATTCATGTCAGCCACCCTATCTAGATTTGATTTCAGTGCACCATTTATAGATAAAATATTAGCTTAATACATAATCCAACAGCAAAAATAAAAGTTAACAGTGATCTATCAAACTTCTTCAATATTTATATTGGAACTAGACAGTGATGTCCTTTATCTTCTATACTATTCATATTAACTATTGAAATACTAGCAAGCAGAATTAGAGCCAACCCTAACATTAGATGTATCCCCCTTAAAACACCTGAACACAAATTGTCCCTATTCGCCGACAATGTTCTATTATCTCTGGTAGACCCTCTACACTGACTAAATTACCTAGATAAAGAAAAAATGGAATACAGCAAATGGTCCAACTTCCTTGTGAATAGAAATAAATCAGAAATTCTTAACACTACAACTCTGGCCTCCTTTATACAACAAATACAACTGAAAAAAATTACCAGTTAGCTTTAAACTCTATCAAATATCTAGGCATCTATTTATCCTCTTCTATACAAGAGATGTATAATAAACATTACATACCCCTATTACAAACCATTAATTTATTGGCAGCATAAACCTTTACCATGGCTATGCAGAGTAGCAGCAGTTAAAATAACAATTTTACCAACATTTTTATACTTATTTCCAACAATGCCCATCACTATCCCATATAACTATTTTAAAGAAGCACAAGCCTTGATCAATAACTTTATTTGGGCTAGTTTATGACCTAAGAATGTCTATCCCACTATAATATAGACAGAAGGAGCAAGGAGGACTGGGAGTACCTCATCTGATACTCTACTACCAGGCAACCCACCTAGTAAGAATATGGAACTGGCATAGATGAAGGGTATATAAGCAGTGGGTAGGAACAGAAGAAGATCTGGCATCACTCACCAATCTGGGAATCCTATGAATGAAAGAAACATAGCTAAAAACAAACACCCACTTTTATTTAAAACCCTATCGATATGGGACACAATATTACAAAAAAATAAACACAACTCATCTATACCATCTCCACTCACTCCTCTCCTAGGAAATCCCAATCTAACACTAAATGGGACCAAAACAGAACCAGACCACTCAATATCTCAAAGCAATATACTGTACAATTTCCCAAAATTATCCAACAAAACACAATAAAATCTTTCATAGATCTAAAAGAAAAAATAGGACCCACGTTTAGACATTGGTTAGCTTACTTCAAAGTAAGAGATTATTTAAACAATCATAAACAAAAGTCAAATTATTTGAGGCAATTAACACCATTTGAGAAATGCGGCACCACAGGTTTCCCATCAAAACACCCACTCTAAATTCTACAAATTGCTACTAGATACTGACTCACACATACTCCCCACATTTACCAAAAAATGGGAAAAAGATCTCCAGATTACCTTAACACCACTGACGAATGGAAACAAATATTCTTAAATACTACCAAGAGCTCTATGTCAATATTAACAGTAGAAACCAACATTAAAATACTAACAAGATGGTATTTAACACCACATAGTCTACATCAGATATACCTAGGAGTAATAGATCGCTGCTGGAGAGGATGTGTGCGAGAGGGGCACCTTACAACACATCTGGTGGGAATGTAAACCAATAGAATTCTGTAATCTACTACATATAATTATCACTAAACTCCTAAATTGCCAAATGCCAAAAAACCCTACAACATATCTCCTAAACTCCAAAGTAAAAATGCCATGCAAGTTTCGCCAAGCCCTTTTCACAATACTAACCAACTCAGCAAAGAAACTAATCCCAAGATATTCGAAAAAAACACAAACACCTTCCATACAGCAATGGCCAAATTTAGTAATCTATACATTACAAGTAGAGCAAATTCAATACTCCTACCTGGAGTATTCAACAACAATTGAATCTTTCTGGTCTGCAGAAAAAGTCAAATTTATTTTAAGTAGTAATAACTAAGAGCATAATTACTCTAGAAGGAACTACACTAAAATAGAAAGAGTCACTGGGTGAGGTAACTTATATTTCCATATTTCAAACAGGAAAATACACTTGATACTGGAATCTACCGGGAAACCGTCAACTAATTTGTGATCTGATGACTAATTTCCTTTAATTACCTTGAAATAATCAAAATCTATGACAGCTTGAAACAGAACAAATTATAGTGGAGCAAATATGAGTAAATGTACTTTATTGGCCTTGTTTATACTTCTTCTTTACATCTTCTTTTCTTTAATTCTCTTTTGTTACTTTCTCTATTTTTTCTCCTATTTGTTTGGGGATTGCAGGACACTAGGATGGTATGCTATGAATCTGAAACAACCTACCAATGGTACCTTAAGACTGTGTTCATAGTTGACTCTGTAAGTTTGCATAATATGTACTGACTTTACTGCAAATACCATATTGTGCCAATATGTAAAAGTTTATAAAAAATAATAATATTAAAAATACAGACTGGGTGGCATTTCTAATTGCAATGAAGATAACAAAGAATATGGATTAGTGTAGAAAATAAACAGACAAACAAAAGTAAAAAAGAAAGAGAATAATGGTATATGATATAAGAAAAATAAAAGGGAAAAAGGGAAAATAACTAAAATAAATGAAAGTAAAATACATGTATAAGTGGGAAAACGGACTGAAAATAAAATTAAAATTGATATTTAATAGAAATGGATTAACCACTTTAATGCACATGACAAGCTTTTGCTTATCATGTGCAATGCAATCTGTGCGAGCCCTTTTCGTCATGCAGGGGGATTACCGATCAAACTCTGTTTTCGGTGATCCCTCTACTACAGGCTGGGGATCATTAGTGGCCGAGTGGATAGCACTCCTAGGCTTCATGAGAATGCTGGTGACATCACCACGTACGCAGATGGTGACATCACAAAAGGCGCAGATCCAGGAAGCTTAGTGTAGCTAGAAGGGAGCTGGATGGGGGGGGAGGTTTTTCAAACCCCTCAATCTCAGCTCCCTTAGCAGCTACAAACCTCCAAGACCCCTGATTTGAACGAGAATCCCCTGATCTTGGAAAGGTACTACAAAAAAGAGGTTAAAAAATAAAGCACAAACTAAACACAATGGGAACTGCTTTTGAATGTGATATTATATGCACACAGACCCATAATAAAGTTCTCTCAAAAAAAAAATATATGAATTTTGTCTGTATAGTCAGGTGATCACTGTGGTAACAGTAAACACCTTGCAAGAAAAAAAAAGTGTTTTCAATTCTGTGCTGCACAATGGGGTCTCTATAATCTATGTTAAAACCCCCAAAATATTGGCCCTTATTTTATGCGTGGCTACCCTTGATTAGTAAGGTAATCACTTTAACAGCAGTGGTCACATGACAATTGTCAAAATTATTTACTAAAATCGAAGCAAAAATATTTTTTTTTACAGTTTTTGCTGCAGCTATCTCATATGCCATGAATTATAAATATAATAATGGTATTAGTGATGGGCGAATGTGGTGAAAGTGCAATTTGCTTAATTGTCCTGTAGACATTTCGTTGTGGACCATTAAATGTTGATAAGAATGAAAACTGATTAAAATTTGTTAATCAAACGTTATTTCCGATTTGCGAATATCCCTTTTGTTTTCAAATGTTCATAATTAGATTGAATATCTACATTCACAATTTTGAATGTAACATTCAATTTAACACATACTATTCAAAAGTTCAATAGTTAATGTGGTAGGGAATTTACTAAACTGAAACATAATAGATACAAATATATTGGTTAAAAAAAAATATTTTGAATATTGCATAATTCGAACATTATATTTAAAGAGATCATTAGAAATACTGGCCTAGATTTGGAGTTTGGCGTTAGCCGTGAAAACCAGCGTTAGAGGCTCCTAACGCTGGTTTTAGGCTAACTCTGTTATTTGGAGTCACTCAAAAAAGGGTCTAACGCTCACTTTTCAGCCGCGACTTTTCCATACCGCAGATCCCCTTACGTAAATTGCGTATCCTATCTTTTCAATGGGATTTTTCTAACTCCGGTATTTAGAGTCGTGTCTGAAGTGAGCGTTAGAAATCTAACGACAAAACTCCAGCCGCAGGAAAAAAGTCAGTAGTTAAGAGCTTTCTGGGCTAACGCCGGTTTATAAAGCTCTTAACTACTGTATTCTAAAGTACACTAACACCCATAAACTACCTATGTACCCCTAAACCGAGGTCCCCCACATCGCCGCCACTCGATTAAATTTTTTTAACCCCTAATCTGCCGACCGCCAACTACGTTATACTTATGTACCCCTAATCTGCTGCCCCTAACACCGCCGACCCCTATATTATATTTATTAACCCCTAACCTGCCCCCCACAATGTCGCCGCCAGCTACCTACACTTATTAACCCCTAATCTGCCGACCGCAAAGCGCCGCCACCTACGTTATCCTTATGTACCCCTAATCTGCTGCCCCTAACACCGCCAACCCCTATATTATATTTATTAACCCCTAATCTGCCCCCCACAACGTCGCCTCCACCTGCCTACATTTATTAACCCCTAATCTGCCGAGCGGACCTGAGCGCTACTATAATAAAGTTATTAACCCCTAATCCGCCTCACTAACCCTATAATAAATAGTATTAACCCCTAATCTGCCCTCCCTAACATCGCCGACACCTAACTTCAATTATTAACCTCTAATCTGCCGACCGGAGCTCACCGCTATTCTAATAAATGTATTAACCCCTAAAGCTAAGTCTAACCCTAACACTAACACCCCCCTAAGTTAAATATAATTTTAATTTAACAAAATTAATTAACTCTTATTAAATAAATTATTCCTATTTAAAGCTAAATACTTACCTGTAAAATAAACCCTAATATAGCTACAATATAAATTATAATTACATTGTAGCTATTTTAGGATTAATATTTATTTTACAGGCAACTTTGTAATTATTTTAACCAGGTACAATAGCTATTAAATAGTTAATAACTATTTAATAACTACCTAGTTAAAATAATTACAAAATGACCTGTAAAATAAATCCTAACCTAAGTTACAATTAAACCTAACACTACACTATCATTAAATTAATTAAATAACATACCTACAATTACCTACAATTAAACCTAACACTACACTATCATTAAATTAATTAAATAAAATACCTACAATTACCTACAATTAAACCTAACACTACACTATCAATACATTAATTAAATACAATATCTACAAATAACTACAATGAAATAAACTAACTAAAGTACAAAAAATAAAAAAGAACTAAGTTACAAAAAATAAAAAAATATCTACAAACATAAGAAAAATATTACAACAATTTTAAACTAATTACACCTACTCTAAGCCCCCTAATAAAACAACAAAGCCCCCCAAAATAAAAAATGCCCTACCCTATTCTAAATTACTAAAGTTAAAAGCTCTTTTACCTTACCAGCCCTGAACAGGGCCCTTTGCGGGGCATGCCCCAAGAAGTTCAGCTCTTTTGCCTGTAAAAAAACATACAATACCCCCCACCCAACATTACAACCCACCACCCACATACCCCTAATCTAACCCAAACCCCCCTTAAATAAACCTAACACTAAGCCCCTGAAGATCTTCCTACCTTATCTTCACCATACCAGGTTCACCGATCCGTCCTGAAGAGCTCCTCCGATGTCCTGATCCAAGCCCAAGCGGGGGGCTGAAGATGTCCATGATCCGGTAGAAGTCTTCATCCAAGCGGGGCAGAAGAGGTCTTCCATCCGATTGAAGTCTTCATCCAAGCGGGGCAGAAGAGGTCTTCCATCCGATTGAAGTCTTCATCCAGGCGGCATCTTCTATCGACATCCATCTGGAGCGGAGCGGCAGCATCCTGAAGACCTCCGACGCGGAACATCCATCCTGGCCGACGACTGAACGACGAATGACGGTTCCTTTAAATGACGTCATCCAAGATGGCGTCCCTCGAATTCCGATTGGCTGATAGGATTCTATCAGCCAATCGGAATTAAGGTAGGAATATTCTGATTGGCTGATGGAATCAGCCAATCAGATTTAGCTTGCATTCTATTGGCTGATCGGAACAGCCAATAGAATGCGAGCTCAATCTGATTGGCTGATTGGATCAGCCAATCGGATTGAACTTGATTCTGATTGGCTGATTCCATCAGCCAATCAGAATATTCCTACCTTAATTCCGATTGGCTGATAGAATCCTATCAGCCAATCGGAATTCGAGGTACGCCATCTTGGATGACGTCATTTAAAGGAACCGCCATTCGTCGTTCAGTCGTCGGCCAGGGTGGATGTTCCGCTCCGGATGGATGTCGATAGAAGATGCCGCCTGGATGAAGACTTCAATCGGATGGAAGATCTCTTCTGCCCCGCTTGGATGAAGACTTCAATCGGATGGAAGACCTCTTCTGCCCCACTTGGATGAAGACTTCTACCGGATCATGGACATCTTCAGCCCCCCGCTTGGGCTTGGATCAGGACATCGGAGGAGCTCTTCAGGACGGATCGGTGAACCTGGTATGGTGAAGATAAGGTAGGAAGATCTTCAGGGGCTTAGTGTTAGGTTTATTTAAGGGGGGTTTGGGTTAGATTAGGGGTATGTGGGTCGTGGGTTGTAATGTTGGGGGGTATTGTATGTTTTTTTTACAGGCAAAAGAGCTGAACTTCTTGGGGCATGCCCCGCAAAGGGCCCTGTTCAGGGCTGGTAAGGTAAAAGAGCTTTTAACTTTAGTAATTTAGAATAGGGTAGGGCATTTTTTTATTTTGGGGGGCTTTGTTGTTTTATTAGGGGGCTTAGAGTAGGTGTAATTAGTTTAAAATTGTTGTAATATTTTTCTTATATTTGTAGATATTTTTTTATTTTTTGTAACTTAGTTCTTTTTTATTTTTTGTACTTTAGTTAGTTTATTTCATTGTAGTTATTTGTAGATATTGTATTTAATTAATGTATTGATAGTGTAGTGTTAGGTTTAATTGTAGGTAATTGTAGGTATTTTATTTAATTAATTTAATGATAGTATAGTGTTAGGTTTAATTGTAACTTAGGTTAGGATTTATTTTACAGGTAATTTTGTAATTATTTTAACTAGGTAACTATTAAATAGTTCTTAACTATTTAATAGCTATTGTACCTGGTTAAAATAATTACAAAGTTGCCTGTAAAATAAATATTAATCCTAAAATAGCTACAATGTAATTATAATTTATATTGTAGCTATATTAGGATTTATTTTACAGGTAAGTATTTAGCTTTAAATAGGAATAATTTATTTAATAAGAGATAATTAATTTTGTTAGATTAAAATTATATTTAATTTAGGGGGGTGTTAGTGTTAGGGTTAGACTTAGCTTTAGGGGTTAATACATTTATTAGAATAGCGGTGAGCTCCGGTCGGCAGATTAGGGGTTAATAATTGAAGTTAGGTGTCGGCGATGTTAGGGAGGGCAGATTAGGGGTTAATACTATTTATTATAGGGTTAGTGAGGCGGATTAGGGGTTAATAACTTTATTATAGTAGCGCTCGGCAGATTAGGGGTTAATAAGTGTAGGCAGGTGGAGGTGACATTGTGGGGGGCAGATTAGGGGTTAATAAATATAATATAGGGGTCGGCGATGTTAGGGCAGCAGATTAGGGGTACATAAGGATAATGTAAGTAGCGGCGGTTTACGGAGCGGCAGATTAGGGGTTAATAATAATATGCAGGGGTCAGCGATAGCCGGAGCGGCAGAATAGGGGTTAATAAGTGTAAGGTTAGGGATGCTTAGACTCGGGGTACATGTTAGAGTGTTAGGTGCAGACGTAGGAAGTGTTTCCGATTAGCAAACAATGGGGCTGCGTTAGGAGCTGAACGCGGCTTTTTTGCAGGTGTTAGGTTTTTTTTCAGCTCAAACAGCCCCATTGTTTTCTATGGGGGAATCGTGCACGAGCACGTTTTTGAGGCTGGCCGCTTGCGTAAGCAACTCTGGTATCGAGAGTTGAAGCTGCGTTAAAAATGCTCTACGCTCCTTTTTTGGAGCCTAACGCAGCCTTTATGTGGACTCTCAATACCAGAGTTATTTTTATGGTGCGGCCAGAAAAAAGCAGGCGTTAGCTACGCGGGTCCTTACCGACAAAACTCTAAATCTAGGCCAGTGCTATTACTAATATATTGATTAAAAATTTTCTAATTAGAATATTGCCCAGTTCGATTTGAATTATGCAAAATTTGAATTACATTTTTTTATCCAATATTACATTTAAAGAGTGCATTAGAAATACTATTACATCAAACAAATGTTAGAATGTTGCACAAACATTCAAAATTAAAAACGAACAAGTAAATGTGTTAAAATTCGTTTAATTTTTTTTTAATGTTGCAAAACATTCGCACCTCCCTAAATGGTATAGTCTGAATCTGCAGGGCCTGATGAAAAAAATAACTATATATTTTGTGTGGGTCACTCAAGTAAATTTGATTTACAATATTAACATATTCTCACGCCCCATCTTGCTGCAGTTTTCAACTCTCTATCTACCGAAGGAGATGTTAGAAGCTCATATCTCCGTACTACAAAAAAACAGGTAAATCACTGGATATCCCTTAGATTTTTAAGACCCATATCACTCTTAAATAATGATAGGGTTTAAATGTAGGTAGCAATAAAAGCTTAAAATTGGCTCAGCACTGGGGTGTAAAAAAGGCTTAGCAGAGAAAATGGTAAAATATAATATTTTATAAATATAGTAAAAAAAATAATAATAATAAATAAAAATAATATATATAAATGCATAGAGGTTCTTAACTTCTGCATTCAGCAGAATAAAGACAAAGGTGAGTTTCCTTATTGGACTATTTATGAACATAAATGTTTGATGGTCTTATGCTATATATGGTTTTACTTTGTTCTATGTTATCTTTAAAGGCTGCATTTGAATAGTAAAATAAAGTAAGCAAAATATGTGTCTCTAGTCTTGTAATAAAACTGAGGTAATATAAAATTCCTGCTGCTATTGTAAGCCTATTTATGGTTTTGGGTTAGGCTAGTGTACTTACCTGAGTTGGTACACAATACTTTGTTTTGTTTACCAGACATTATCTATTCTTCATTCCTGCTTTTAGTGTCTTATAGCTAGGATCTAAGGAACTGTCAACTGTGATCATTATACATTACAAGTACATTACTTGTCTGTTGAAAAGAGCCTTGTCATAGTGTTGCTATTTATTTTCACCTAGAAATGTTCTAAATAATGCTTAAAGGGTTCTAGATGTAGGATAGTGGCCATAAGTCCCAAAGCAGAGAGGTTGTTAGAGAGAGGCCTCAAATATCCATCCCTCATGTTTTAGCATAATGCGCTATCAAAGAAAGACACATTCTTATACTTAATAGTTCTAAAAAGATCTTTATAATCTAATGTACAGAAATAACATTTGTTCATTATGCCCTTAAAGGTATGGTAAACACCAAAAAAGTTATTGTGTAAAAAGATAGATAATCCCTTTATTTAGCATTCCCCAGTTTTCCATAACCAACACTGTTATATAAATATACTTTTTACCTCTGTAATTACCTTGTATCTAAGCTTCTGTTGACTGCCTCCTTATCTCAGATCTTTTGACAGTCTGGCATTTCAGGCAATTGGTTCTGACTCTTAAATAACTTCACGTGCGTGAGCACAGTGTTATCTAATATGAAACACATGAACTAACACTCTTTAGCTGTGAAAAACTGTCAAATGCAGTCAGATGAGAGGTGGCCTTCAAGCGCTAAGAACTTAGCATATGAGCCTACCTATGTTTAGCTTTAAACTAAGAATAACAAGAGAACAAATCAAATTTGATAATAAAAGTAAAGTAGAAAGTTGTTTAAAATTGCATGCCCTTTCTGAATCATGAAAGTTTAATTTGGACTTTACTATCCCTTTAATTATGTCTATTAACATTACAGTAATTCAACATTTAGATTATTACCTAGTGGTCTCACATAAAATTTGTTTAGCCTTGATGTTTGCAGTTTGTGTACTGTAATTAGGCATGAGAGTGTCATTACTGCTATTAAGATAGCTTTAGATACTTGCTCAATGTACACTGAGGAGTAACTATTGAAGAACTATTAAGAATTGTGCTTTATTATAATATTTTTTGGTTTCAGGGACAAGGGACAGTCATGGGATTCAAAGTTGCCCCCACCTACATCAACACATACATGAACACATATGAAGAAAAATTTGTGTATGAGAATAAATTGTTTTAAAAATATGCAACCACTTGGTGGTGCTATATAGATGATGCGTTTGGTGTGTGGTTTGTATGGATGGGCAAATGTTTTGGAACATTTGAAAAATGAAACAAATTTGAATACATTAGTTTGTTTCGAATTTCGAATATTTGTACAACATTCTAACATTCGTTTAATGTAATAGTATTTCTTTGATTTCTTTAAATGTAATATTCAATAAAAAAAATTCTAATGGGAGCTAACTCTTGAAGCGGCAAGATGCGTCTTGATGAAGCTGCTGAACATAATAGAAAGATTTTAACGATTTAAAATTACTGAGTAAAATTTGATGCAACTAATGCTTTACAGTTGAAATCAGAAATATCACACATATTTCGACTGAAGTTCGGAAGTGGAAATTTGACTGTTATCTTGACCTATGCTCTTCAAGAATATAACTCTCCCAGTGACCCGGGTTATGAAATGCAGCGATATTTGTTTATTCATTAAGCGAAGAGCAGTGTTTGAAGATATCTAGCTACGACTAGCCCATCCACCTTATGTTCACTGCAAGAGCCTATCATGGAGGTTAACATGTATGTTCTGACTGGACTGTGTGGCCTACTGGATTCCTTTCAAGCTGTATTGGAAGATACACTCAAGATGGCATTTCAGTTTCCAGATGATTCTAATATGACGCTGATTCTTCAGCCTCATCCTATTTCGTTGAAGCAGGGCGGTGGCAGCGCTTTGGGGCCCCGGCGCTTGTTACATACTTCCTGCACACCTCAGAGTGATCTGGAGCTTGGTCGCTTTACAGTGGAGGAGGTGATGAGATCCGTTGCATCAGCGAATACCGATTGCGGCTTTGACATTAACATTCGGAGTGACATGAAGTCCATTGCTGACACGGAAGAAACCTGTGGTAAGGACAGAGCAACAAGCTGCAAGACAACAGAGCGACACCAGACAGATGGGAATCTGATATGTATAGGGACCGCAACTTGTTACCCCTTTGTAGTGTACGGATATACAGTTCTTGACTGCCTGGTCATTATGATCACTCAGCTGAATTGCCAGTTTTTATGGGGACATCAGCAGACATGGCAATGTGTGAGGATTGTTAAGTCTGGGATGATCCGTTCATTAGGCCCGACATAGCTTCTAAATGATGGTGCAGGACGTTATAAAGGTTATCAGTTTGCAGTTTATGTCAAGTACTATTCTATCCCCTTTGGACTATATCACAGAATAAACTCTTTCAGGAGTTTTTTTCTTTGTTCATCACAAGTTCACTGTTTATTTTATGTTAATGTTTGTTTTCATATTTGACCATTATATTTGTGTTTTTACTGAGAAATCATTTATACACACTTTCTTGTTTAGGTTTGCCTGTTGGTGAATAAGTTTCTCGATAGTCATCCCCAATTGCTTTCAGAGAATATATATGTACTGTAGACTCCACTTACAAGATTGCAGGACGTTATAAAGGTTATCAGTTTGCAGTTTATGTCAAGTACTATTCTATCCCCTTTGGACTATATCACAGAATAAACTCTTTCAGGAGTTTTTTTCTTTGTTCATCACAAGTTCACTGTTTATTTTATGTTAATGTTTGTTTTCATAGTTGACCATTATATTTGTGTTTTTACTGAGAAATCATTTATACACACTTTCTTGTTTAGGTTTGCCTGTTGGTGAATAAGTTTCTCGATAGTCATCCCCAATTGCTTTCAGAGAATATATATGTACTGTAGACTCCACTTACAAGATTGCAACCAATCTATTTTTTCAGAGACCAGATTAACAATACCTAGTATCATTGTCACCTTATTGTGTTAGATTTGAGTAGGATGGTCTCAATCCTAAAATTACCCTCTCTACCTAATCCACCTACCTAGCTGTGCTCTCAGCGGCCAAGTTAGCATGGCACCTATATTCTATGTTTGAGAGGAGTGTAATTTGAACCATTAAGTTAGTCTAACACCTGTTGTATTATATGGCTCAATATTAGTTGGGATACTACCCTGCTCTGATGTTTGGTCAAGGTATATATAATTGGGACGCTTTATAGTTCTATTACTATCCATGAATGTTGCTTGAACTATTCCATATAACACTTATGGAGCCCATCCCAGACTTAGTTTAAACTTGAAGAGGGTTTGTTATTATATTATTATGTCTCAGTTAACATCTGGTTTCCTCCCAAGCCCGAATTATCTCACTCATCTGACTTATCTGGGCTTGTTAACTTATACTGAATTTATAGTTTAAACACTGCTCCCTAGCTATTCATATTTGATTTATGATGTGATAGGTTAGAAACCATAGACTGTACAAGAGCCCCTATTAGTTATAATGTGTTTTCATAATAGTGGCTTTTTCTCCCCCCCCCCCCCCCCCCCCCATGTTTACTGGTTAAACAAAAGGAACGCAGATTCCATAGAACCTTCCTTCATACCTGTTATACTTTTACATTAATATAGCGGCTATTAAGTATCTCTTCCCTATTCTATCTGCCACTTCCTTTATTATGTTGCATTTGAACGTCTGAGGCCACACTGGTCCATATTTGTATTTAAAGGAATAGGTAGTGGAATATATAAATAAAAATGAGGTCTCATTCTTATAATTCAATTTAAGGGACAGATTGTTAGAGCAAGCAATGTTATTGACACACGTTTATAATTTAAGCATTTAGCTATGATTGGCTTATGAGTTAGAGACATGTTAAATCAGAGCTGTCCTGGTATTCAATGTTGGGCTAACTTATATTACAGTCTTTATGTTGATTATTAGTTATTATGCTTCTTTTTCTGTTAAATATAGTCTTCTCTTTTATTGCAACATGTTCCCTGAAAAACTTTGAATTTTCAATTTATGATATGTGATCTGAAAACCTCAATAAAAAATGTAAAAAAAAAAAATTTCCAATAATTTAATTCAAATTATGCGATTTTCGAATTTGAAAATGTTTAATCAATATATAATTTATTTCTAATGCTCTATTTAAATGTAATATTAGAAAAAGAAACATTCTAGTTGTTATATTTATATCTATTATGTATCAATTTACTAAATTCTCTACCACATCAACTATTGAACTTCTGAAATTAACATTTGAAAACTGGAAATAACATTCGATTAAACTAATTAAACTTTCAGCACATTCACCCAATCGCCAAGTGCTTGGGCGACATTAGATCCCTTGAGACTTTTGTACATGATTTAAACTGCTGTACCAAATCAATCAAATGTACCTGTGGTGACCTATAGTTTAAAACAAGGGAATGTTCTTGATACCACAGTTTATTTTAGAGAAGGTGGGTTAAGGATAGATCTGTACATTAAACCAACAGACAGGAACAGTATATTAAATTATGAAAGCTTTAACCCACAAACTACTCTGAAATCTGCCACCCAAAGTAAATTTTCAAGGGTTAAAAGAAAAGTGTCAGAAAAATAAAGATTACAGGATAGGCTTCAAGATATAGGTAAAAAGTGTGTAGCAAGAAGCTACCCATTAAGACTAATCCAGGAAGAATTAAATAACTCACAGAACTCCAATACTAAAGGTAAAGTAAAAAAAGAAAGAGGCAAAAGACTCCTGTTTATTGAGAGTTATTTAGATTATAATAAAAGGATTAACAGTATTTAAAAAAAAAAAACATTGGCCTATTCTTAGACAATCATGTGATTGCAGAGTTCTCTTTGCCTCCTATGCCAACTTTAGGCGAAGAAGGAATAGCACAGATGAGCTTATGCACTCTGATGTAGGAGGGTGTAAACAGATGAGGCAAAGCTAAATCACGGGTTGAAATGGGTTGTTATATTTGTTAAAACTGCAATGTCAAGTTACACTATTGTACCTATTTGTATGTGGTCCTCACTCTTTAAAACCTCATTGAAAAAATCTATGATTTGAGTATTGTTACAGAAATTTCAAATGCTACTGCTTTATAGTTCTCAAGGCACATGCTGGGAGGGTTATTAATGATGGATAAGGGTACTTATAGGAGCCAAATAGAGTTGTTAGATTTAGTGAGTGGGTCCCTTATATTTGCCGAAGGTGTTGTATAGGGAGGTGCTTACAGTTAAGGCTGCATTTGCAGTGGGGGTTGCAAATAGGATAGAAGCAGTGGGTTATTGTGTCAGCAGTTAGGGTTATTTGCCATGAAGATACCTGTTGTATAGGGAGGTGCTTACAGTTAAGGCTGCATTTGCAGTGGGGGTTGCAAATAGGATAGAAGCAGTGGGTTATTGTGTCAGCAGTTAGGGTTATTTGCCATGAAGATACCTGTTGTTAGGAATAATTGCGTTGGAGGAACAAGTCAAGAATTGTCAGGTTGTGGTTAGGGTTAAGTACACTTAGGGGACATCAGCTAAACAATTAAAAAGACCAGCAAAGGAAGGATGTCACAACCACACTGTTCGGAGGTCCAGGGCTGACAGGTGCTCTGAAGAAGTCTGTTGCTGCAGAAGACAGAAGCCATGCTAAATAGGTTCAGAATAGCGTGGTTGGTTCTCTGGATGCTAACATTTGCTCATATAGGGCTAGTTTACAAGTGAGCCAAAAAAATATTGGTGTTATTGAGCACTAACAATGCTCAAATTAAATTAATAGCGCTCCTCTTCTTGAGCTTTTATTACAAGTTTGAACTGAAATGTTAGCGCCCAAGTAAAAGACTCAGGTGTGTTAAGATCTGAATGTTGAACAGTGAGGCCACGCTAAATCCCTTTCCCCATTGACTTTTATGGGACGTGTTACAAAAGCTTCTTATGACTTTGATTGCGATCTAACCTGAAGGTACGCTAGGAAAATTGCACTAAAGCCAAAGGTGTGTTAAGAATACTTTAAATACCTTTGTTCTTTACTTATAACAAAATTTTCTTTTTTAAAATATATATTTCTTTATATATCTGTATATTTTTTTGAGATATATATAACTATATATAACTTTAGCTATACCTATATGAATAGATGATAGATATTTTAAAAATAAGAACAAAGGTATTTAAAAAACAAACAAACATATTTTATTTGTTTAAAATTATTAATTTATATGTCAACGTGTTTGACTAAACAGGCTCAATTCCTTTGTTATTTCACCATCATTTAAGCAGGTAAAAGGTCTGGAGTTGATTCAAGGTGTGGCATTCACATTTGGAAGTATGAACATGTGTTCAAAGGAGTTCTCAATGCAAGTGAAACAGACTATCCTTAGGCTGCAGAAAAAAAATCCATCAGAGAGATAGCAGGAACATGAGAATAAAAGCACTGGTGAGCTCTGCAACACAAAAAGGCCTGGACGTCCAAGGAACACACCAGTGGTGGATGATCGTTGGATCCTTTACATGTTAAAGAAAAACCCATTCACAACATTCAGCCATGTAAAGAACACTCTCCAGGAAGTGGGCATATCATTATCCAAGTCTACCATAAAAAAAGACTTCACAAGAGCAAATACAGAGGCTTCGACACAAGTTGCAAACCATTCATAAGCCTCAAGAATAGAGAGGCCAGATTAGACTGTGCCAAAAAAATCTAAAAACGTCAGCCCCGTTTTGTAACAGCATTCTTTGGACAGATTAAACTAAGATGGGAAGAAAAAATATGGAGAAGGCTTGGAACGGCTCATGATCTGAAGCATATCACATCATCTGTAAAACATGGTGTAGGCAGTGTGATGGCATGGGCATGCATGGCTTCCAATAACACTGGGTCACTAGTGTTTATTGATGATGTGACAGAAGACAGAAGCAGCCAGATTAATTCTGAAGTGTCGAGATATATTGTCTGCTCAGATTCAGCCAAATTGATTGGACGATGACCCAAAACATTCTGCAAAAGCAAAGAAGTGGAATATTCTGCAATGTCCGAGTCAATCAACGGATCTTAACCCGATAGAGCATGCATTTCACTTGCTGAACACAAAACTTAGAGGGACACTGAACCCAAATTTTTTCTTTTGTGATACAGATAGAGTATGAAATTTTAAGTAACTTTTTAATTTACTCCTATTATCAAATTTTCTTCATTCTCTTGGTATCTTTATTTGAAATGCAAGAATGTAAGTTTAGATGCCGGCCCATTTGTTGGTGAACAACCTGGGTTGTTCTTGCTGATTGGTGGATAAATTCATCCACCAATAAAAAGTGCTGTCCAGAGTTCTGAACCAAAAAGAAAAACTTTAGATGCCTTCTTTTTCAAATAAAGATAGCAAGAGAACGGAGAAAAATTGATAATAGGAGTAAATTAGAAAGTTGCTTAAAATTGCATGCTCTATCTGAAAGAAAAAAAATTGGGTTCAGTGTCCCTTTAAGGCAGAAAGACCCACGAACAAACAACAACTGAAGACAGCTGCAGTAAAGGCCTGGCAAAGCAACACAAAGGAGGAAACCAAACATTTGGTGATGTCCATGCGTTCCAGACTTTACACAGTCATTGCCTGCAAAGGATTCTCGGCAAAGTATTAAAAATTAACATTTTATTTATTATTGTGTTAATTTGTCCAATTACATTTGAGCCCCTGAAATAAGGGCACTATGTATGAAAATGGTTGCAATTCCTAAACGTTTCATACAATATTTTTCTTCAACCCCTTGAATTAAAGATGAAAGTCTGCGCTTTTATTGCATCTCGGTTGTTTCATTTCAGATCCATTGTGGTGGCGCCAGAATTATAAAAATTGTGTTAGTGTCCAATTATCTACGGACCTAACTGTATATGAGTGTAATACATTATTTTAATATATTTTCGGGTATTTTTTGTTTTTGTTTTGTTGCTCTAACACTAAAGGTGTGCTTTTTTTCGTGCTGTTGTGTGTTGTGCTTCAGTGCAACACATAACTTTCTTCTTGTAATGTAAGCCATGATATCTATGGAAAGCATAGGGCAAGCTAAAGGGATATCGTCCACACTAAACATTCACTGGTTATTCTTCTTTATCACGGACTTGTAATATCAATTTGCGTGCTAATCCCAGCGCGGCCCACCAATATTGATAGTGCACTCTGCTAGTCAATTGTATGCAACAACTTGCTTGTAGAATGTTTTTAATGAATCTGCTTTGGTACCTTACAGTAATCTTGGTAACTTCTACAACAGATAGAGGCTTTTCTGCAAAAAAACAGTGGTGACGGCCATAGATTAGTCGCCCGCCAGATGATGAAATTAGTTGTCTGATGGTGTAGTCACATAGCAAAAACGCAAATTGTGACATTTTTTATGTTTTTTGGGCAAGTGAAATGAGTGATAACACTCCATATGAGACTCATTGCTTTACAGCATGTAGTATAGTGTATTATTTTAATGTAATATTAATCACTGGGGTGCACTTGTTTCTTTTTTAGCTCTTACTCTTTTATTTTATAGATTTATTTCTACTACTTTTAGGACAATGTGCTTTAGGACTATAGACACAGATTCTGCAGATAACACCAACATACTCATCATGTCTGACCATATTTTTTTCAGTGTAGGCTAAATTTATCCTAAGGATTGTTTTATTCATATCCTAGGCATTTTTAAATTCCTTGCAGTATTTTTGAAGACTATTGGATGAAATTACTTAATTATGTAAAATTAATATCTAACATTAATCGCTTTTTATTATTCAGTTATTGTTTTTTTTTTTATTGCCGCAAAGTATCACAAAATAAATCCTGTATTTTACAACTAGAATTGTTGCTTGTAATTCTCTATTGCATTTCAGTTTTCTGACATTTATTCTTCACTGTTTCCGTAGATGAGGATCCAGTTTCTTATTGGTTCCTCTATAGGAATTTTTCTTCCAGTACTTGCAACGTTTAAATGTTTACTCATGAGGCTTTGGTTTGAACCCCTTCCTCAAACTGTCTGGAGATGACCCTAAAACGAAACAAATAAACATTTGAAAGTTGCAAGTAAAGTGCCTATATATATATATAGCTAGATAGATATCTATGTAAATATATACAGATATATAGTGTATATATATATATATATATATATATATATATATATACTGTATATACATACAGTATGTGTATTTATGTGTTTATATATGTATGCATGTGTGCACATATTTATATGCATATATAAACAAATAAATACACATGTATACATATACAGTTGCAAGAAAAAGTATGTGAACCCTTTAAAATGATATGGATTTCTGCACAAATTGGTCATAAAATGTGATCTGATCATCATCTAAGTCACAACAATAGACAATCACAGTCTGCTTAAACTAATAACACACAAAGAATGAAATGTTGCCATGTTTTTATTGAACACACCATGTAAACATTCACAGTGCAGGTGGAAAAAGTATGTGAACCCTTGGATTTAATAACTGGTTGAACCTCCTTTGGCAGCAATAACTTCAACCAAACGTTTCCTGTAGTTGCAGATCAGACGTGCACAACGGTCAGGAGTAATTCTTGACCATTCCTCTTTACAGAACTGTTTCCGTTCAGCAATATTCTTGGGATGTCTGGTGTGAATCGCTTTCTTGAGGTCATGCCACAGCATCTCAATCGGGTTGAGGTCAGGACTCTGACTGGGCCACTTCAGAAGGCGTATTTTCTTCTGTTTAAGCCATTCTGTTGTTGATTTACTTCTATGCTTTGGGTCATTGTCCTGTTGCAACACCCATCTTCTGTTGAGCTTCAGCTGGTAGACAGATGGCCTTAAGTTCTCCTGCAAAATGTCTTGATAAACTTGGGAATTCATTTTTCCTTTGATGATAGCAATCCGTCCAGGCCCTGACGCAGCAAAGCAGCCCCAAACCATGATGCCCCCACCACCATACTTCATAGTTGGGATGAGGTTTTGATGTTGGTGTGCTGTGCCTCTTTTTCGCCACATATAGGGTTGTGTGTTTCTTCCAAACAACTCAACTTTGGTTTCATCTGTCCACAGAATATTTTGCCAGTACTGCTGTGGAACATCCAGGTGCTCTTGTGCAAACTGTAAACGTGCAGCAATGTTTTGTTTGGACAGCAGTGGCTTCCTCTGTGGCATCCTCCCATGAAATCCATTCTTGATTAGTGTTTTACATATTGTAGATTCGCTAACAGGGATGTTAGCATTTGCCAGTGACTTTTGTAAGTCTTTAGCTGACACTCTAGGATTCTTCTTCACCTCATTGAGCAGTTTGCGCTGTGCTCTTGCAGTCATCTTTACAGGACGGCCACTTCTAGGGAGAGTAGCAGCAGTGCTGAACTTTCTCCATTTATAGACAATCTGTCTTACCGTGGACTGATGAACAGTAAGGCTTTTGGAGATACTTTTATAACCCTTTCCAGCTTTCTGCAAGTCAACAATTCTTAATCGTAGGTCTTCTGAGAGCTCTTTTGTGCGAGGCATCATTCACATCAGGCAATCCTTCTTGTGAAAAGCAAACCCAGAACTGGTGTGTGTTTTTTATAGGGCAGGGCAGCTGTAACCAACACCTCCAATCTCATCTCATTGATTGGACTCCAGTTGGCTGACATCTCACTCCAATTAGCTCTTGGAGATGTCATTAGTCTAGGGGTTCACATAATTTTTCCACCTGCACTGTGAATGTTTACATGGTGTGTTCAATAAAAACATGGCAACATTTCATTCTTTGTGTGTTATTAGTTTACGCAGACTGTGATTGTCTATTGTTGTGACTTAGATGATGATCAGATCACATTTTATGACCAATTTGTGCAGAAATCCATATCATTCCAAAGGGTTCACATACTTTTTCTTGCAACTGTATACACATATATACTGTAGATACACACACACACACACACATATATATATCCAAAATGAATGGAAGCACTCACTGGGTCTTAGCATTTATATATATATTTACTCCTTATACATGTGACGTTTCAGGGTTTCCCCCGTCCTCAAACCTTACAGAAATGCAAATAAACCACCACTTACTTTATACCCCTTAACCCGTGAGTCCTCTCCTCACCGTGCCGGCGGCATTCCCGGAAGACCACCGTCACGTGATCCGGCAGGCATGTGTAGGTTGTCATAGTTACGGGACGCCACCAGTCAGCATGCAGGACAGGCCCAAAGTGCTGTAATTAAAAACAATAACAATATTAATAAGGGTACAAATGACAAAGGGGAGCCTCATGTGTAGATCAGAGATGTAACAAATCCCACACTGAATAGTGCCTGAGGAAATGGTGATTCCATAGCCGAGAAACGCGTTGAATTAGAGGGGCTACATGTCTATGCCCTCTTATCACTTGAAGCTTTTGTTTTTATGTGAGTTTTAATAAACCCTGTGTTTTACAAAAGCCAAGTGTTAGCACCTTACTTTTATCCCTATCGCTCTTTGGGGCGAACTGCATTCAGTATTCCATCTGGGTACTGCATCTGGTGTTTCTGAGAGTTACCTGCTGTCTGGGCTAGTGTCAGGGTGCCAGGAATCAGACTGAGACAAGAAGTGCAAAAATAATCACACCTATATTAATAACAAAAATAATAAAAAGTCTATAAGTCAAATGACAAGCCAGGAGTCAAAACCAGAGCTGGTAGTCAGACGAGCCGAGTCAGGAGCCAAAGCGAGCAGTCAGATGAGCTGGAATCAGGAACAAGGGGAACAGCAAAGTCAGGAACAAGCTAGGGATCAGGAACCAGAAGAGACATCAGACTAGTCAGGTAATGCACAGGAACTCACAAACAGATCTGGGGCAACGCAAGGCAAAGCATACTGAACATCATGATGACATCACAATTCTGAGACTGCAACCTGTCTCACACGGATGATGTACAACAGTTTGGCAATAAGAGGGCGTGCAGGAAATGAGCAGCATCACACACTCTGAACCAGATTCAGCAAGAAAGGTAAGTAAAAGGGCTACCAGCAGGACATGGCAAACAAAGCAGGGAGAAAACCCTAACAGTTAGCTAATACACCCTGAGTTATCAGCCTGCTACCACAAGCACATAAGGGTGCTTCAGCTAAATATGAGTATCCATTTGGCTTTCTATTCAGTGTGGGATTTGTTACATCTCTGATCTACACATGAGGCGCCCCTTTGTCTTTTGTACCCTTATCTAGGGCCTAATCGAAACGTACGTCTGGGGTTTTGCTGTTTCTCTCGTTCAGAGAGGGATTGCCTGGTATTTCGGGGCTGGACTGTACTGTGAAGTCAGGATCAGACTGATATGCTTCAGGAAAGTTCTTCTCTGTGAAAGGCACATGTTGAGCAAAAAGAGGCTGCTTCTTGGGTGGTAACTAGCCACAGAACAAGCTATTATGCCATTGTTCGTTCCCAGGTTGAGCGCTTCTCTCTTTTTATTTATCCTAATCGAGAGTTATCTGCAAGAAGGAGAGCAGCCCTGCATCTGGAAATTTTGGACTAACCGTTTTGTGAGATAAGATTATCTCTAACCTGTCCTCATATATTGGACCTGTATTATAGTTGCAATATTTTATATCACTTTTTATGCATTTGTGATTGATTTGATGCATCTGTAATTGATCATATGTAATTTTTTTATTCATTTTGTTTTAATCTATTTTTGTTTGTTTTTTGCTTTTAGATGGTCACATATTCATTAATTTAGTAGAGAGCGCCCCCTAGCTTGGTCATTAACAATAATAACAAGCAGAGTATTAATTATAGTCCTTATCCAAGAGGTCTATTGTATATCCATTTCTTTTCATATTATCTTTTGGGCTGTCACCTCTATATTAATGAATCAGATTCAATAACTATATGGTATGCTGCGATTTCTACAAGACTATGGTAGTAAAACCTGTTACCCATGACAGAAGAAAGCTTGATAATTCGGCCCCCAAAAATGAACTGGACAAAATTATTGGCACCCTCAATTTAATTTGTCTTAAACCATTTCTGGTCAATCGCAGATTAAAGCTTTCAACTTGCAATATGAGTACAAGTTAGTGTGTTTGCGACCTCCATTAAAAGTATAGGTTGCGCTATATCGATGTTGGCCGCGCTAACCCTTCTCTGGTAAATGCGATTTACCATGGACTTGTAATGTCAAATTGCACTAATATTAGCATGGTCCAGTGATATGGCATTTGGCGTCCTGCGCTATCATTAACGTGTAATCTGGCCCTTAATTATTGCTAATATTCAGATTTTTATGAAAACATAAAAATAAAATGCAAAGATTACATTGTCTGGTAATATTCTGCTAATGAAAATATTTTTTTTAGTATAGTTAAAGGGATATAAAACCCAATTTTTAAAAAAAAAAAACTTTCCAATTGACCTCTATTATCAAATTTGTTAAAGAGATACTTAGGTAGGCATCTAGAGCACTATATGACAGGAAATAGCGCTGCCATCTAGTGCGCTTGCAAATGGATAACCTTCTTGCAAAACTGCTGCCATATAGTTCTCTAAAAATGGACCAGTTCCTAAGCTTACATCCCTGCTTTTCAACAAAAGATACCAAGAGAACAAAGATAATTTTGATAATAGAAGTAAATAAGAAGTAAAATATAGAAGTAAATTAAAATGTTGTTTAAAATTGCATGCTCTACCTGAATCGTGAAATAAACAATTTGGGGGTTCAAATCCCTTTAAAAAGAAGCAGCAAAACGGGGGTAATTCAAGAATTCAAGTGTAGATGTAGGGGAAATTATCTTCTACTTCCTGTTCTTACTTTATTTTTTCTAAAACCCATGTTCTCCATCTTCTACCCTCTCCTTGCTCTGCATAGACCTCAGTACATATAAAAAATATATTCGGTGAAGCTGGTTCCTCTGGGGTTAAGAAGTGCTGCATTAATGACCAAGGGTGCACAGCAACCCCAACATCCCCTAGATGTACTGTACTGCAGCTGATTACATTTTGCAATTGGCTACATTCATATATTTCCATCACTTGTTTTTCAGATTGGTATGTACATTATTTAGCTGAAAGGTTACAATTTCCAAGAATGCTGACTATCAGGTCAGAAACTGACGTCCAGGACACTTTTTCCCCCCTCTTGTTTACCAAAAAGACTAGAAAGAACATGCTGTAGACGTGTAAAATCATAGTGCAAAAGTTTAAAATTAGCCCATCAGAGACACACGTAAATTCACTTAAAGTGACACATTTAAAAAAAATGTTAATGATCCTTGTCTGTTTTTGTATTTTTGTGTAACTCATTTCAGTGCAATGTTATACAAAGCAAAGATTATTGTGATCACTGAAGTGTGAGTGGTCTGGTTTTTCATGCCAGTAGCTATGGGTAATAAGTACAGGATTTCATAATTGCAAGTTAATAAAATGAAGATGTGGACAAGCAAATGGTTGTTGGAGTAATATACAGCGTGTGTTTTTATATTATGTTTCTTGCTTTTTGTTTTTCACATATTAACTTTGCACAAGGAAGATTTTCTTATTTGCTATGCAAAGTGCTATACAAATGTAATGATCTAGAGAAACATTGATGTCCGCAGCCTCAGAGGAGACTGACGAGTTAAGGAGCAGCGGTCTTAAGACCGCAGCTTCTTAACTCCTGTCCTTAACTCCTGTCCTAAAGGCTCGCGTGGAAACAGGGGTATTTGGCACCATTCAGGCCATGATAAATCGGCTCCTATGGATGGAATGGAGCCCTGATCGATAAATAATTACTCTAACCTAGATTACAAGTTTTGGGCTATCGAGGGTGCGACACGAACGCAACAAAAGTTGCATTATTTCACCCTCGATATCCCTGCCATTACAAGTTTTGAAAAAGCCAGCTAGTGCGTGCAATATGGTTGCGTTGAGCTCCATACTGCACAAAATATAAACGCTGCTTTGACGTGCTCGTGCAATCTTTCCCCATAGGCATCCATGGGGAGAGAGTGTAAAAAAACAAAAAAAAAAACAACACCTGCGATCATGGAATGGTAAGCTCCATAACGCAACCCCATTGATGTCTATGGGGAAATAAAATGTATGTTTAACACCCTAACATAAACCCCAAATCTAAACACCCCTAATCTGCGACATCGTTGACACCTACATATCGCTGCCACTGAAATAAATCTATTAATCCATATTCTGCCACTCCCAATATCACCACCACTATAATAAAGTTATTAACCTCTATTCCCCTGCACCCCAACATCGCCCACACTATAATAAAGATTTTAACCCCTATTCCGCCGCCACCACTAAATAAAGTAAATAACCCCTAAACCTCTGGCCTCCCACATCACTACCACTAAATAAACCTATTAACCCCATAAACCACCAGCCCCCCACAAAGCAACAACCTAGATTAAACTATATTAACCCCTAAACCTAACCCTAACCGTAACCTTAACCCTAAGCCTAACACCCCCTAACTTTAACATAATTAAAATAGACCTAAATTAAAGTTACAATTATTAACTAAATAAAACTAAAAACAAACTTACCTGTGAAATAAAAATGAAACCTAAGCTAGCTACAATATAACTAATAGTTATAATGTAGCTAGCTTAGGTTTTTATTTCACAGGTAAGTTTGTATTTATTTTAACTAGGTAGAATAGTTAGTAAATAGTTATTAACTATTTACTAACTACCTAGTTAAAATAAATACAAATTTACCTGTAAAATAAAAGTAAAACTTAAGCTTCCTTACACTAAAACCTAACATTACAAAAATAAAAAACTACCATTACAAAAATAAAAAACACTAAAATTACAAAAAAATAAAAAAAAACTACCATTACAAAAAATAACAAATGAAATTATCCAAAACATTTAAAATTATTCCTATTCTAATAACCTGTTTTAAAAAAAATAACACCCCAAAATAAAAAACCCTAATCTGGGGGGCGGAGCCAACTACCAAAGCAGTAAGACACGCCATTATAGAGCTCCTGAAGCTTTATTATTAAAATACCATATTATGGCGTTCTTAGAATTTACATCTCTTTACAACCAGCTCGCAACACTTATTGAAGCATAGCTTTCATAACAAAAGCTCAAGATATTCCCTATCGGATGTGGAACTGACGCAGAGACCGACTAGCCAGCTCAACTTGTGACCGGGAACACAACATTATATCTGAGCCGGCCGATAATACCCCCGCAGGGTACTGAAGATGGAAGAGATTTCTACACACCTGGTCTCACTACTAGAAGGGCTATGTAGTAAAGTCGATAGACAGTTTCATGATTTGCGGTCTATCTTCACGGAACTGCGCAATCAAGATGGCGCTGCTGAACTAGCCTGTTGTGACACCTATGCAGTAAGCCCGGCAGAAGAATTATTCTTACCGACAATGCTTCTATGTGAACAAGGGCAAGAACAGCAAGCTGATCAGGCTTCACCTGATATTTTGACGGGAGCAGATAGATGTGACCTGATGCAACCACACACTGATTACCCGAAGCCTAGCACTGTTGTCTCATCGGATCCAGTGAGAGTGGCTCCGGCTATTGCCGGGAACCTTCCCCAGCTATTTACCTATCAGCGACACCAAGAGGCTCTCTTACCTTTTCTCTTCAAGTCTCCAGGAGGCACAGGCGGCTTTGGCAGACAAGTCATGGAGATCTTATACTCCCCTCTCAAGGCCGTTCTTAAAGAATATAGATGCCTGCCGATACTCGCCGAGGTAACACTGATGCCACAGCAGGAGTCTCAGCACGGACTTGGTGAGTCTCGGTTCCCTTCTGATGAACGGCCAGGCAGCTACTCGCCGCCTAAACTGAAGCGCTCTCCTCACATTTGAGACTGCATGTAAATTGATCTCTACAAGACATGGTGTGGGGTAATCTGCAGGAACCCTACAGGCTATCACTAAGAGCCCAATATAACGCTTGATGTAGAGAATCGGTCATTTATATCAACTAAAAGAGACTTGTTATTATTATGTACTTTGGTCCATCTAGCTCGCTGGGGACATGTCACTGGTTGACATACCCCAGTAAATACGAAGCCGTTCCATTTTTTCTCTCTGGCCACATGGCTCAAAATGTACTTTATTGTTAGGCAGTGCATGTTGTATTAAAGTTGTCAAGGCTCGAGTCAGTTCACCTGCTTTATTTAAGTGGTTCAGTAACAGAGCCTACTAGTTATTATGGGACTTTGATGAGGTAAACAAAAAGGCATAAATGTGAACAGATGGTCTCGTGGGTTACCTTTAACAATACAATAATGTGTAATATATAACCTCTTCAGTAGGTACTTCACTACATGTTAGCTGGGAAACATGGCAAGCTGACGAATACTAGATAAAATATTAGGTCTTTATATTATATTTGAGTCACTTATGTCACCATTATATTATATTGTAGTTCTTTATCTTTCACATACTCTGTTATATTTGGGTAACTATGTTTTTTCCCCATTTTGAATCCCTGAGCTACTTGGGATTAGACACCTCTTAATTTATGTATTTCTCAAGCTCTCCACTTAGGCTTCCCTGACCTCATAGATAATACTCTCCTATGTATTTTTGATTTTTGTCGAGTTAGAAAACTCACTATAGACTCGCCAACTGTATATTAGGACACTGTAATATCTATGTCCATTGAGTGTCTCTTTCGATGGGTTCAGCATGTTAATCTAAGCATGTCCCGCTGGTTGCGGCCGAGCCAGCGGATTTGGCATTGTTTATAGGTGTTATAGAACATTATGTAATAATAGAATTATACCCTCCTAACGCTACCTTTCCTCTGACTCATGGGATTCTATCTAGATATTCTTCTTTTATTATTTTTTTGTGATGGGAAAGCTGTGTGCTATTGATATGTGTGGGAAATTGTAATGCATGCATACTTTTATCTGCAAAATGTTATTTTCTATATGCTTAATGCTCTTCAGACATATATATTAAGTGTCCTTCCCTTGCAGAGAGAGCGACTCATTTCTTCTATTACCAAGTTAGTGACGGTATCTCAGGGGGTGTAGCTACTCCAAGTTTTCACAATTAGCGTCTTTAAAAGAATAACGTGAGGGTGCAGAACAAATGACGTAATAAATATAGAAAGGCCCCGCTAGTGCTTGCTACTTAGATGTAGAGTATGTATGGCAATAAGATATATATCAGTGTACATAGAGTCATTTTAGTAAAAAAGCAGTTCATAGATCTACACTGCTTATATTCAATTCACCCCCCCCCCCCCTCCGGGTTAACGTGAGTTCCTGGGGGGGCTATGTTAACCATTCACCCAACGTGGTGAATTTTTTTTTGCGGTATTAACCCGCTTCCTCACATTAACCTAGATTTATAATTCATGCCTATAAGTGGCTATATATCACACTATTTACCTCCAGCATCATAAGATATCGGAGATAGGTTCGAGAGTGACCTATAGCATTGGATAGGGGGTACTTAAAAATGAAAAAACTGAGGTTCTTTAGCTAAATATGTTTTAGTGGATATATATCGCAACTTGCTCAAAATTATTTTACTGTATTTATATTCATATAAATGTTATGTTCATGTTGGAACATATTTCGCATTTCAATGTTATATGAACAAACCTCAATAAAAACTTTTGATTTAAAAAAAAACCAAAAAAAAAAAACCCTAATCTATAATAAACTGCCAAGGGCCCTTAAAAGGGCATTTTGTAGGCCCTTAAAAGGGCCTTTTGTAGGGCATTGCCCTAAAGAAATCAGCTATTTTCCTACAAAAGAAAAACAATCACCCCTAAGAGTATACAAACCCCCACCCCCCAAACCCACAAAATAAAAATAAAGTAAAACCTAATCTACCCATTGCCCTGAAAAGGGCATTTGTATGGGCAATATCCTTAAAGGGGCATTCAGCTCTTTTTCTTGCCCTTAAAAGGGCATTCAGCTATTTTAAGACAAGCCCAAACCCTAATCTAAAAAAAAACCCCACCCAAAAAAACCTTAAAAAAACCTAACACTAACCCCTCTTTAGGTGCTCACAGTTGCTGAAGTTCAGCTTGAATGATCTTCATCCCAGCGGCTCCATCTTCATCCAGGCAGCTCTATCTTCATTCAGACGGCTCCATCTTCATCCATCGAGGGACCGGCATCTTCTTCATCCCTGCGGAGGCGGAGCGGTCGATGCGCGGAGGCGGAGGTCCAGACGGAGGTCCATTGATCCGACGTGGAGGTCCTCTTCATGCGATCGTAAACCGCACACTGAGGATTCAAATGCAAGGTACCGCTTTTATACTAGGGGCGCCATTGCATTCCTATTGGCTGAAAAAATTAAATCAGACAATCGGAATTAGAGCTGCTAAAATCCTGTTGGCTGTTCAAATCATCCAATAGTATTTAAGCAGCTTCCTATTGGCTGATTCAAATTTGCAATCGGGCATGCTGTGATTAGACAGCACGCCCATGGCGCACTTTTGAAAAAAAACAGAGGGCAGAAGAGGCTGGTGAGGAAGGAAAGGTAAGTATAATTTTGGGGGTTTTTAATATTATTTTTTTTAAAGGTTGTGCTTGGTTAATTTTACATAGTTCTGCACACAGTGCAGAATTATGTAACATTATTTATTACATTTACTGTTCCTTTAAAGGGACAGTCAACACCAGATTTTTTGTTGTTTAAAAAGTTATATAATCCCTTTATTACCCATTCCCCAGTTTTGTATAACAAACAATTATAATAATACATGTTTCACCTCTGTAATTACCTTTTATCTAAGCCTCTGTAGACTGCCCCCTTATTTCAGTTCATTTGACAGACTTGCATTTTAGCCAACCAGAGCTGTCTCCATTGTAAATTCACGAGCATGATCTCAATGTTATCTATGTGAAACACATGAACTAATGCCCTCTAGTGGTGAAAAACTGTCAAAATGCTTTCAGATAAGAGGCGGCCTTCAAGGTCTAAGAAATTAGCCATAGCACTAAGTGCAGCTCGCTCCTGCTCTGTCAGACAGCAGGAGTGAGCTGCACTTAGTGCTATGGCGCGGTCGGGCCAGGCTGTGACTATACATCTGGCCCGATGCGCTGTTTGAAAAAAACAGACCCGCTCAGCAGATCACAGAGAGCGGGTCTGTAAAACAGCAGGTTTTTTTTAAAATTCAAAGGGGAAATTTTGTTTTATAAAGGTTGCGCTAATATAATGTTATATAATTCTGCACTATGTGCAGAATTATATAACATTATTTTTAATGTTTACTGACACTTGAAGACATGGGTGAGTCAATGACAATCGGTATATATATGCAGTGACCAAAAAAATGTTTGGTTTCATGTCCCATTAACACACAGTTATAGGCAAGAAATGGTGCAATAATCATTATCTTACAAATAAAAAAATATATATTTTTTTTATTTATTTTTTTTAAAATAATTTTTATTGAGGTAATGAGCAATAACAACAGAACATGCAATACGTCCAGATATATGTCCAACTTGGAAAGAATATCTTTACAATTCTCATCTAGAAAGTAGGTTAGTTCCAAAACATCAAGGTATAAATGTTACAATTGTAAACATTGTGTCTACTGGTTACATGTAAAAAGGGCTTTAGCCAGATTGAATAACAAGTTTACCAATGAAAGTGTTCTTTCTGAGAAGGGTTATAAAAATATGTCTGACATGTGAACCATAGAATGAATAATATGTAGGATTAAAATAAAATAGAAATAAAAACCTTGTGTGCAGGAGAAATGGGTAGCCGGAACATATAACATTGATACCTCTTTTCATAACTCTTGGTACAGTAAATATAATGATAACCCACAATTTACTATAGGAATCATAACGTAAGCTATCAAATCTGAGTATAATGGAGTAAAATGGGGGATGGTGTGATAGTTTTATTTGGGGGAAAGGAAATTCAGCGGGCAAGAGCCGCTCTTATTTGAAAAAGGGGAGAGAGAGGGGGAGGGGGGGTGGAGTCTGTTAGGGTGAGAATCTGGGCTAGCTTTTGGGTCTTTAGGTATAATGAATATAAAACATAGGAAGGGGCTTCCTAAAGAGATTGTGTATAGGGGGAGTAATCTGATATGTGCTATATGTTGCTTGGTATGAAAGGATATATGATGAGTAGCTGCCAGCCATCCTATACTTTGAATCTCTCAGTAAGGTTTACAATAGTTACCTCAGGAATATGTGTCACTAAATATCTTTGGTAACTCATGTAGCTTAGTAGCTAGTCTTGCTAACAATATGGGGAGTCCCTAATCTAGATGACAGGGAAGAGTAGCGGTGTACATATTATGTGAGCCAACTTCATAAACTGAGGGGGGTGAGGGCCGAATGCAAACTAGGAGAGGAGTTATTTAAATTTAGATGTGGCTACTAGGTATATCTCAGGAAAAATATCAAACATAGATCTCATATAACTGGACTCTCTTTCAGAGCCAAAGTACATTGTTTTATGACATGTCATATAAAGATATATGTGTAGAGTAAATCTTAACCGAGGATCGACATGTGTATATCAGCATACAAAAGCAATATATAAGAACATACCCCAGAAACAATAAAAGGTGGCATCATTTACCATATATATGAGTTTGGCGTATGTGGCCAGCATTAGCATCTACCTTAACAAAACCATGTAACACAGGAGACTGATACAGTATGTAAACAGTAATAAGCCTGTGGGCTAATATGTATACTACCTACAATACGTGTCCTATATGAGATGCATCTGGATAGATCAGTTCTTTAATCTGCTTTAAGCCATGGCGGAGGTTAGAAGCTGTGTGCAATTACATGTTATTAATAAGGTGTCTCCTTTAGTATAGGGACGGCTTATAGAGCAGCAAAACACTGTTATATCTAGTTGTGTGTGGCTAGGATAAAAAGTACCCATAAAGTATATACTTGTCTACAACCTATATCCCTGTCTCGGCCGCTGACAGAGGGTAGGCATGATGTTTAAGGGATAGTACTCCTTATCGTCAATAAATAGCTAAATTCAAAGGGTATCAAATTGCAACTATAACTCCTGAGATATAAAATAATGAAGTAAAATCTATGTATAGGCCTTACTTACTGCATTGATGACTACTTATATATTAGGCTAGATGTTACATTCAAATAGATATATGATTAATTAAACCCATTTGTGATAGCCAACTAACCTAGGTGGAGAGGTTGTTTTGCTTAGGGATTGTCTTCAGTCAATATAGCTCACAACTATATTCCAAGAAATGTATTATCCCCAAGCTAGCCCTCCAGTACTAATATCAAACAGAGGATTAGAAAGAATTAGTACTCACAGGCTCACTAGGTAAACCTCTTTAAAGTTAACCTAAGTGGAGAAGTGAAATATACCTACAGGGGATTAATGTGAAGCACCTCTGTGAAAGTGTGAATAACATCTGATATGCTGGTAATTAAGAGTTAAACAATAAATCAATATAACTGTATGTATTGAAAAGTAAACATAAAACAAAGGACTAGTCAACCTATCTAGCTTATCAAAAATATTAACGGTGGGGCAGTTTTTATCCCTATCTGAAAATAGAAATATGTGGGGTAGCCCCAAAAATCAAATGTAGGCCGTCAGGGTTTGCTGTATGAGTAATAACTTGACCCCTAAGAGAGTACAGTCATGTCCAGTTCTTTGACAAGATTGCTAGCATCACATTCAGAGGTTATAATCGATGCATGTTTGCCAAGGGGAACGTGTGCGTACAGTCCCTAAATATTGGCTTATATATGCAGTCAACCTCAAGAATATGAAGTAATGCTTCTCTAGAACTGGATGCAGAATAACATGTCTTGAGAGCGTTGTAAAGATAAGCCGGCAGCAGATAGAATGCAATGAGGATTAGTATCAGACCTGTTGGCTTCTTATTTAGACGACTCATAAGTGATAACGAAGATGTTAGAGTACTTGATTAACTCCATGTGCAGACTCAGTTGTAGGGCAATAAACAATCTATCTGTGGTACAAGCATTCAATCTAGCCCTGCTTATCAGCTAGGTTACTTTTAAAACTAGCCACCCGGATCAAAAGGACCCTGCAATAAGACAAAGCAATATATGGTGCCTCTTTTGGGAAGAACTTCTGTGTGATCCGGTGGTCGGGGAATCCAGTCTGATCGCAAGAATAGAGGAGTAAGCAGGGAGGTATTGGGAGTACCGGTGGACAAAAGCTGCGAGACTGACTTGTGGGGTGTGTGTATGATATAATCTTTAGTCTCTCTGTAGCCCAAAAATTTGCCTCAACACTCACCTTGTAGAAAAGGGGAATATAAGAACTCCCTGTGTGAGTGGTGGTCGGTCCATTTTTCTCTAGCTCTATCCCAATCGGTTGCCTCGGGTCTAGGTTTAAGTGCAATGTTGCGTTATACAGAGCTAGATCTGAAGGGATCCCTGGGGCTAGGGTGGTTGTGGGCCGTGAGTGCACAAGAATAGTCTTTTCGGGAAAGGGAGATATAGTGCCGCTGTCGTAGTCTGTGGACTCACCATGAAGACAGGAGAATTGCGGGTGGTATTCTTCCGCTGTTAGGCCCGCAGTCACGACAAAATCATCTCCCATAACGTCTGCTAAGTTCTCCCTGTCAGGAGAGAGGCATTGGATAAGTGAGTCAAACTGCATATCCATGCGGCACTCCAATTCGGCAAGCACAGCCCAAATCTGTGAAGCCATACTCTTCAGCGTCCAGGTAGTCGATATTGACCCTGTTAGGTAAGTATCGAGGAGAGAGATCAGAGTTGCAAGTACTAAAGAGCGACCATGGGGACTTGTACAAATGATGTCAGTGGGGATAGCGGGTCTTTCACTCTCTAAGGGATCGTAGCTTCTATGCGGCACTGCTAAAATGACGACCACACATCTCTTCAATGAATCGATTCTGCAGGCAGAATGAGAGGCTGGGTCAAAAAAACTATACTGTCCTCCATATTTTGCCGGGTAATTTCCCCTCTTGACAAGTTGTAAGGGTTTAGTCTGCGGTCTGTATATGAACCGGTACTCGGGAGGTCTGCTCCACTCTACCCTCTCAGAAACTGGATGTCGGTGTCTAGAGGAAGCTCTCACATGGACAGTAAGTCATAAGTCCAGTTAAATTATTGGAAACTTAAATTTTGGAGCCCTGTGATAAGTTTTAAACTATTATAAGCAGGAGCTCTCGATACCTGCGTCTGCCTCAATATTTTTAATAATAATAATAATATTTTGTTTATCCCTACTAATCCTCACAAGCTGATGCAGCGGAACACACATTTTCAAATAAGAAAAATATTATTACCATTATTATGATTATGAGTGGAGCGCTGGAGCCCAATTTAGCGATCTTACTCGAGCTTAAACTACGCTAGATGAAGGCATTTTGCGCATGTGGGGTTGCGCCCATATTACAAGTTGAAACAAAAAAGATTTGTATGGAGTACAGAAACTGTAAAAAAAAAATAATACCCATACTTGCGCGCTAACCAGATCGTGTTTATTTAAGTGCGCTCAACCCTTCATGAATTATGAATATTTCACATACTTAGAGCATATTCCCCTAAGTGAAGGACATTGGAATGTCAAATATTTATGCTACACACACAGTTAAACACATTATTAAATATTAATAGTAAATAACAATGATTTTCTTCATATTCTCAGGTATTTAACTGCAAAGGGCTCCAATGTACATATATATATATACACATATGTATCTATGTATTTATGTGTTTTACTCTATATCACTCTAAAATCTGGCCTGTTAGGGAGGCCTGAGAACAGGTTTTAAAGCCAGTGCTCTATATGTACTGTACATATTTCACATTTCAATGTTCTTCACTTACAGGAAAATGTCAAATATGTGTTTTGCACATCAGGTTTCACAATTTAGATTTAAAGTGCACTTGAAAATTTAGTAACGTAAGGCATGTTATTGAAACATTAAATATAAAATATTAAAAATTTTAAATTAAAATATTTAAAAGTATTAAACATACTGTAAAACATAGATATGTTTTATGGATCATTTAGAAAACTTTACAGTATGTAAAATAATTGGAATGTTAAATATGTATAGTACATATACAGTAAAACAGATACATATTTAAATACGTATGTACACACACACACATATACTGTATATATATATATATAGTCACACACATATTTAGACAGGTATATGTATACACATGTATGTTAAAGCCCTTTACCTGCCTTTTTTTTCTAACACCTTAGACCCCTTATAACGTTTTCATGCATTTTTTTACAATCATTTTTATTAGGGTGTTATTATGAATGTAACTGTTAAATGTATTTTTGATGTGTTTTTGTAACTTTTTTGTGTTGTGTAACAGTTAACTAGAGCTCTGAAGTTGTACTAGCTCAGCGTATATTTAATTAGATTGCGCTAATGCAAATGTGTTTACTTTCTGCTCATAATACATGCACTGTTTGCGCTGTGCATAAAGAGCCACCAAATACTTCAAATTACTTGCATGCTTCAGTTAGTGCCCCACTGGTAATCTAGCGCTTATTTGTTTACTAAGGACAAAAAAGTGAAAAACAATTGGAAATCCACTCTTTTAGATAAAAAAATGGTAAAATACCACTCTCATTTGAAAAATAATTTAATATGTTTCAATCTTGCTTATTCATATGCTTGATAGCAATGTTTTGAGATTAACATCCCCATTAAAGGAGCTGAGCAATATAGAGGTATCTGTAATAATCAAAGCAAATGTATAAGAAATTGTACTTTTCTACAGCCTGCGGTGAACTTTCTGAAATATACACAAATGGTACACAGGGTATATACTGATATACTGGACAAGGAAGGGAAGTTTTGTCTATTTTAAGTCTGTGCTGGTCATTTCAAAATATAGAGGGGTGACTTTTACTTTGACATTGTTGGGTTTTTGGGGTGTCTGTACTGGTGGAAAATGCAGCCAGAAGATTCAATGTATGTGGGATGTTTATTCCCAGCTTATGTGGGTTTCCATGCTCACTAAAGATCCATAACAATGGTCCTTAATCTAAACCCCTTAAAAACAATATAGGTGTTGATCACAATCAAATGATTTATCTACAAATATCCCCATAGACTTTAATGAAAACCATTAGATACGTTTCTCGAAAGGATTGTAATCAACCCTAAAGTTGGGTACTAAATATTTTAAAAAATTATTTTAAAAAATGTGTTACTAATGTAACATTAAAAGTCCAGAGTAGTACATTATAGTAATGTTGTATGCGTATATGATAAAAAATAGACCTGGAAAAATAGAATAAAATCATGCATATATCAATATATTTTTCAATATGGGATCATCATAACATGATTTTTGGGGTATATCACTTTACCAGTTATTATTAAAGGGAAACTGTACCCAAATTTTTTCTTTTGTAATTCAGAAAGAGCATGCAATTTTAAGCAACTTTCTAATTTACTCCTATTATCAATTTTTCTTCGTTCTCTTGCTATCATTATTTGAAAAAGAAGGCATCTAAGTTTTTTTTTGGTTTCAGTACTCTGGACAGCACTTTTTTATTGGTGGATGAATTTATCCACCAATCAGAAAGGACAACCCAGGTTGTTCACCAAAAATGGTACATTCTTGCATTTCAAATAAAGATACCAAGAGAATGAAGAACATTTGATAATAGGAGTAAATTAGAAAGTTACTTCAAATTTCATGCTCAATCTGAATCACGAAAGAAATTTTTTGGGTACAGTGTCCCTTTAATTAGGATACAACAACATTTGATGAGTCTTTTAAAGATTTTTGGAAGTAATAGCTCCTTTAATTTTTCTTTGTCACATCGGGATATTTATTTTGGAAGAATAATTTCAGCATGACCAGAGCATACCAGATAAACAAAATGCAATTTAATGTATTGATTTATATAGCCTGTGTTAGAGACAGTCTACGGCCTTTATGTAATAAATTATTCATATAGCTTGTGTTGTGTCTAGGGCATTTATGTAATTTTAATTAAAAACTCTTACTTTAAAATAGGGAATTAAAGTATAAGAATAAACAGCAGATTTAAAAAAAAGATTTTTATGCATTATTTAAACAGAAAAAATATCTATGGGATATCATTTGTACAGAGAGCTTATTTGTGAACTCAATTCTTTGTCTGTGATGGGTCCGATATATATGTAATGCCTCTGTGAAAAATAAGAGTCAGGAAATAAAAATTTTCACTGCAATGATGAGGTTCACAGGTTAAAAAGGAAACAGTCATTCATTAGAACAGTTAAGTGGCTGTCTGAATAGTGTGTACCTTCATCTGCTTGGTTGTTCTGAATTGCATAATTATGGGTTGTAGACAAGAGGTTAAAGGGACAGTAAACACAGATTGCAATATAAAATTATTAACCATGCATAGTAAAACAATACAATATACTTTCATTTTTTTCTGATGACACCCAAGTAATGTAAGTTAACAAAATGGCATAAACAGACTCAAGTCCTAATTTTCTCCTTTAAATAAGTAAAGTTGTGGGTGAAGCATTACCATAAAAAATAACAAGTGCAGAAAACAAGGTGTTAACTGTTCTGATATGTTTTATAAGGTGTTTACTGTCCTTTTAAGTATCTATAAAAAAAAAGGAACTGCCAAACTGTCAGACCCCTTCTGTGAACTGAGGCTAAATCTACAGGAAATAAAATCTCACATTTGCTGCAACATTAATTGAAGAAAATAAGTGAAGTTGTAGCAAATGGAAAGGTCAAAAGAACATAATTAAACTGTTACCTAAACTCAATTCCTACAAGGACTTGTCGTTTATTGTGTAGGAGAGGAAGTTGTCCCATCATAAATCCCACTCCTCTTTAGTGTACCAATGATACATAGCTCTGGATAACAAGCTGAGCGCAATCAATAGCACAGGGTGCGCTATCTTTTGTGTGACCTTGAAGAAAGAATAACGCACGTTGGTGGTTAAATATTTTAACCAATGCAGCTTAATGTGCCCATAATTTTTAGCGCCCCATACTTTTAATAGATAGCGAAGGAAGCATTATTAGCTCGCTTGTATTACAAGCGGTGACTTAAGTGTTGAACTCACGCACAATCCAAAATACCGCTGTAAAATGTAGCTCTTTTTTTAGACATGATGTAAACCATTATTATTAATAGTATACCATAGAACTACATGAACAACTTGAATTCGTGCCCACTATCTACCTAGCGCACCTTCAGCTTAGCATTCAAGAGAAATCCGAGATGAATTTTACTGTGCACCCCCTTAGAAGTCAACTATGTAAGGGATTTAGCCCACATGAGCTATCCGATAGATGTTATCACACTCTAAACTATTGCTCAAACAAAAAAAAATAACTTTGGACTTGTAATATGAGTGCAAAAATAGAAGCACTATTAATTGCTCTCAAGAGACATTGACGCCCATAGCAGTAAGATTTTTGTGCTCCATTCGAGCATTTCCACATGTACAGTATTTCATGCTTTGTTTTTTGGCTTTTGAAAAACACGTTTCTATCCTAATTAAACCATGTTTTCTTATCACATTTGCCCAGACATGTCCCTCTCCACCAGTAAAGCTGAGGCAGCTGTTCTCATCAGCCAGTGATGATTAGTAGAAAACCAATACTGCAGTATTCATTTTAATTTAGATTTAAATAGTATTTATGGTACCATTTTTTTAGGCAAACAAAATATTTTTGCCATGTGTGAATACTGATCCTTCATGTCAATGAGGTTTCACTACAAAAATATGTCAACTTATATTTTTCTTATATATTCCTGTAATTATTGTGTTCAATTTTTATTTTCAAAATACAAATATGTGTGGGTGATTAGCTTAAAAGGATGTTTACTTGAAACTCTATGGTCTGTATTACCTTTTATATAATAAAATATTTTTCTGAGAAGTTACAAAACTTCAATATTACAAAATTGCCTTTACAAATATAGGGCTAGATTACAAGTGGAGTGCTAAATTATTGAGCAAATTTACCCGTTTGCGTGAGTGAGATAATTAACCAGCCATTACAAGTTTCTGGTTATTGCTACAGTGAGCTCGTGGTAGCAATTAGCGCTCAGAAAATTTACCAGAGATCCGATCTCTGTTTAAGTTTAGAAGCCATTATAGTTTGTTTGTTTTTTAAAAATCTAGCATTTTTTAAAAAAATAAAAAAAAACTGCACAAGCCAGTTTTGGGGCTTTAAAGTTGGTGGGAGTGGGGTGTTAGAAAAAAAAGTCACAGAAAAGTACATATATTTATGCGCTGGTATTAAAATGTGGAGCGCTAATATCGCTTGCACGCGAGCAATATTTAGCACTCCAGTTGTAATATAGCCCATAATATTATAGGAATTAATATGATTACCTATGTAAACGCTATAAACCCCCCTACTTGGGTTAAAACCAAATATTTATTTCACAACATTAAAGAAATAAAAGAGAAGAGGACACAGAGGCGCCAAGCATGGCCTAATAACGTCAGGACACCAGACAACATAGGACCAAAACAGATGGAAATATACTCACAAGTGGGGCGCACCCTAGTGGTGCAATTGGCACAGACTGGAACTATATACGTGGTCCAGCTCACGTCACAACCAGTTAGAGCACCGACTCCAGATGATCCTTCGGATGGCCTACTAGTGGAATCCTGGAGATGGAAAAAGGCACAGAAACATAGCCCAGTACCGTTTAGACCAGAGGAATAGAATTATAAAAGTTACACTTACAAGAGGTGGAGCACCCCCAGGTGCAGTATCAGCGTTACTGGGACCTATCAGCCGCCCAGTGGCCTATGGATTCCAGCCAGCAAGATGAGGAGATCCCAATCAGAATGTGATAATCCAGTAAACGAAAAAAAATATAGCAGCCAAAGGAAGTCCGCCCCCACCAATAGGGAATGAAATAGTAGCAAGTGTATGATAAAAAGTTCTTTATTTAAAAACAAGCGACGCGTTTCTCAGCCACTGCAGGGCTGTTTCATCAGGCTTTAAAACAATGTTACAAACACTTGCTACATATAAAGGGTAAAAACAAAAAAGGGGCTTGGTCCTAGGGAGCAATTAATTCTTCATTAAAGTGTTAGCACCTGTGTTGGTAATCAGTTGGTATAGCAACCTCTATAAACACAACATACTCAGGGAAGGTTTCAAAACATTTGACAGCATTGATCATATGTAACATTCAAATCATTCAAAGTTAACATACATCTCTAAGCATTAACCATCTAAGTTTATACCATAATATGTACAAATACATTTTTACTTATAGAGTGCGACAGTTTAGGCCAATAGTATAATCCTGTGTATAGATATCATGATGATTTTTATTTGTTTTGTATTTATAAAGGTCAATTCTCTCTCTCCATGTTGGGTCCCTAGAAACATTTAAGTCGTGTTACCTGTGATTGTATTCACCAGACAAAAAAAAATATATTAACAACTACAAATATATATCCATTGTGATGGTAGGATGTTAACCTTGATAGTGTGAAACATTAGCTTTCTAGCTAATCTGTAATCTCAAGGTATCTATACCGTTCTGAATTCATCAGTTTGAGATCGTTATATTTATAACATGTGGTGACTAATTTCTAATTCAATAACAATGATCGCTATATTAATATTTTTATTTGTTGGGGAAACAGCTTACCCTAAATCTGCTGGACTGGCGTTATTTCTTTTTTCTCTCTCTCATAGTTACGTTCGTGAGTTACGCCCACTTGCCAGGCCTAAAGTTACCTCCTATTTGTCAGTTCCTACGTGTGCCTACGTGCCCTCTGACGTATCTGTAAGGGAGTGTATGTCACGTAAACTGCTCTTAGGTCCATCCCAGTGGAACATATTACCATAGGAAGACCAGAGATAGGTGGACCGTACCTTGCCCCTGCACCTATCCTAGAGTAGAACGTATGGTAGAGGGCGGGATCAAGATAGGAGGTCTATTACTGACGTTATGATCATCATTTGCTTCAAAAATTCTTCCTATATATATATTTTGAAATGGCAACTGTGATCGCGGACCACATAAATGCAACTCAAGAACCCTCATTTGTCATATGATGTGTGCAATAAAAAAACAAAAAGAAAATATTAAATGCAAATGTTAAATACCAAGCAGATATTAACTGATGCAATGCCATATTAGACACTCGTGTAAGAGAATTCATTATTAGGAAACTGTATTGTTCAGGAGATCCTTACTACGAACCAAAATAGTATTCGTGCGTGATTATACTAAAAAAACAAAAATATTGTATATAGTGTGTCTGGATACATTATCACAACTGACATGTTAGTGAAGTGGTGTAATTCAATAATTGTACTAATTCATACTTTGAGTGTGATGTTCTATATAACATAAACATAAATTTATTCATAGCTTTGTGAAAAATAGGGTGCCCTACATGGTGATATTAATAGGGTGACGTTAAATGTGTATTTGAAATAAAAAGAGCAAATTCCTTTGTTATTGTTAATCTAAAAAAATATTAAGCATAACTCAATCAAGGTGTTAGGAAGTGTTGTTATATTACATATAATTAAATTGGGTGCTATATTTCAATACCTTTGTAGTGGGGGACCTTATCTAAGTGTTGAAGTGTAACTAAAACGGCCTTAAAATATTGAATCCAATTGAACATTAAATGTTAAGCAACCACTGCGTAGAGAGTGTTGCCATATTTCATTAAATTTAAAACATACCTCCCTTTGCACCTAATTGTGAGATTATAATGAAATATAAAATAAAATAATCATGACCACAAAAAGCAGTTAGTGGTCAAACTAATATAGTTATATTAGTGTTTTAGGTAGTGAGAAGCTACTATATAGAGTAGTGTGCAAAAAAATGGTGAGTGCACTTTATATTAATTGAATCTATAAAAAGGTTCCTGGATATTAGATTTCCTGGAATATTTTATCTAATTAATGTTTATTACTATAAAATTATAGAACAATCACTGTGTAAAAATAATACACAAAGTGATTAAACAATGTATATTGGTATAATTTATGAAACTACTAATGAGTATGTTCTGCAGTGATGCCTATTATTTGATATAGTTGTAATGTGGTATTAGGACCAATACTAAAAATCCTCATCTATTCTGCAAATGGCACCCTTTCAGCTTTTGTTGGCTACATATCAGAAAGCTGCCATATCAACATTTTCGTTGAGCCCATCTGGTTGGAGAGTTCTTAGTTTTTTTATCCAAAATGTTTCTCTCCTCCTGAGAGTCATGAAAGCATTAGTGCAAGATTTAGAGATTGCTTCAATAGGTGTTATTCTCATAGGATTTTTTTGTTTTTTGTGATGAATCAGACAGTGTCTGGAGACACTATGGGATTTTGCATTCTTCTTGATGTTATGAGCGTGTTCCCCCCATCGTTTTTTGATCTTTCTGCAAGTGCGACCTACATACTGGGCCCCACATTTGCAGTTTAGAAGATAGATGACGAAGGTGGTTTCACATGTCATGTGGCTTCTGATATTGAAAGTTTCCCCTGTAGTAGAGGAACTAAAGGTGGAAGTTCTGTGGGATATAAAACTGCACATCCCACAGCGTTTCCTAAAGCATTTAGAAACTGTGGCCTAGATTTGGAGTTTGGCGGTAGATGGGCTGTTAACGCTCCGCGGGCTTTTTTCTGGCCGCACCATAAAATTAACTCTGGTATCGAGAGTTCAAACAAATGCTGCGTTAGGCTCCAAAAAAGGAGCGTAGAGCATTTTTACCGCAAATGCAACTCTCGATACCAGAGTTGCTTACGGACGCGGCCAGCCTCAAAAACGTGCTCGTGCACGATTCCCCCATAGGAAACAATGGGGCTGTTTGAGCTGAAAAAAAACCTAACACCTGCAAAAAAGCAGCGTTCAGCTCCTAACGCAGCCCCATTGTTTCCTATGGGGAAACACTTCCTACGTCTGCACTCTAACATGTACCCCGAGTCTAAACACCCCTAACCTTACACTTATTAACCCCTAATCTGCCGCCCCCACTATCGCTGACCCCTGCATATTATTATTAACCCCTAATCTGCCGCTCCGTACACCGCCCCAACCTACGTTATCCCTATGTACCCCTAATCTGCTGCCCCTAACACCGCCGAGCCCTGTATTATATTTATTAACCCCTAATCTGCCCCCCTCAACGTCGCCGACACCTAACTTCAATTATTAACCCCTAATCTGACGACCGGAGCTCATCGCTATTCTAATAAATGTATTAACCCCTAAAGCTAAGTCTAACCCTAACACTAACACCCCCCTAACTTAAATATAATTTAAATCTTACGAAATTAATTAACTCTTATTAAATAAATTATTCCTATTTAAAGCTAAATACTTACCTGTAAAATACATCCTAATATAGCTACAATATAAATTATAATTATATTGTAGCTATTTTAGGATTAATATTTATTTTACAGGCAACTTGGTAATTATTTTAACCAGGTACAATAGCTATTAAATAGTTAAGAACTATTTAATAGTTACCTAGTTAAAATAATAACAAAATTACCTGTAAAATAAGTCCTAACCTAAGTTATAATTAAACCTAACACTACCCTATCAATAAATTAATTAAATAAAATACCTACAATTACCTACAATTAACCTAACACTACACTATCAATAAATAAATTAAATACAATTGCTACAAATAACTACAATTACATAAACTAACTAAAGTACAAAAAATAAAAAAGAACTAAGTTACAAAAAATAAAAAAATATTTACCAACATTAGAAAAATATTACAAGAATTTTAAACTAATTACACCTACTCTAAGCCCCCTAATAAAATAACAAAGACCCCCAAAATAAAAAAATGCCCTACCCTATTCTAAATTAATAAATGTAAAAGCTCTTTTACCTTACCAGCCCTGAACAGGGCCCTTTGCGGGGCATGCCCCAAGAAAATCAGCTCTTTTGCCTGTAAAAAAAAACATACAATACCCCCCCCAACATTACAACCCACCACCCACATACCCCTAATCTAACCCAAACCCCCCTTAAATAAACCTATCACTAAGCCTCTGAAGATCTTCCTACCTTGTCTTCACCTCAACAGGTATCACCGATCCGTCCTGGCATCCGGTGCTGAAGAGGTCCAGAAGAGGGTCCAAAGTCTTCCTCCTATCCGGCAAGAAGAGGACATCCGGACCGGCAAACATCTTCTCCAAGCGGCATCTTCGATCTTCTTCCATCCGGTGCGGAGCGGGTCCATCTTGAAGCAGCCGACGCGGATCCATCCTCTTCTTCCGTTGTCTCCCGACGAATGACGGTTCCTTTAAGGGACGTCATCCAAGATGGTGTCCCTCGAATTCCGATTGGCTGATAGGATTCTATCAGCCAATCGGAATTAAGGTAGGAATATTCTGATTGGCTGATGGAATCAGCCAATCAGAATCAAGTTCAATCCGATTGGCTGATCCAATCAGCCAATCAGATTGAGCTTGCATTCTATTGGCTGATCGGAACAGCCAATAGAATACGAGGTCAATCTGATTGGCTGATTGGATCAGCCAATAGGATTGAACTTGATTCTGATTGGCTGATTCCATCAGCCAATCAGAATATTCCTACCTTAATTCCGATTGGCTGATAGAATCCTATCAGCCAATCGGAATTCGAGGGACGCCATCTTGGATGACGTCCCTTAAAGGAACCGTCATTCGTCTGGAGACAACGGAAGAAGAGGATGGATCCGCGTCGGCTGCTTCAAGATGGACCCGCTCCGCACCGGATGGAAGAAGATCGAAGATGCCGCTTGGAGAAGATGTTTGCCGGTCCGGATGTCCTCTTCTTGCCGGATAGGAGGAAGACTTTGGACCCTCTTCTGGACCTCTTCAGCACCGGATGCCAGGACGGATCGGTGATACCTGGATGGTGAAGACAAGGTAGGAAGATCTTCAGGGGCTTAGTGTTAGGTTTATTTAAGGGGGGTTTGGGTTAGATTAGGGGTATGTGGGTGGTGGGTTGTAATGTTGGGGGGGGGTATTGTATGTTTTTTTTTACAGGCAAAGGAGCTGATTTTCTTGGGGCATGCCCCGCAAAGGGCCCTGTTCAGGGCTGGTAAGGTAAAAGAGCTTTTACATTTATTAATTTAGAATAGGGTAGGGAATTTTTTATTTTGGGGGTCTTTGTTATTTTATTAGGGGGCTTAGAGTAGGTGTAATTAGTTTAAAATTGTTGTAATATTTTTCTAATGTTGGTAAATATTTTTTTATTTTTTGTAACTTAGTTCTTTTTTATTTTTTGTACTTTAGTTAGTTTATGTAATTGTAGTTATTTGTAGAAATTGTATTTAATTTATTTATTGATAGTGTAGTGTTAGGTTTTATTGTAGGTAATTGTAGGTATTTTATTTAATTAATTTATTGATAGGGTAGTGTTAGGTTTAATTATAACTTAGGTTAGGACTTATTTTACAGGTAATTTTGTTATTATTTTAACTAGGTAACTATTAAATAGTTCTTAACTATTTAATAGCTATTGTACCTGGTTAAAATAATTACCAAGTTGCCTGTAAAATAAATATTAATCCTAAAATAGCTACAATATAATTATAATTTATATTGTAGCTATATTAGGATGTATTTTACAGGTAAGTATTTAGCTTTAAATAGGAATAATTTATTTAATAAGAGTTAATTAATTTCGTAAGATTTAAATTTTATTTAAGTTAGGGGGGTGTTAGTGTTAGGGTTAGACTTAGCTTTAGGGGTTAATACATTTATTAGAATAGCGATGATCTCCGGTCGTCAGATTAGGGGTTAATAATTGAAGTTAGGTGTCGGCGATGTTAGGGAGGGCAGATTAGAGGTTAATACTATTTATGATAGGGTTAGTGAGGCGGATTAGGGGTTAATAACTTTATTATAGTAGCGCTCAGGTCCGCTCGGCAGATTAGGGGTTAATAAGTGTAGGTAGCTGGCGGCGACATTGAGGGGGGCAGGTTAGGGGTTAATAAATATAATATAGGGGTCGGCGGTGTTAGGGGCAGCAGATTAGGGGTACATAAGGATAACGTAGGTGGCGGCGCTTTGCGGTCGGCAGAATAGGGGTTAATTATTGTAAGTAGCTGGCGGCGATGTTGTGGGGTGCAGGTTAGGGGTTAATAAATGTAATACAGGGGTCGGCGGGGTTAGGGGCAGCAGATTAGGGGTACATAAGTATAACGTAGGTGGCGGTCGGAAGATTAGGGGTTAAAAAATTTTAATCGAGTGGCGGCGATGTGGGGGGACCTCGGTTTAGGGGTACATAGGTAGTTTATGGGTGTTAGTGTACTTTAGGGTACAGTAGTTAAGAGCTTTATGAACCGGCGTTAGCCCAGAAAGCTCTTAACTCCTGCTATTTTCCGGCGGCTGGAGTTTTGTCGTTAGAGCTCTAACGCTCACTTCAGAAACGACTCTAAATACCGGCGTTAGAAAGATCCCATTGAAAAGATAGGATACGCAATTGACGTAAGGGGATCTGCGGTATGGAAAAGTCGCGGCTGAAAAGTGAGCGTTAGACCCTTTAATCACTGACTCCAAATACCGGCGGTAGCCTAAAACCAGCGTTAGGAGCCTCTAACGCTGGTTTTCACGGCTACCGCCGAACTCTAAATCTAGGCCTATGTTCTTGTTTGGTGAGGGCCTAATGCCAAAAGCATTCACACCCATATTGTTGTTAACAGAATGTTTGTTTCTAACAATCTTACTTGGTGCTAATACAGTCTTGAGTGTGGGTGCTCTTCTGTACACCACTTTAGGTTTATTCCCTATTATATTCCTCAGTATAGGATCATTGGTTAGAATAGACCAATGTTTGTTTAAGATTTTATTCACAGCCAAGTAATGAGAGTTGTATCTAGTAATAAATAATGGAGGGTTTTGTTCTTTGAAAGTTGACTGATCTTTCTGTTTTTTATTATTTCCACTGGTTTTAAAATAGCTCGATCTGTCTTCCTTTCTCACTCTACTCATCTCATGATTGATTAGATCTATTGGATAGCCTTTTTCAAGGAATCTATCTCCGATCACTTTAGCCTGTACATCATAATCCTCCAAGTTAGAGCAATTTCTCCTGCTCCTTCTGAATTGTCCATATGGGACATTCAACTTCCAGCTCTTATAGTGGTTGCTTTCAAAGTGTAGGAAGCTATTGCAATCCACACTTTTGAAGTATGTTTTTGATCCCACTTTACCTTCAGTGGTTTTACTTAATACGAGGTCAAGAAAATCTATTTCTTCCTGTTTGATATTATAAGTAAAAGAGATACCGAAATTATTATTATTAAGATGTTCAATGAACCTATGTATTTCAGTCTCAGATCCCTTGAACACGAAGAGAAGATCATCTATGTACCGGCCATAGAACACCAGGTTCGCTGCGAATTCGGAATCGTAAATGTATATTTTTTCAAAGTTGCCCATAAATAAATTTGCATAACTCGGAGCGAACCTGGTGCCCATGGCCGTTCCTTTTGTCTGTAGGTAGTATCTGCTCTGATAGAGGAAGTAGTTGTGCTCAAGGATGAATTTTATTAATAGAATAATAAACTCAACTTGTTCATTAGGCATATAGATATCCTGTGCCAAATAAGATTGTACAGCTTTGATCCCCAATTAATGTTGAATATTTGAATATAAAGACCCCACATCACAAGTCACCCACCAACAGTTATCGTCAAGGACACAGTTGTTCAATTTAGTTATTAAATCTGACAAATCTTTTATAAAAGATGGTAACGAAATCACAAATTTCTATAGGAAATGGTCTATATATGCAGATAGAGAGTCGGTAAGGCTCCCTATCCCTGCAATAATAGGTCTACCTTGTGGTCTAAGTGGGTCCTTGTGGACCTTAGGCAAGTGATAGTAGAAGGCAGTACATGGGTATTTGGGAAAACAGTAATCCCTTTCATGTTTGTTTAAGATCCCCAAATCTAGGCCTTTCTGTAAAAGTTCCTGTAACGATTTCTGAAAACTAGGAGTGGGATCTCCAAGTAGAACTTTGTAGTATTCTTTATTGTTCAGAATACGATCAGCCTCTGAAAGGTAATCCTGTATATTTTGCAGGACTATGCCCCCACCCTTATCCGCCTGTCTTATGACCAGGTCAGATTTACTCATAAGGTTGGTGATGGCTTGCCGTTCCTTACGATTGAGATTATTTTTGTATCTCATCTTTTTTTGTTTTTTAGCCAATTTTTCTAGGTCCTCCATGACTAGATTAGCAAAAATATCGATATGGTCCCCACTACTCCTAGGAGGCACGAAACTAGATTTCGGCTTAAAGTTGGTATGTATATACTCATCAAATAGATCTTCCATGAGCATGCAAGGTTCATAAGTGTAACAACCCTCGCTCAAATGGGAGTCCATAGAGTCAGTGGTAATAGGTCTCATATTACCATTTTTGAGTTTTTTTCCCGCAAAGTATTTTTGTAAGGCTAGTTTACATCCACGAAAACATCGTAGATATTAAAGTTGTTAGAAGGGCTGAATGATAGACCCCTCCCTAGAACCCTAATCTCATCATCACTGAGATGGTGTGATGAGAGATTGAAGATCCCTTTTTTATGTTTCTCTAATTTCTCTTTTTTGCTGGAGAGGGATTTACCTCTAGCTCCTCGTTTCCGAGTTGTCTTTTTTGTCTTTGGGGGTATGCAGGTCCTGTTGGACCATACCACACAGGAGGGTCCTGATGGGACCGGCTCGCCCCTAAAAAAGGCATGCTGGATGTGTTGGTACTAGTGGTTGGTTCATTATCAATGCTTTGTAGTGCCTGGTACCTATTCTGATGTGAAAAATTAGGGACTTGTGATCTCTGATCAGTATCTTGCAGTGCTACTGTCCTATTAGATGTTCTATTTATATGCGGGTGATGGGAGGAACTAGTGTGGGTGGACCTATCATTGGATTTGTTGTAATGCATATTGGAAATGTGAGAGGAGTCTCTATATCCATAATTGTACTGATTATAATAACTAGAATTACAATGTTTATAGTTTTTTTCTGAAAACTTTCTACTTGATACATTGATATATTTGTACTAGGTATTATTATTATTATTATTATTATTATTATTATTATTATTAATCGTGTACTGCTTTGTAAAACTGCCATTTGCTTATAACATCTATAAAGTAGGAGACATATTCTTAAAAACTACACTAAATATATTTTAAATTATATGTTATGTTAGGTATTAGATAATAAAAAAAATCATAAGACATCAAATTATTGGTATTTAGTTACATCCAAATCCCAAGATGCAAATTTATGATATAAACTTTGGAAAGGTTTTTTTTGGGGTTTGCATTTTCCTGCAGAAGAATACACTTTTTTTGACCAATCCCAAGATTCCAAAAATATAAAGAATCAGTAAAGTACTGGCACTCACTTAATTTGTTTGAGGAAGAGTTGGACTCTAAAGAAGACACTCGGGGTCATTCACTAACAGTCTGAAGTCTCTTCAATATATCTAATCTCACCAATTTCCTTGCTATTCTGTGGTGTCCATTAACTGAAGCTCATGTTTCGGAGACCACATTAAAATGTTTTAAAGCTACAGTTACATTCATAGCTCAGATAGTTCAAGAGTTAGTGTATATAGCTTATGTTGTCAAGGTTTCTGGCTGAAATTCCCTTAACCCCTTGGTTGTAACTCACTGCCACAGGATTAAGCAAGTTTGTATTAATTATATACTTTATGTATTCTAAGAAAAGTATTGAGACTGATTGTAAATAATACTTACTTTATTCACAGAGTTGAATTTCTTACTTAAAGTGATGGTAATCTCTCCCCTTTATAAAATCAGATCCGGAATGTTAGTGATATTTTATATGGAGTTAAATTCATGAGTTGTAATGAAGATGCGCTATAACTAACTTTTTTAATATAGATATGAAATTCAAATACCCTGCGCTCTTCAAAAGTAAATTTTTCTGTGAGTTAATGGTTTGAATTGTTCTCCAATCAGTGCTCTAGCTACAACAAAAGCGTTGGGTAAAGTGTTGATTGGAGAACAATTCAAACTGTTAGCTCACAGAAAAATTTACTTTTGAGGCGGGAGCGGTGAAGTGCAGAGTATTTGAATTTCATATCAATATTAAAAAGTAAGTTATAGCGCATCTTTATTACATCTGATTAATTAAACTCCATCTAAAAAATCACTAACATTCTAGATCTGATTTTAAAAAGGGGAGAGTTTACCATCAGTAGGACAATTCCTGGCTTAATGACTAAATAAATGCAATTTCAAACTTAATTGCTGTGTTTCCCCACTGTAGTATTTTTAATCAACCTCTGTAGGTAAATTAAAAGCTTGTAGAGAGATTTTAAACTTGAAATTACATATATCCTAAACTCTGCTGTGAATCTATAGAATAAATTACTATACTATAAGGCACTGCTGACAATGTGTATGACATTGTTTTATGAATAGCAAGCAGTGTTGATAATCCGCATATTAGCTGACAGCAAAATAATGTTGTGCCGCAAGGTGGTATTTTTTACCCAACTATTGACCTCTCTTCCTTTCTTTTAGACTTGAAAACAAATAGGCCTAGATTACAAGCAGAGGGAAATAGATATCTAGAAATGTACCTCCACCAGATAACACACAATCTAGTATTACAAGTGGATGGTAAAAAAATAAAAAGGTTAACCAGAGAATCTTAACACAGCTGACATTTTTCTAGCACTCCCTATACTTTTAATGGAAAACACAGTGAGTACTATATTGTGGCAAGTTAAGAGTCGCTCTCCAGCACAATAGAAAATATTGTGTTTTTGGAGATCTTAACTAAACCATTATGGCTTGATAGTTTGCATAACAAAAAAACATGTGTATATATATATAATTATTATTATTTTATTTATTTTTTTACTTTCTTTTTTCTTCAACAAAGGAGAATACAGTTCCAAAAAAATAGAACCAAGAAATTACCTTAGCCAGCACTGATTGTAAATCAAAATTATAGATAATTCACAGTGGAGAAACAAGAGTCACCCAGGAAAGGCTTACAAAATATAATTATAATTAACACAATATCATATCAAAGATCAAAATAGATTTATTAAAACAAAAAAACGCAACAAAAGTAATTGGTATTTGGACCGGTCAATTAAAAAATCAAATTGTGTGGAAAACCATCCTGGGAGGTTATGAGTTAACAAGACTGTCCTGAAATATAGCCCAATCGGCTCACAGACAGTCACTGCTAGTTGAGTGTACACATTCTCCCATGTCTGGGGATTGGATTATAAAATATTCAAAAAAGCCGGGCATGCCATAATTTTTTTCCCACAGTAGAAGAAGTGAGGGAGCTATTGTCTTCCTGAGGCACCCTGTGTGTTTTAATATCTCTCTCTCAAAAGTGGTGTGTCCCAGTGTATTGGAAGAGCAATCCACGGATCCCTGTATCAGATATTAACATCATACCTGACCCATCCTTAGACAGTCCATGACGATCCTCCTAAATGTTACACAGCTTAAACGGGAACACACACTCACTGGAAATATGTTCCTTTAAGAAATGGGACAAACACAGGGGCCAAATAGCTACCACCTCAAAATTGTTTCAAACGCCAAAAGCCAATAGATATGGGGGTGCAGCTGCAACCCCCTCTTCAGTAGAACTCCACTACGGGCGTTTCACCCGCACTACAAACTTTTACTCGGGCTTCATCTGGCATGTATAATCCAAGATGATTGGTCAAACCTTTTATTCAGGTCATCCCTTATGACGTATGGGTGAAATAACTTTATTTAGATACATTGTTGCACCAGTATTTTGCAACTAAATAATTATCAATAATCAAAGTACAAATCTTTAGTGTTAAAGAGACACTAAACCCCCAAGATATTCTACCTGCAATCACAATATCAATATATTATCATTTACTTTGTAATGTACATGTACTTTTCAAAGAAGTACCATTTATGTGAAATCCTAGTCCGAAAATCGAACGATTTTCCAAACCCACCGCTGGCTATACATTTCCATCCTCCAATCTTGACCGATAACCAAGGTTATCATAATAGATTTACGCATGCACATGGTGACGAAATAGTCACTTAATTATATGCAAAAAATCGAGATCAGATTGGAAATGGATTTAGTGCACAGCCTATTTTAGAGGGTTGTCTTGAACGACGTCATCTGACAAAATTAAAAATTCATTTTATATGGCAGAGAAAGATTGTGGGAATATAAAAGTGCATAATTTATAATATATGCATGTTTGGTAATTTAAATTTGTGGTCACGGTGTAGACAAAAAAAGAAAGTTTTGGAATCCTTTAATGACATTGTGTATTATTTCTCTAATCGAATTTAAACACTAATAATTATTATTTTCTATAATGTACATTGAATAATAGTAATAGCAGACTTCAATACACATAAAGATAGAGTATTTATATATACACATAAACGACTGATAGAACCATACAATTCACCAGAGGGGGTAATCTCAGTGTAATCAAAACAGACTCATCAATTATACTAAAAATAAATCATTTTTACTTTCTTCAATGGTGTCGCTATATTTTTAACCAAAACATTTATGCGATTTTAATGGTTATTTTGTCCAATTCATATGTAATACTTCATGGCCTAGACTCCGTAAAAGTTGTTACCAATAAGTAACATACTAACAATTGGCTAATATTTGAAGAAGAGGAGACTTTGTTTGATTTTTATAATTTTTCACAAGAAGGGTGCATAATTAATTTCTTCATACAAACCACTAAATTTTAGATGGTTTCTATTGCTGTCATGAAATATTTTAAAATGACGTGCCACACTGCTGGTTTCAATTTCATTTTTAATGTCTCTCTTATGTTCCTTAACGCATTAAGGAACATAAGAGAGACATTAAAAATTAAATTGAAACCAGCAGTGTGGCACGTCATTTTAAAATATTTAATGACAGCAATAGAAACCATCTAAAATTTATGGGTTTGGAGAAACTTGATTTAAAGGAGATGACTTTGATAAGTTGTTGTTGCAAAAGGAATGCAGATGGATCTTTAACTTACAAACACTAACCCCTAGTGGTTTGAATGAAGAAATTAATTATGCACCCTTTTTGTGAAAAATTAAAAAAAATCAAACAAAGTCTCCTCTTCTTCCAATAATAGCCAATTGATAGTATGTTACTTATTGGTAACCACTTTTACGGTGTGTAAACCATAAAGTGTTACAAATGAATTGGACAAAATAACCCTTAAACTTGCATAAATGTTTTGGTTAAAAATATAGCGACACCATGGAAGAAAGTAAAAATGTTTTATTTTTAATATAATTGATTAGTCTGTTTTGAGTACACTGTGATTACCCCCTCTGGTTAATTGTATAGTTCTATGAGTCATTTATGTGTATATATAAATAATTTAACTTTATGTGTATTGAAGTCTGCCATTACTATTATTCAATGTACACTATAGGAAATAATAATTAAGTATTAGTGTTTAAATTTGATTAGAGAAAAAATACACAATGACATTAACACTAAAGATTCGTAATTTGATTATTGATGATTATTTTGTTGCAAAATACTGCTGCAACAATGTATCTAAATAAAGTTGTTTCACCCATACGTCATAAGGGATGACGTCAATAAAAGGTTTGACTAATCATCGTGGATTATACAGGCCAGATGAAGCCAAAGTAAAAGTTTGTAGTGCGGGTGAAACGTGCGTAGCGGAGTTCTACTGAAGAGGGGGTTTCAGTTACACCCCCACGTCTATTGGCTTTTGGCATTTGAAACAATTTTGAGGTGGTAGCTATTCGGCCCCTGTGTTTATCCCATTACTTAAAGGAACTTCATCTTTCCGGTGAGTGTGTTTTCCCATTGAAGCTGTGTAACTGTGTAGCTCCCTCACGTCTTCTACTGTGGGAAAAAAATAATGGTATGCCCGGCTTTTTTGAATATCTTATAAACCAATCCCCAGACAGGGGAGAATGTGTACACTCAACTAGCAGTGACTGTCTGTGAGCCTATTGGGCTATATTTCAGGACAGTCTTGTTAACTCATAACCTCCCGGGATGGTTTTCCACAGAATTTGATTTTTTAATTGACCGGTCCAAATACCAATTGCTTTTGTCGCGTTTTTTTGTTTTAATAAATCTATTTTGATCTTTGATATGATATTGTGTCAATTATAATTATATTTTGTAAGCCTTTCCTGGAAGACTCTTGTTTCTCTACTTTTAATTATCTATCATTTTGATTTACAATCAGTGCTGGCTAAGATAGTTTCTTGGTTCTCATTTTTTGGAACTGTATTCTCCTTTGTTGAATATAAATACAATTCACTATTGCCTGGCACCTTTAGTCTGCTACATACTGATATACAGCAGATTGAAGTTGATTACCATTTTTTTAACAATTGGTGCTGTGAGTTTCTCCTTTTTATCATAAATCTGTCAATCCCGAGTTCAGATAGGGATTTTCTATAATCTCACGTGCACAATTGACATTTCCCAGTGGAGCAAGTGTCGAACATGGTGGTTAGGATAATGGCAGGCTTCAATGAAACAGAGTGGGAATATGATATGAATGACACATTCTTTATAACCTCTAAAGAAGGTGAAAATACCAACACACTAACAGGACAACTTGGTAATGATAATATATACAAATGTTTTAAAGATTATAAACTAAAAGTTTACACAGTAATTAAAGATATTAATCTTTTTTGCAAGGAAATGAATCCTTAAGAAAACCTTGCAACATAAAACTAAGGATGTTATTTAGGATATTAATGATAGAGTGGTCCTATGTGATTTGGAATTGATGAGTGATGATAATACACAAGTTTTGGATACTTTGCGTATAGGCCATACAAATTTAAAAAAGAATAATTCTACCTTTATGCCAGCTTTATCTGTAGTTCCTAGTGTCCATAATTTTGTAAAGCTATTTGAGAAAGATATACTAGACTTGGACACTAAAACAGGCTTTAAGGATAATTTAAATGCAAAAAAAAGAAAAGCCATTACATGCCTTAAAAGCGATAGTTCCGTTACCATCAAGCCCTCAGATAAGGGTGGAAATATTGTGATTCTCAACACAAGTGATTATGTCTTTGAATGTAAAAAAAAATTGGCTGATTCTAAACAATACAAATTATTAAAGTCAGAACCTACAATACATATACGATGATCAGGTTGATGATATATTGAAAAAGGCTTTTGAAAAAGATATTCTAAACAAAAAAGAGTTTGATGATTTAACAACTAAGTACCAAAAAATGCCCACATTTTATAAAATACCTAAACTTCATAAAAATAGGGTCCCACCACCTGGCAGACCTATTTCTGGTCAAGGTAGCCTCACAGAGAGTACTTCAGTTTACGTTGATTATTGTTTAAGACCTTCTCTTGCTACATTGATATCCTATATAAAAGATACTCAAGACATTCTGAGAAAGATTGATGGTATATCAGTAAATGACAATACGCTACTGGTTGCCATCGATGTAGAGGCTCTCTACTCCTTGATTCTTCATCACAAAGGAGTACAAGCAAATAAAATGAACATACAGAATTTGTGGAAACTTTATTGTTATTTATTTTGGAGCAAAATTATTTTATGTTTGATAATAAATATTACAAAAAAATATTAGGGACGGCCATGGGGACATGTTGTGCCCTCACTTATGCATGATTGTACCTTGGAAAATGGAAGAATGGTTATATATTTGACAATGATGAGATTTATGGAAACAGGATAGATCTCTGGTTAAAATTTATCGATGACATCTTCATTTTATGGCAAGTTTCTGAAAATTAACTTGATGTCTTTATGAAAAATCTCAATGAGAATAATTTAAATTTAAAATTCACTTACACTTGTAGCAGAAACACAAAGGAATTATTGGCCTTACCCATCAATATTAGAAACAACCAATTAGTGACTAGCACATATAGGAAACCAACAGCTGGTAATGCCCTCCTGATGGCAGATAGCCATCATCCCCAATCTTTAATAAAGAATATACCAAAGGGGCAATACCTAAGACATAGGCGTAATTGCTCTGAACTGTCCATTTTCAGATATGAAGCAAAACAATTGAAAGAAAGGTTTGCCAATAGGGGATATTCTCAAACCAATCTTACAAAAGCATACTGGTCAGCCAGACAACAAACAAGAGATGAGCTGCTATATACAGAAAAATTAAAAACCACAGAGACTGTAATAAGATTCATTAGTCTATATAACAATAAATGGAATTATATCAGAGCAATTATGCAGAAACATAGGGATGTCTAAACTTTGGATACTGATATTAAATTAATAGTAGGGGACAGACCACGTATGACACAGAGGAAAGCACCACATTTAAAAGAAAAATGAGTATCTAGCCATTTTACTAGAAAGGAAGGACAAAACTGGTTAAGAGAAATAACCTTGAAAGATGGTAACACAAAGTGTAGAAAATGCTCAGTATTTAGAAACTTACAACATGGAGCCCATTTTGTTGATAAATGGGGTAACATTCATAACATTGTTGGTAAGATACATTGCAAATCAGAAGGAATAATATACATAGTATTTTGTAACTGTCCTATGTACTATATAGGTAAAACCTATAGGGAGGTAAAAGAATGCATTAAGGAACATAAGAGAGACATTAAAAATGAAATTGAAACCAGCAGTGTGGCACGTCAATTTAGAAATTTTCATGACAGCAATAGAAACCATCTAAAATTTATGGGTATGGAGAAACTTGATTTAAAGGAGATGACTTTGATAAGTTATTGTTGCAAAAGGAATGCAGATGGATCTTTAACTTAAAAGCACTAAACCCTAGTGGTTTGAATGAAGAAATTAATTATGCACCCTTTTTGTGAAAAATTATAAAAATCAAACAAAGTCTCCTCTTATTCAAATATTAGCCAATTGTTAGTATGTTACTTACTGGTAACCACATTTACGGTGTCTAGACCATAAAGTGTTACATATGATTTGGACAAAATAAACCTTACACTCGCATAAATGTTTTGGTTAAAAATATAGCGACACCATTGAAGAATGTAAAAAAGTTTTATTTTTAATATAATTGATGTCTCTTTTGAGTACACTGATATTACCCCCTCTTGTGAATTGTATAGTTCTATGAGTCGTTTATGTGTATATATAAATACTGTATCTTTTTGTTTATTGAAGTCTGCCATTACTATTATTCAATGTACACTATAGGAAATAATAATTATTAGTGTTTAAATTCAATTAGAGAATTAGAATTAGATTACGAGTTTTCAGCGAACTAGATTATGAGTTTTCAGCAAACTAGATTACGAGTTTTCAGCGATATTGGGAAATTAATGACACCACAAAAGTGTGGCGTTAATTCACCTCCCTATATCGCTGCTATTACAAGTTTGTAAAAAGCAAGCTTGTGCGGGTGATATGGTGGCATTGAGCTCCATACTGCACCGAAATACAAGCACTGCTTTGATGTGCTCATGCACGATTTCCCCATAGACATTAATGGGGAGAACCTGCAAAAAAGAAGCCTAACACCTGCGATCACAGGAACAAAAGCTCCGTAATGCAGCCCCATTAATGTCTATGTGGAAAGAAAAAGTTATGTTTAAACCTAACACCCTAACATAAAAACCACATCTAAACACTGCCACCTACATTACAGTTATTAACCCATAATCTGCCTCCCCTAACATCGCCGCCTCCTACATTACATTTATTAACCCCTAATCTGCCGCCCCTAACATGGCTGCCACCTACCTACACTTATTAACCCCTAATCTGCTGCCCCAATGTCGCTGCCACTATACTTAAGTTATTAACCTCTAAACCTCTGGCCTCCCACATCACTAACACTACATAAATATATTAACCCCAAAACCTAACCCTAACGTAACCCTAAGCATAAGTCTAACCCTAACCCTAACACTGCCTAACTTAAATATAATTAAAATAAATATAAATAAACCTTACAATTATTACCTAAATAATTCCTATTTAAAACTAAATACATACTTACCTCTAAAAAAAACCTAAGCAAGCTAAAATACAACTATAGTTATATTGTAAATATCTTAGGTTTTATTTTTATTTCACAGGTAAGTTTGTATTTATTTTAACTAGTTAGACTAGTTAGTAAATAGTTATTAACTATTTACTAACTACCTAGTTAAAATAAATATAAATTTACCTGTAAAATAAAACCTAACCTGCCTTACAATAAAGTCTAACATTACAATCAAATCAAATAAATTAAATTAATCAAATACAATTATCTAAATTACAAAAAACAACATTACATTACACAAAGTAAAAAACGAAATTATCAAATAAAAAAATGAATTACTCCTAATCTAATAGCCCTATCAAAATAAAAAAGCCCCCCCCACCACCAATAATAAAACCCCTAGCATATACTAAACTGCTAATAGCCCTTAAAAGGGCCTTTTGTGGGGCATTTCCCCAAAGATAACAGCTTTTTTACCTGGCAATAAAAATTACAAGCACCACTCCAACAGTAAAACCCACCACCCACCCAACCAATAAAACGCTATCAAAATAAGCCTAAGCTAACCATTGCCCTGAAAAGGGCATTTGGATGGGAATTGCCCTTAAAAGGGCATTTAGCTCTTTTACGGTGCCCAAACCCTAAGCTAAAAATAAAACCCACCCAATAAACCCTTAAAAAAACCTAACACTAACCCCCGATGATCCACTTACTGTTTTCAAAGACCGGACATCCATCCTCATCCAGCCGGCGAAGTCCGCATCCAAGCGAGCAGAAGTCCTCATTGAAGCTGGCAGAAGTCTTCATCCAAGCGGGCAGAAGTCTTAATTGAAGCAGCCAGAAGTCTTCATCCAAGCGGGCAGAAGTCTTCATCCAAGCAGGCAGAAGTCTTCATCCAGACGGCATCTTCTATCTTCATCCATCTAGCGCAGAGCAGGTCCATCTTCAAGACATCCGACGCGGAGCATCCTCTTCTTTCGATCGTCACTGGAAAATGAAGTTCACTTTAAGTGACGTCGTCCAAGATTACATCCCTTACATTCCGATTGGCTAATAGAATTCTATCAGCCATTAGGAATTAAAGGAGAAAAGATCCTATTGGCTGATACAATCAGCTAATAGGATTGAGCTTTAATCCTATTGGCTGATCCAATCAGCCAATAGGATTGAGCTTGCATTCTATTGGCTAATTGGAATAGCCAATAGAATGCGAGCTCAATCCTATTGACTGGCCACTTGGATGAAGACTTCTGCCCGCTTGGATGAAGACTTCTGCCGGCTTCGATGAGGACTTCGCCAGCTGGATGAGGATGGATGTCTGGTCTTCGAAAACTGTTAGTGGATCATCGGGGGTTAGTGTTAGATTTTTTTAAGGGTTTATTGGGTGGGTTTTATTTTTAGCTTAGGGTTTGGGCACCGTAAAAGAGCTAAATGCCCTTTTAAGGGCAATGCCCATCCAAATGCCCATTTAAGGGCACTGGTTAGCTTAGGTTTATTTAGATAGAGTTTTATTTAGAAGAGTTTGGTTGGGTGGGTGGTGGGTTTTACTGTTGGGGGGGCGTTTGTAATTTTTTTTGCCAGGTAATAAAGCTGTTATCTTTGGGGCAATGCCCCCCAAAAGGCCCTTTCAAGGGCTATTGGCAGTTTAGTGTAGGCTATGGGTTTTATTATTTTGGGGGGCTTTTTTATTTTGATAGGGCTATTAGATTAGTAGTAATTCATTTTTTTTATTTAATAATTTCGTTTTTTATTTTGTGTAATTTAGTGGGGTTTTTTGTAATTTAGATAATTGTATTTGATTAATTTAATTTATTTGATTTGATTGTAATGTTAGGTTTTATTGTAATGCAGGTTAGGTTTTATTTTACAGGTAAATTTGTATTTATTTTAACTAAGTAGTTAGTAAATAGTTAATAACTATTTACTAACTAGTCTACCTAGTTAAAATAAATACAAACTTACCTGTGAAATAAAAAGAAAACCTGAGCTAGCTGCAATATAACTAATAGTTATATTGTAGCTCGCTTAGGTTTTTTCTACAGGTAAGTATGTAGTTAGTTCTAACAAGGAATTATTTAGTTAATAATTGTAAGGTTTATTTAGCTTGATTTTAATTATATTTAAGTTAGGGGGTGTTAGGTTTAGGGTTAGACTTATGCTTAGGGTTACGTTAGGGTTAGGTTTAGGGGTTAATATATTTATGTAGTGATGTGGGAGGCCCAAAGATTTAGGGGTTAATAGTTTAATTTAGTATATTTCGTTGTGGGGGCATGCGGTTTAGTGGTTAATAGGTTTATTATAGCGGCGTTGTGGGCGGACGGCAGATTAGGGGTTAATAATATTTAGATAGTGTTTGCGATGCAGGAGGGCGGTGGTTTAGGGGTTAATAGGTTTATTATAGTGGCGAAGATGTCTGGGAGCGGCAGAAGAGTGGTTAATACATTTTAATAGTGGCGGCGATGTCCGGAGCGGCAGATTAACGGTTAATACATTTATTTTTGTATTTGCGATGCGGGAGGGCCTCGGTTTAGGGGTTAATAGGTAGTTTATGGGTGTTAGTGTACTTTTTAACACTTAGTTATGAGTTTTATGCTACAGCTTTGTAACGTAAAACTCATAACTACTGACTTTAGATGGTGGTACAGATCTTGTGGTTATAGGATGTACCGCTCACTTTTTGGCTTCCCAGGCAAACTCGCAATACCGGCACTATGGAAGTCCCATTGAAAAAGGACTTTTTTAAAAGTGCGGTACTGACGTTGCGTGGCGGCCAAAAAGGTGTGCAGTACATCTATACCTACAAGACTTGTAATAGCAGTGTTCGGGAAAAAGCAGCGTTATGAAGTTTAATGTCATAAACACTAAAAGATTTGTACTTTGATTATTGATGATGATTTAGTTGCAAAATACTGCTGCAACAATTTATCTACTGTAAATAAAGTTATTTTACCCATACGTCATAAGGGATGACGTGAATAAAAGGTTTGACCAATCATCTTGGATTATACAGGCCAGATGAAGCCAGAGTAAAAGTTTGTAGTGCGGGTGAAATGCACATAGCGGAGTTCTACTGAAGAGGGGGTTGTAGCTGCACCCCCACGTCTATTGGCTTTTGGCGTTTGAAACTATTTTGAGGTGGTAGCTATACGGCCCCTGTGTTTGTCCCATTACTTAAAGGAACTTCATCTTTCCGGTGAGTGTGTTTTTCCGTTGAAGCTGTGTAACATTTAAGAGGATCGTCACGGACTGTCTAAGGATGGGTCAGGTATGATGTTAATATCTGATATGGGGATCCGTGAATTGCTCTTCCAATACACTGGGACACACCACTTTTGAGAGAGAGATATTAAAACACGCAGGGTGCCTAAGGAAGACAATAGCTCCCTCACTTCTTCTACTGTGGGAAATAAATGATGGCATGCCCGGCTTTTTTGAATATCTTATAATCCAATCCCCAGACAGGGGAGAATGTGTACACTCAACTAGCAGTGACTGTGAGCCGATTGGGCTATATTTCAGGACAGTCTTGTTAACTCATTACCTCCCGGGATGGTATTTCACACAATTTGATTTTTTAATTGACCGGTCCAAATACCAATTGCTTTTGTTGCGTTTTTTTGTTTTAATAAATCTATTTTGATCTTTGATATGATATTGTGTTAATTATAATTATATTTTGAAAGCCTTTCCTGGGTGACTCTTGTTTCTCCACTGTGAATTATCTATAATTTTGATTTACAATCAGTGCTGGCTAAGGTAGTTTCTTGGTTCTAATTTTTTGAAACTGTATTATTCTTTGTTGAATATAAATACAATTCACTATCGTCTGGCACCTTTAGTCTGCTACATACTGATATACAGCAGATTGAAGTTGATTACCATTTGTTTTAACTATTGATGTTGTGAGTTTCTCCTTTTTATCATAAATCTGTCAATCCCGAGTTCAGATAGGGATTTTTCTATAATCTCAAGTGTACAATTGACAATTCCCAGTGGAGCAAGTGTCGCACAGAGTGGTTAGGATAATGACAGGCTTCAATGAAATTGATCCCCTGACAGAGAATTTTAAAACAAAATGGGAGGATTATTATAGTAAATGTTCTTTAGGCTGAATGAACCTAATGTTAGAGGAAAATAAACTAAGGAGAGACAAAATCAAGGAGGATGTAGAGACATTAGAACAAAATCTAAAAGTTTGGGAAGATTAAGAGGAACATAAAAGACTTATGGATCTAACCAAAATGGAAATTAGAAAAATGCATGAAAATATTAAATACAGAAAAAAATGTAAGTTTCAACGTGACTGGGGGGATTATCAAGATGGTAAAATATATGATTACTCACTGGGATTAACAAGTAGCTCAGAATCTGAATTGTCAGGGGAAGAGAATTTACATTTAAAAAATAATCAAAGGGGGCAAAACTGTGGAAGGGGTTTTTCAAGTCACAGATGCTCAGGAAAGCTAAAAAGATGCGAGGGGGCAGAAAACACAGGACTAAATACAGGGGAGAAAAACAGATACCCCTTGAGAAATCAGCAACAACAATCCCCCAACCCCTAGATACAAAACCCAATGTAGATGATAAACAAATAGTGAACCTATCTAATATAAGCCTATCTCAATCAGAAACTGAAGTTTTTTTCAAAGGGCTTAAACTTTGCCCCAGTGAACAACATTGATAAAGTCACAGTAATTAAAGCTATTAATCTTTTTGCAAGGAAATTAATCCTTAAGAAAACCTTGCAACATAAAACTAAGGATGTTATTTTGGATATTAATGATAAACTGGTCCTTTGTGATTTGGAATTGATGAGTGATAAAAATACACAAGATTTGGATAATTTGGGTATAGGCCATACACATTTAAAGAAGAATTTTACCTTTATGCCAGCTTTATCTGTAGTTCCTAGTGTCCATAATTCTGTAAAGCTAGTTGAGAAAGATATACTAGACTTGGACACTAAAACAGGCTTTAAGGATAATTTAAACAAAGAAAAGCCATTAAATGCCTTAAAGACAATAGTTCCATTACCATAAAGCCCTCAGATAAGGGATATTGTGATTTTCAACACAAGGGATTATGTCTTTGAATGTAAAAAACAATTAGCTGATTCTAAACAATACAAATTATTAAAGTCAGACCCTACAGATACATATACGAATCAGATTGATGATATATTGAAAAAGGCTTGCGAAAAAGATATTCTAAACAAAAAAGAGTTTGATGATTTAACAACTAAGTACCCAAAAACGCCCACATTTTATAAAATACCTAAACTTCATAAAAATAGGGTCCCACCACCTGGTAGACCTATTATTTCTCGTCAAGGCAGCCTCACAGAAAGTACTTCAGTTTACATTGATTATTGTTTAAGATCTTCTCTTGTGACATTGATATCCTATATAAAAGATACTCAAGACACTCTGAAAAAGACTGATGGTATATCAGTAAATGACAATACCCTACTGGTTGCCATCGATGTAAAGGTTCTCTACTCCTTTATTTCCTCATCACAAAGGAGTAAAAGCATCAGTTGAATTCCTCAAACAGAGAGGACCAAAATACAATGAATATACAGAATTTGTGGAAACTTTATTGTTATTTATTTTGGAGCACAATTATTTTATGTTTGATAATAAATATTACAAACAAATATTAGGGACGGCCATGGGGATATGTTGTGCCCTCACTTATGCATGATTGTACCTTGGAAAATGGGAGAAAGATTATATATTTGACAATGATGAGATTTATGGCAAAATGATAGATCTCTGGTTAAAATTTATCGATGACATCTTTATTTTATGGCAAGGTTCTAAAAACGAACTTGATGTATTTATGAAAAATCTCAATAAGAATGATTTAAATTTAAAATTCACTTACACTTGTAGCAGAAACACAAAGGAATTTTTGGACTTATCCATCAATATTTGAAACAACCAATTATTGACTAGCACCTATAGGAAACCAACAGCTGGTAATGCCCTCCTGATGGCAGATAGCCATCATCCCCAATCTTTAATAAAGAATATACCAAAGGGGCAATATCTAAGACATAGACGTAATTGCTCTGAACTATCCATTTTCAGATATGAAGCAAGACAATTGAAAGAAAGGTTTGCAAATAGGGACTATTCTCAAACCAATCTTAAAAAAGCATACTGGTCAGCCAGACAACAAACAAGAGATGAGCTGCTATATACAGAAAAATTAAAAACCACAGAGACTGTAATAAGATTCATTAGTCTATATAACAATAAATGGAATGATATCAGAGCAATTATGCAGAAACATTGGGATGTCTTAACTTTGGATACTGATATTAAACTAATAGTAGGGGACAGACCACGTATGACACAGAGGAAAGCACCGAATTTAAAAGAAAAATTAGTATCTAGCCATTTTACTAGAAAGGAAGGACAAAACTGGTTAAGAGAAATAGCTTTGAAAGATGGTAACACAAAGTGTAGAAAATGCTCAGTATGTAGAAATTTACAACATGGAGCCCATTTTGCTAATAAATGGGGTAAAATTCATAACATTGTTGGTAAGATAAATTGCAAATCAGAAGGAATAATATACATAGGCCTAGATTTAGAGTTGGGCGGTAGCCGTCAAAACCAGCGTTAGAGGCTCCTAACGCTGGTTTTAGGCTACCGCCAGTATTTGGAGTCAGTCAGGAAAGGGTCTAACGCTCACTTTCCAGCCGCGACTTTTCCATACCGCAGATCCCCTTACGTCAATTGCGTATCCTATCTTTTCAATGGGATCTTTCTAACTCCGGTATTTAGAGTCGTGGCTGAAGTGAGCGTTAGAAATCTAACGACAAAACTCCAGCCGCAGAAAAAAGTCAGTAGTTAAGAGCTTTCTGGGCTAACGCCGGTTTATAATGCTCTTAACTACTGTGCTCTAAAGTACACTAACACCCATAAACTACCTATGTACCCCTAAACCGAGGTCCCCCCACATCGCCGACACTCAATTAAATTTTTTTAACCCCTAATCTGCCGACCGCCACCTACGTTATACTTATGTACCCCTAATCTGCTGCCCCTAACACCGCCGACCCCTATATTATATTTATTAACCCCTAACCTGCCCCCACAACGTCGCCGCCAGCTACCTACAATAATTAACCCCTAATCTGCCGACCGCAAAGCGCCGCCACCTACATTATAGCTATGTACCCCTAATCTGCTGCCCCTAACACCGCCGACCCCTATATTATATTTATTAACCCCTAATCTGCCCCCCTCAACGTCGCCTCCACCTGCCTACACTTATTAACCCCTAATCTGCCTCACTCCCGCCTCAATAACCCTATAATAAATAGTATTAACCCCTAATCTGCCCTCCCTAACATCGCCGACACCTAACTTCAATTATTAACCCCTAATCTGCCGACCGAATCTCGCCGCTACTGTAATAAATGGATTAACCCCTAAAGCTAAGTCTAACCCTAACACTAACACCCCCCTAAATTAAATATAATTTAAATCTAACGAAATAAATTAACTCTTATTAAATAAATTATTCCTATTTAAAGCTAAATACTTACCTGTAAAATAAACCCTAATATAGCTACAATATAAATTATAATTATATTATAGCTATTTTAGGATTTATATTGGAACAGCCAATAGAATGCGAGCTCAATCTGATTGGCTGATTGAATCAGCCAATCGGATTGAACTTGATTCTGATTGGCTGATTCCATCAGCCAATCAGATTTTTCCTACCTTAATTCCGATTGGCTGATAGAATCCTATCAGCCAATTGGAATTCGAGGGACGCCATCTTGGATGACGTCCCTTAAAGGAACCGTCATTCGTCGGGAAGTCGTCGGTGAAGATGGATGTTCCGCGTCGGCGGGATGAACATGGATCCGGAAGAAAGAAGATTAAAGATGCCGTTGATAGAAGACTTCAGCCGGATCATGGACCTCTTCAGCTCCCGCTTGGATGAAGACTTCAGCCGGATCATGGACATCTTCAGCCCCCCGCTTGGGCTTGGATCAAGACATCGGAGGAGCTCTTCTGGATCGATCGGTGAACCTGGTATGGTAAAGATAAGGTAGGAAGATCTTCAGGGGCTTAGTGTTAGGTTTGTTTAAGGGGGGTTTGGGTTAGATTAGGGGTATGTGGGTGGTGGGTTGTAATGTTGGGGGGGGGTATTGTATGTGTTTTTTTTACAGGCAAAAGAGCTGAATTCTTTGGGGCATGCCCCGCAAAGGGCCCTGTTCAGGGCTGGTAAGGTAAAAGAGCTTTGAACTTTTGTAATTTAGAATAGGGTAGGGCATTTTTTTATTTTGGGGGTCTTTGTTATTTTATTAGGGGGCTTAGAGTAGGTGTAATTAGTTTAAAATTGTTGTAATTTTTTTCTAATGTTTGTAAATATTTTTTTATTTTTTGTAGCTTAGTTCTTTTTTATTTTTTGTACTTTAGTTAGTTTATTTAATTGTATTTATTTGTAGGAATTGTATTTAATTTATTTATTGATAGTGTAGTGTTAGGTTAATTGTAGGTAATTGTAGGTAGTTTATTTAATTAATTTATTGATAGTGTAGTGTTAGGTTTAATTGTAACTTAGGTTAGTATTTATTTTACAGGTAATTTTGTAATTATTTTAACTATTTTAGCTATTAAATAGTTATTAACTATTTAATAGCTATTGTACCTGTTTAAAATAATTACAAAGTTGCCTGTAAAATAAATATTAATCCTAAAATAGCTACAATATAATTATAATTTATATTGTAGCTATATTAGGATTTATTTTACAGGTAAGTATTTATCTTTAAATCGGAATAATTTATTTAATAAGAGTTAATTAATTTCGTTAGATGTAAATTATATTTAACTTAGGGGGGTGTTAGTGTTAGGGTTAGACTTAGCTTTAGGGGTTAATACATTTATTAGAATAGCGGTGAGCTCCAGTCGGCAGATTAGGGGTTAATAAGTGTAGGCAGGTGGAGGCGACGTTGTGGGGGGCAGATTAGGGGTTAATAAATATAATATAGGGGTCGGCGGTGTTAGGGGCAGCAGATTAGGGGTACATAAGGATAACTTTGTTGGCGGCGCTTTGCGGTCGGCAGATTAGGGGTTAATAAGTGTAGGCAGATGGAGGCGATGTTGAGGGGGGCAGATTAGGGGTTAATAAATATAATACAGGGGTCGGCGGTGTTAGGGGGAGCAGATTAGGGGTACATAAGGATAACGTAGGTGGCGGTCGGCAGATTAGGGGTTAAAAAAATGTATTTGAGTGTCGGCGATGTGGGGGGACCTCGGTTTAGGGGTACATAGGTAGTTTATGGGTGTTAGTGTACTTTAGAGTACAGTAGTTAAGAGCTTTAGAAACCGGCGTTAGCCCAGAAAGCTCTTAACTACTGACTTTTTTCCTGCGGCTGGAGTTTTGTCGTTAGATGTCTAACGCTCACTTCAGAAACGACTCTAAATACCGGAGTTATAAAAATCCCATTGAAAAGATAGGATACGCAATTTACGTAAGGGGATCTGCGGTATGGAAAAGTCGCGGCTGAAAAGTGAGCGTTAGACCCTATTTTGAGTGACTCCAAATACCGGCGGTAGCCTAAAACCAGCGTTAGGAGCCTCTAACGCTGGTTTTCACGGCTACCGCCAAACTCCAAATCTAGGTCTATGTGAGCTACAATACAATAATAGTTATATTGTAGCTATCTTAAGTTTTATTTTTATTTCACAGGTAAGTTTCTATTTATTTTAACTAGTTAGACTAGTTAGTAAATAGTTATTAACTATTTACTAACTACCAAGTTAAAATAAATATAAATTTACCTGCAAAATAAAACCTAACCTGCCATATAATAAAATCTAACATTTCAATCAAATCAATTAAATTAATCAAATACAGTTATCTAAATTACAAAAAATCCTACTACATTACACAAAATACAAAGCTAAATGATCAAATAAAAAAACAAATTTCTCCTAATCTAATAGCCCTATCAAAATAACCCCCCCCCCCAATAATAAAACCCCTAGCCTACACTAAACTGCCAATAGCCCTTAAAAGGGCCTTTTGTGGTGCATTTCCCCAAAGATAACAGCTTTTTTACCTGGCAATAAAAAATACAAACACCACCCCAACGGTAAAACTCACCACCCACCCAACCAAACCCCCCAAATAAAACTAAATAAACCTAAGCTCCCCATTGCCCTGAAAATGATATTTGGATGGGAATTGCCCTTAAAAGGGCATTTAGCTTTTTTACGGTGCCCAAACCCTAACCTAAAATTAAAACCCACCCAATAAACCCTTAAAAAAACCTAACACTAACCCCTGATGATCCACTTACTGTTTTTGAAGACCGGACATCTATCCTCATCCAGACAGCGAAGTCCTCATCCAAGCGGACAGAAGGGCAATGCCTATTCAAATGCCCTTTTCAGGGCACTGGTTAGCTTAGGTTTATTTAGATAGAGTTTTATTTGGAAGGGGTTGGTTGGGTGGGAGATGGGTTTTACTGTTGGGGGGTGTTTGTAATTTTTGTTGCCAGGTAAAAAAACTGTTATCTTTGGGGCAATGCCACGCAAAAGGCCCTTTCAAGGGCTATTGGCAGTTTGGTGTAGGCTATGGGTTTTATTATTTTGGGGGGACATTTTATTTTGATAGGGCTATAAGATTAGGAGTAGTGATGTTGCGAATAGTTCGCCAGCAAATAGTTCCCGGTGAACATAGCTTGTTCGCGTTCGCCGTGGCGGGCGAACATATGCAATGTTCGATCCGCCCCCTAGTCATCATAATTGAGTAAACTTTGACCCTGTACCTCACAGTCAGCAGACACATTCCAGCCAATCAGCAGCAGACCCTCCCTCCCAGACCCTCCCACATCCTGGAAATCATCCATTTTAGATTCATTTGGAAGCTGCATTCTTAGTGAGAGAAGGGACAGTGTAGCTGCTGCTGATTTAATAGGGAAATCGATAGCTAGGCTAGTGTATTCAGTGTCCACTACAGTCCTGAAGGACTCATCTGATCTCTGCTGTAAGGACAGCACCCCAAAAAGTCCTTTTTAGGGTTAGAACATCAGTCTGCTTTTTTTTTTTTTTGTTCCTGTGTAATCTAATTGCAGTTGTCTGCCTGCCAGCGTGTGTGTCAGGTTCACAGCGTATACTGTGCCCACTTGCCCAGTGCCACCACTCATATCTGTTGTAACAGTAGTGTACATTTAAAAAAACAACAACACTTTTTTGACTGTGAAATAATAGCAGTCAGTTTCCTTCACACGTGTGCGTTTCAGTGCCTGCCTGCCAGGGCACAGTGTCACACCAGTGCCACCACTCATATCTGTTGTAACAGTAGTGTACATTTAAAAAAACAACAATACTTTTTTGACTGTGTTAAATAATAGCAGTCAGTTTCCTTCACACGTGTGCGTTTCAGTGCCTGCCTGCCAGGGCACAGTGTCACCCCAGTGCAACTCATAACTGGTGTAACAGTAGTGTAGATTTTAAAAAAAACAACACTTTTTTGACTGTGTTAAATAATAGCAGTCAGTTTCCTTCACACGTGTGCGTTTCAGTGCCTGCCTGCCAGGGCACAGTGTCACACCAGTGCCACCACTCATATCTGTTGTAACAGTAGTGTACATTTAAAAAAAAATAACACTTTTTTGAATGTGATATAATAGCAGTCAGTTTCCTTCACACGTGTGCGTTTCAGTGCCTGCCTGCCAGGGCACAGTGTCACCCCAGTGCAACTCATATCTGGTGTAACAGTAGTGTACATTTAAAAAAACAACACTTTTTTGACTGTGAAATAATAGCAGTCAGTTTCCTTCACACGTGTGCGTTTCAGTGCCTGCCTGCCAGGGCACAGTGTCACCCTAGTGCAACTCATATCTGGTGTAACAGTAGTGTACATTTAAAAAAAAAAACACTTTTTTTACTGTGAATAATAGCAGTCAGTTTCCTTCACACGTGTGCGTTTCAGTGCCTGCCAGGGCACAGTGTCACCCCAGTGCAACTCATATCTGGTGTAACAGTAGTGTACATTTAAAAAAAAACCACTTTTTTTACTGTGAATAATAGCAGTCAGTTTCCTTCACACGTGTGCGTTTCAGTGCCTGCCAGGGCACAGTGTCACCCCAGTGCAACTCATATCTGGTGTAACAGTAGTGTACATTTAAAAAAAAACAACACTTTTTTGACTGTGAAATAATAGCAGTCAGTTTCCTTCACACATGTGCGTTTCAGTGCTTGCTAGGGCACAGTGTCAACCTAGTGCAACTCATATCTGGTGTAACAGTAGTGTACATTTAAAAAAAACAACACTTTTTGACTGTGAAATAATAGCAGTCAGTTTCCTTCACACATGTGCGTTTCAGTGCCTGCCCGGGCACAGTGTCACCCCAGTGCAACTCATATCTGGTGTAACAGTAGTGTACATTTAAAAAACAACAACACTTTTTTGACTGTGAAATAATAGCAGTTTCCTTCACACGTGTGCGTTTCAGTGCCTGCCAGGGCACAGTGTCACCCCAGTGCAACTCATATCTGGTGTAACAGTAGTGTACATTTAAAAAAAACAACCCTTTTTTGACTGTGAAATAATAGCAGTCAGTTTCCTTCACACGTATGCATTTCAGTGCCTGCCAGGGCACAGTGTTACCCCAGTGCAACTCATATCTGGTGTAACAGTAGTGTAGATTTAAAAAAAACAACACTTTTTTGACTGTGAAATAATAGCAGTAAGTTTACTTCACACATGTGCGTTTTAGTGCCTGCCAGGGCACAGTGTCACCCCAGTGCAAATCATATCTGGTGTAACAGTAGTGTAAATTTAAAAAAAAAAAAAAGTTTTTTGACTGTGAAATAATAGCAGTCAGTTTCCTTCACACGTGTGCGTTTCAGTGCCTGCCCGGGCACATTGTCAACCCAGTTCAACTCATATCTGGTGTAACAGTAGTGTACATTTAAAAAAACAACACTTTTTTGACTGTGAAATAATAGCAGTCAGTTTCCTTCAAACGTGTGCGTTTCAGTGCCTGCCAGGGCACAGTGTCACCCCAGTGCAACTCATATCTGGTGTAACAGTAGTGTACATTTAAAAAAAAACAACACTTTTTTGACTGTGAAATAATAGCAGTCAGTTTCCTTCACACGTGTGCGTTTCAGTGCCTGCCAGGGCACAGTGTCACCCCAGTGCAACTCATATCTGGTTTAACAGTAGTGTACATTTAAAAAAAAAAAAACAACACTTTTATGACTGTGAAATAATAGCAGTCAGTTTCCTTCACACGTGTGCGTTTTAGTGCCTGCCAGGGCACAGTGTCACCCCAGTGCAAATCATATCTGGTGTAACAGTAGTGTAAATTTAAAAAAAAAAAAAAGTTTTTTGACTGTGAAATAATAGCAGTCAGTTTCCTTCACACGTGTGCGTTTCAGTGCCTGCCCGGGCACATTGTCAACCCAGTTCAACTCATATCTGGTGTAACAGTAGTGTACATTTAAAAAAAACAACACTTTTTTGACTGTGAAATAATAGCAGTAAGTTTACTTCACACATGTGCGTTTTAGTGCCTGCCAGGGCACAGTGTCACCCCAGTGCAAATCATATCTGGTGTAACAGTAGTGTAAATTTAAAAAAAAAAAAAAGTTTTTTGACTGTGAAATAATAGCAGTCAGTTTCCTTCACACGTGTGCGTTTCAGTGCCTGCCCGGGCACATTGTCAACCCAGTTCAACTCATATCTGGTGTAACAGTAGTGTACATTTAAAAAAACAACACTTTTTTGACTGTGAAATAATAGCAGTCAGTTTCCTTCAAACGTGTGCGTTTCAGTGCCTGCCAGGGCACAGTGTCACCCCAGTGCAACTCATATCTGGTGTAACAGTAGTGTACATTTAAAAAAAAACAACACTTTTTTGACTGTGAAATAATAGCAGTCAGTTTCCTTCACACGTGTGCGTTTCAGTGCCTGCCAGGGCACAGTGTCACCCCAGTGCAACTCATATCTGGTTTAACAGTAGTGTACATTTAAAAAAAAAAAAAACACTTTTATGACTGTGAAATAATAGCAGTCAGTTTCCTTCACACGTGTGCGTTTCAGTGCCTGCCCGGGCACAGTGTCACCCCAATGCAACTCATATCTGGTGTAACAGTAGTGTACATTTAAAGAAAACAACACTTTTTTGACTGTGAAATAATAGCAGTCAGTTTCCTTCACACGTGTGCGTTTCAGTGCCTGCCCGGGCACAGTGTCACCCCAGTGCAACTCATATCTGGTGTTACAGTAGTGTACATTTAAAAAAAAAAAAAAACTTTTTTGACTGTGAAATAATAGCAGTCAGTTTCCTTCACACGTGTGCGTTTCAGTGCCTGCCTGCCAGGGCAAAGTGTCACACCAGTGCCACCACTCATATCTGTTGTAACAGTAGTGTACATTTAAAGAAAACAACACTTTTTTGACTGTGAAATAATAGCAGTCAGTTTCCTTCACACGTGTGCATATCAGTGCCTGCCAGGGCACAGTGTCACCCCAGTGCAAATCATATCAGGTGTAACAGTAGTCTACATTTAAAAAAAAAAACACTTTTTTTACTGTGAAATAATAGCAGTCAGTTTCCTTCACACATGTGCGTTTCAGTGCCTGCCAGGGCACAGTGTCACCCCAGTGCAACTCATATCTGGTGTAACAGTAGTGTACATTTAAAAAAAAACAACACTTTTTTGACTGTGAAATAATAGCAGTCAGTTTCCTTCACACATGTGTGTTTCAGTGCCTGCCAGGCCACAGTGTCACACCAGTGCAACTCATATTTGGTGTAACAATAGTGTACATTTTTAAAAAAAATACAATTTTGACTGTAATAAATTGAATAGCAGTTAGTTGTCTGCAAGCGTGTGTGTCAGGCCTACAGCGTCTACTCTGCCAACGTCTGCCAGTGCACAGTGCCACTCATATCTGTTACACATCAGTTGGAAGAAATGAGTGATAGTGATGCGCAACCATTATTGCCAGAGGATGTAGATAACAGGATATGTCTCAGTCAGGCAGCATTACACACATGGACGTACAGTGTGATGATGATGATGTTGTCAGATACAAGTGAAGCGGTTGATGATGTCACGTGGGTGCCCGCTAGAAGAGAAGAAGAACAGGGGGAAAGTTCAGATGGGGAGACAGAGAGGAGGAGGAGACGAGTTGGAAGCAGGGGGAGGTCGTCGCAAGGAGCTAGTGGCACAGTCAAACAGCATGCATCGGCACCCGGGGTCAGCCAGACAACACGCCAATCAACGCCTGCTGTTGCCACCACCAGAATGCCATGATTGCAGAGCTCAGCAGTGTGGCATTTTTTTCTGTGTCTGCCTCTGACAACAGCGATGCCATTTGCAACCTGTGCCAAAAGAAACTGAGTCGTGGGTAGTCCAACACCCACCTAGGTACAACTGCTTTGCGAAGGCACATGATCGCACATCACAAACGCCTATGGGATCAACACATGAGTACAAGAAGCACACAAACTCAAAGCCGCCATCCTCCTCCTGGTCCAGCATCTTCAGCCACGTCAACCACTGTTGTTCTCCTTGCCCCCTCTCAACCATCCGCCACTTCGTCTCTCGCCTTGAGCAGTTCCTGCTCATCTGCCCACAGTCAGGTGTCTGTCAAGGACATGTTTGAGCGTAAGAAGCCAATGTTACAAAGTCATCCCCTTGCCCGGCATCTGACAGCTGGCTTGTCTGAACTCTTAGCCCGCCAGTACAAGCTGGTGGAGTCTGAGGCATTCAAAAAATTTGTAGCTATTGGGACACCTCAGTGGAAGGTACCCAGCCGAAATTTCTTTGCACAAAAGGCAATCCTCAAATGTACTCGATTGTGCAAAAGGAAGAAATGGCATGTCTGGCACACAGTGTTGGGGCAAGGGTCAATCTGACTACTGATACCTGGTCTGCAAAGCATGGTCAGGGCAGGTATATCACCTACACTGTGCATTGGGTAAACCTGCTGACGGCTGCCAAGCATGGAATGCGTGGCTCTGCAGTGGAGTTGGTGACACCGCCACGACTTGCAGGCAGGCCTGCTGCCACCTCCTCTACTCCTCCTACTCCATCCTCTTCCATAACCTCCTCGGCTGAGTCCTCTTCTGCTGCTGCATCTTGCTCCACAGCAACGGCAACCCCCAGCTCCCCAGGTACTATTCCACATCCCGAATAAGGCAGTGTCACGCCGTCTTGGGGTTGACTTGCCTGAAAGCAGAGAGTCACACCGGACCAGCACTCCTGTCTGCCCTGAACGCACAGGTGGATCAGTGGCTGACTCCGCACCAACTGGAGATTGGCAAAGTGGCTTGTGACAACGGAAGAAATTTGTTGGCGGCATTGAATTTGGGCAAGTTGACACATGTGCCGTGCATGGCACATGTGTGTAATCTGATCGTACAACGCTTTGTTCATAAGTACCCAGGCTTACAGGACGTCCTGAAGCAGGCCAGGAAGGTGTGGCCATTTTAGGCATTCCTACACGGCCATGGCGCACTTTTCAGATATCCAGCGGCGAAACAACATGCCAGTGAGGCGCTTGATTTGCGACAGCCCGACACGTTGGAATTCAACACTCCTAATGTTCGACGGCCTGCTCCAACAAGAAAAAGCCGTTAACGACTATTTGTATGACCGGGGTGCTAGGACAGCCTCTGCGGAGCTGGGAATTTTTTTGCCACGTTACTGGACGCTCATGCGCAATGCCTGTAGGCTCATGCATCCTTTTGAGGAGGTGACAAACCTAGTCAGTCGCACCGAAGGCACCATCAGCGACATCATACCATTTGTTTTCTTCCTGGAGCGTGCCCTGTGAAGAGTGCTGGATCAGGCCATAGATGAGCGTGAAGAGGAAGAGTTGTGGTCACCATCACCACCAGAAACAGCCTTATCAGCATTGCTTGCTGGACCTGCGGCAACGCTGGAAGAGGATTGTGAGGAAGAGGAGTCAGAGGAGAAATGTGGCTTTGAGGAGGAAGACCAACCACAACAGGCATCCCAGGGTGCTCGTTGTCACCTATCTGGTACCCGTGGTGTTGTATGTGGCTGGGGGGAAGAACATACCTTCAGTGAGATCACTGAGGACGAGGAACGGGACATGAGTAGCTCGGCATCCAACCTTGTGCAAATGGGGTCTTTCATGCTGTCGTGCCTGTTGAGGGACCCTTGTATAAAAAGGCTGTAGGAGAATGACCTGTACTGGGTGTCTACGCTACTAGACCCCCGGTATATGCATAAAGTGCCTGAAATGTTGCTGAATTACCGCAAGTCGGAAAGGATGCAGCAGTTCCAAAATAAATTAAAAAGTATGTTTTACACAGCGTATAAGGGTGATGTCACAGCACAACGGGAATCTAACAGGGGAAGAGGTGAAAGTAATCCTCCTCCCATAACCATGCCTGCAAGGACAGGACACTTTACAGACATGTTGTTGATGGTGGACATACAGAGCTTTTTAAGTCCTACGCATCGCCACAGCCCTTCGGGGTCCACCCTCAGAGAACGACTCGACTGACGGGTAGCAGACTACCTCGCCTTAACTGCAGATCTCGACACTCTGAGGAGCGATGAACCCCTTGACTACTGGGTGTGCAGGCTTGACCTGTGGCCTGAGCTATCCCAATTTGCGATAGAACTTCTGGCCTGCCCCACTTCAAGTGTCCTGTCAGAAAGGACCTTCAGTGCAGCAGGAGGTATTGTCACTGAGAAGAGAAGTCGCCTAGGTCAAAAAAGTCTAGATTACCTCACCTTTATTAAGATGAATGAGGGATGGATCCCGAAGGGACTGACAGTGGGCGATACATTCGACTAAAAAAGGCCTGATGAGATGCGCTGCCTTGGGCTAAAAATGGTCCACATGCTGCTGTATTTTATCTCTGAATGCCGGATGACTTGCCTGACTTATCCGCCACCAACTAGGGTTCAAGCCGCAATGTTTTAGGGCACTTTTTTGCAGCAGCGGCTGCAACAATACCTAATTTTTCAGGCATGTGCACATGCCTAATTTTTCTGGCCTCTGGTGCTGCACTGTGGCTTCAAAAACCAAACAAAAAAAAAGGCACATAACAAGGATTAAACTGATAGGAATAGTACTACTTAACACACCACTCCTATCTGGTGGCACATTAGATTGCACGCGCAGTGCCCCAAATTTGAAGTAGGAGGTCCGACCAAGCATCTTTTTCCATCTCCCTGTTCCTAAAATCGATGCCATATACACGTCCCCTGATAGGGGACGTAACAGGGATTAAACTGATAAGAATAGAACTACTTAACACACCACTCCTATCTGGTGGCACATTAGATTGCATGCACAGTGCCCCAAATTTGAAGTAGGAGGACCGACCAAGCATCTTTTTCCATCTCCCGGTTCCTTAAATCGATGCCCTATACACGTCCCCTGATAGGGGACGTAACAGGGATTAAACTGATAAGAATAGTACTACTTAACACACCACTCCTATCTGGTGGCACATTAGATTGCACGCGCAGTGCCCCAAATTTGAAGTAGGAGGACCGACCAAGCATCTTTTTCCATCTCCCGATTCCTAAAATCGATGCCATATACACGTTCCCTGATAGGGGCCGTAACAGGGATTAAACTGATGGGAATAGTACTACTTAACACACCACTCCTATCTGGTGGCACATTAGATTGCACACACAGTGCCCCAAATTTGAAGTAGGAGGACCGACTAAGCATCTTTTTCCATCTCCCGGTTCCTAAAATAGATGCCATATACACGTCCCCTGATAGGGGACGTAACAGGGATTAAACTGATAAGAATAGTACTACTTAACACACCACTCCTATCTGGTGGCACATTAGATTGCACGCGCAGTGCCCCAAATTTGAAGTAGGAGGACCGACCAAGCATCTTTTTCCATCTCTCGGTTCCTAAAATCCATGCCATATACACGTCCCCTGATAGGCGACGTAACAGGGATTAAACTTATAAGAATAGTACTACTTAACACACCACTCCTATCTGGTGGCACATTAGATTGCACGCGCAGTGCCCCAAATTTGAAGTAGGAGGTCCGACCAAGCATCTTTTTCCATCTCCCGGTTCCTAAAATAGATGCCATATACACGTCCCCTGATAGGGGACGTAACAGGGATTAAACTGATAAGAATAGTACTACTTAACACACCACTCCTATCTGGTGGCACATTAGATTGCACGCGCAGTGCCCCAAATTTGAAGTAGGATGTCCGACCAAGCATCTTTTTCCATCTCCCGTTTCCTAAAATCGATGCTATATACACGTCCCCTGATAGGGGCCGTAACGGGGATTAAACTGATAAGAATAGCACTACTTAACACACCACTTCTATCTGGTGCCACATTAGATTGCACGCGCAGTGCCCCAAATTTGAAGTAAGAGGACCGACCAAGCATCTTTTTCCATCTCCCGGTTCCTAAAATCGATGCCATATACACGTCCCCTGATAGGGGACGTAACAGGGATTAAACTGATAAGAATAGTACTACTTAACACACCACTCCTATCTGGTGGCACATTAGATTGCATGCGCAGTGCCCCAAATTTGAAGTAGGAGGACCGACCAAGCATCTTTTTCCATCTCCTGGTTCCTAAAATCCATGCCATATACACGTCCCCTGATAAAGGACGTAACAGGAATTAAACTGATAAGAACAGAACTACTTAACACACCACTCCTATCTGGTGGCACATTAGATTAGACGTGCAGTGCCCCAAATTTGAAGTAGGAGGACCGACCAAGCATCTTATTCCATCTCCCGGTTCCTAAAATTGATGCCATATACACGTCCCCTGATAGGGGACGTAACAGGGATTAAACTGATAAGAATAGTACTACTTAACACACCACTCCTATCTGGTGGCACATTAGATTGCATGCGCAGTGTTAAAAATATTTGAAGTAGGAGGACAGACCAAGCATCTTTTTCCATCTCCCGGTTCCTAAAATCGATGCCATATACACGTCCCCTGATAGGGGACGTAACAGGGATTAAACTGATAAGAATAGTACTACTTAACACACCACTCCTATCTGGTGGCACATTAGATTGCATGCGCAGTGCCCCAAATTTGAAGTAGGAGGTCCGACCAAGCATCTTTTTCTATCTCCCGGTCCCTAAAATCGATGCCATATACGCGTCCCCTGATAGGGGACGTAACAGGGATTAAACTGATAAGAATAGAACTACTTAACACACCACTCCTATCTGGTGGCACATTAGATTGCATGCGCAGTACCCCAAATTTGAAGTAGGAGGTCCGACCAAGCATCTTTTTCTATCTCCCGGTCCCTAAAATCAATGCCATATACGCGTCCCCTGATAGGGGACGTAACAGGGATTAAACTGATAAGAATAGAACTACTTGACACACCACTCCTATCTGGTGGCACATTAGATTGCACGCGCAGTGCCCCAAATTTGAAGTAGGAGGTCCGACCAAGCATCTTTTTCCATCTCCCGGTTCCTAAAATCGATGCCATATACATGTCCCCTGATAGGGGACGTAACAGGAATTAAACTGATAAGAACAGAGCTACTTAACACACCACTCCTATCTGGTGGCACATTAGATTGCACGTGCAGTGCCCCAAATTTGAAGTAGGAGGACCGACCAAGCATCTTATTCCATCTCCCGGTTCCTAAAATTGATGCCATATACACGTCCCCTGATAGGGGACGTAACAGGGATTAAACTGATAAGAATAGTACTACTTAACACACCACTCCTATCTGGTGGCACATTAGATTGCATGCGCAGTGCCAAAAAATTTGAAGTAGGAGGACAAACCAAGCATCTTTTTCCATCTCCCGGTTCCTAAAATCGATGCCATATACACTTCCCCTGATAGGGGACGTAACAGGGATTAAACTGATAAGAATAGTACTACTTAACACACCACTCCTATCTGGTGGTACATTAGATTGCATGTGCAGTGCCCCAAATTTGAAGTAGGAGGTCCGACCAAGCATCTTTTTCTATCTCCCGGTCCCTAAAAATCGATGCCATAAACACGTCCCCTGATAGGGGACGTAACAGGGATTAAACTGATAAGAATAGAACTACTTAACACACCACTCCTATCTGGTGGCACATTAGATTGCATGCGCAGTGCCAAAAAATTTGAAGTAGGAGGACAGACCAAGCATCTTTTTTCCATCTCCCGGTTCCTAAAATCGATGCCATATACACTTCCCCTGATAGGGGACGTAACAGGGATTAAACTGATAAGAATAGTACTACTTAACACACCACTCCTATCTGGTGGCACATTAGATTGCACGTGCAGTGCCCCAAATTTGAAGTAGGAGGTCCGACCAAGCATCTTTTCCATCTCCCGGTTCCTAAAATCGATGCTGTATACACGTCCCCTGATAGGGGCCGTAACAGGGATTAAACTGACAAGAATAGAACTAGTTAACACACCACTTCTATCTGGTGGCACATTAGATTGCACGCGCAGTGCCCCAAATTTGAAGTAGGAGGACCGACCAAGCATCTTTTTCCATCTCTCGGTTCCTAAAATCCATGCCATATACACGTCCCCTGATAGGGGACGTAACAGGGATTAAACTTATAAGAATAGTACTACTTAACACACCACTCCTATCTGGTGGCACATTAGATTGCACGCGCAGTGCCCCAAATTTGAAGTAGGAGGTCCGACCAAGCATCTTTTTCCATCTCCCGGTTCCTAAAATCGATATCATATATACGTCCCCTGATAGGGGACGTAACAGGGATTAAACTGATAAGAACTGAACTACTTAACACACCACTCCTATCTGGTGGCACATTAGATTGCACGCACAGTGCCAAAAAATTTGAAGTAGGAGGACAGACCAAGCATCTTTTTCCATCTCCCGGTTCCTAAAATTGATGCCATATACACGTCCCCTGATAGGGGACGTAACAGGGATTAAACTGATAAGAATAGTACTACTTAACACACCACTCCTATCTGGTGGCACATTAGATTGCATGCGCAGTGCCAAAAAATTTGAAGTAGGAGGACAGACCAAGCATCTTTTTCCATCTCCCGGTTCCTAAAATCGATGCCATATACACTTCCCCTGATAGGGGACGTAACAGGGATTAAACTGATAAGAATAGTACTACTTAACACACCACTCCTATCTGGTGGTACATTAGATTGCATGTGCAGTGCCCCAAATTTGAAGTAGGAGGTCCGACCAAGCATCTTTTTCTATCTCCCGGTCCCTAAAAATCGATGCCATAAACACGTCCCCTGATAGGGGACGTAACAGGGATTAAACTGATAAGAATAGAACTACTTAACACACCACTCCTATCTGGTGGCACATTAGATTGCATGCGCAGTGCCAAAAAATTTGAAGTAGGAGGACAGACCAAGCATCTTTTTTCCATCTCCCGGTTCCTAAAATCGATGCCATATACACTTCCCCTGATAGGGGACGTAACAGGGATTAAACTGATAAGAATAGTACTACTTAACACACCACTCCTATCTGGTGGCACATTAGATTGCACGTGCAGTGCCCCAAATTTGAAGTAGGAGGTCCGACCAAGCATCTTTTCCATCTCCCGGTTCCTAAAATCGATGCTGTATACACGTCCCCTGATAGGGGCCGTAACAGGGATTAAACTGACAAGAATAGAACTAGTTAACACACCACTTCTATCTGGTGGCACATTAGATTGCACGCGCAGTGCCCCAAATTTGAAGTAGGAGGACCGACCAAGCATCTTTTTCCATCTCTCGGTTCCTAAAATCCATGCCATATACACGTCCCCTGATAGGGGACGTAACAGGGATTAAACTTATAAGAATAGTACTACTTAACACACCACTCCTATCTGGTGGCACATTAGATTGCACGCGCAGTGCCCCAAATTTGAAGTAGGAGGTCCGACCAAGCATCTTTTTCCATCTCCCGGTTCCTAAAATCGATATCATATATACGTCCCCTGATAGGGGACGTAACAGGGATTAAACTGATAAGAACTGAACTACTTAACACACCACTCCTATCTGGTGGCACATTAGATTGCACGCACAGTGCCAAAAAATTTGAAGTAGGAGGACAGACCAAGCATCTTTTTCCATCTCCCGGTTCCTAAAATCGATGCCATATACACGTCCCCTGATAGGGGACGTAACAGGGATTAAACTGATAAGAATAGTACTACTTAACACACCACTCCTATCTGGTGGCACATTAGATTGCATGTGCAGTGCCCCAAATTTGAAGTAGGAGGTCCGACCAAGCATCTTTTTCTATCTCCCGGTCCCTAAAATCGATGCCATAAACACGTCCCCTGATAGGGGACGTAACAGGGATTAAACTGATAAGAATAGAACTACTTAACACACCACTCCTATCTGGTGGCACATTAGATTGCATGCGCAGTGCCCCAAATTTGAAGTAGGAGGACCGACCAAGCATCTTATTCCATCTCCCGGTTTCTAAAATCGATGCCATATACACGTCCCCTGATAGGGGGCGTAACAGGGATTAAACTGATAAGAATAGTACTACTTAACACACCACTCCTATCTGGTGGCACATTAGATTGCACGCGCAGTGCCCCAAATTTGAAGTAGGAGGTCCGACCAAGCATCTTTTCCATCTCCCGGTTCCTAAAATCGATGCTGTATACACGTCCCCTGATAGGGGCCGTAACAGGGATTAAACTGACAAGAATAGAACTAGTTAACACACCACTTCTATCTGGTGGCACATTAGATTGCACGCGCAGTGCCCCAAATTTGAAGTAGGAGGACCGACCAAGCATCTTTTTCCATCTCTCGGTTCCTAAAATCCATGCCATATACACGTCCCCTGATAGGGGACGTAACAGGGATTAAACTTATAAGAATAGTACTACTTAACACACCACTCCTATCTGGTGGCACATTAGATTGCACGCGCAGTGCCCCAAATTTGAAGTAGGAGGTCCGACCAAGCATCTTTTTCCATCTCCCGGTTCCTAAAATCGATGCCATATATACGTCCCCTGATAGGGGACGTAACAGGGATTAAACTGATAAGAACAGAACTACTTAACACACCACTCCTATCTGGTGGCACATTAGATTGCACGTGCAGTGCCCCAAATTTGAAGTAGGAGGACCGACCAAGCATCTTTTTCCATCTCCCGGTTCCTAAAATTGATGCCATATACACGTCCCCTGATAGGGGGCGTAACAGGGATTAAACTGATAAGAATAGTACTACTTAACACACCACTCCTATCTGCTGGCACATTAGATTGCATGCGCAGTGCCCCAAATTTGTAGTAGGAGGACAGACCAAGCATCTTTTTCCATCTCCCGGTTCCTAAAATCGATGCCATATACACGTCCCCTGATAGGGGACGTAACAGGGATTAAACTGATAAGAATAGAACTACTTAACACACCACTCCTATCTGGTGGCACATTAGATTGCATGCGCAGTGCCCCAAATTTGAGGTAGGAGGACCGACCAAGCATCTTATTCCATCTCCTGGTTCCTAAAATCGATGCCATATACACGTCCCCTGATAGGGGACGTAACAGGGATTAAACTGATAAGAATAGTACTACTTAACACACCACTCCTATCTGGTGGCACATTAGATTGCACACGCAGTGCCCCAAATTTGAAGTAGGAGGACCGACCAAGCCTCTTTTTCCATCTCCCGGGTTCCTAAAATCGATGCCATATACATGTCCCCTGATAGGGGCCGTAACAGGGATTAAACTGATGGGAATAGTACTACTTAACACACCACTCCTATCTGGTGGCACATTAGATTGCATGCACAGTGCCCCAAATTTGAAGTAGGAGGTCCGACCAAGCATCTTTTTCCATCTCCCGGTTCCTAAAATCGATGCCATATACACGTCCCCTGATAGGGGACGTAACAGGGATTAAACTGATAAGAATAGTACTACTTAACACACCACTCCTATCTGGTGGCACATTAGATTGCATGCGCAGTGCCCCAAATTTGAAGTAGGAGGACCGACCAAGCATCTTTTTCCATCTCCCGGTTCCTAAAATCGATGCCATATACACGTCCCCTGATAGGGGACGTAACAGGGATTAAACTGATAGGAATAGTACTACTTAACACACCTTATAATAACGCAGAAAGAGGCAACGCAGAGAGAGAAGTCTGAAGAAGAGGAGTCAGAGGAGGAAGGTGGCTTTGAGGAGGTGGAAGACCAAACACAGCAGGCGTCCCAGGGGGCTTGTTGTCACCTTTCGGGGACCCTTGGTGTTGTACGTGGCTGGGTGGAGGAAGAGACCTTCAATGACAACAGTGAGGACAAGGAACGGGACATGGCTAGCTTGGTATCCAACCTTGTGCAAATGGGGAGTTTGCGGTTGTGCAAATGGACTGTTTGCGGTTGTTTGCGGTGCGTTAAACAGGGAGTTTGGTCTGTCACTGTGAAGCGGGCGTAACCCTTACACTACCTGATCGATACAACGTCATACCTGATGTTTTAAAGCACGTTATTCCAAACAATTTAGGAATGTTAGGTGATTTATGCCCTTTATGGGTTAAAACCAGACTCTGCATCAACTATGTAATTTTCCATGGGAGTTTAGCCATGGATCCCCCTCCGGCATGCCACAGTCCAGGTGTTAGTCCCCTTGAAAAAACTTTTCCATCACTATTGTGGCCAGAAAGAGTCCCTGTGGGTTTTAAAATTCGCCTGCTTATTGAAGTCTATGGCGGTTCGCCCGGTTCGCCCTTTCCCGAACATTCGGGGAAGTTCGTGTCCGCCGTTTGCGAACGGAAAATTTTAGGTTCGCAACATCACTAATTAGTAGTAATTCATTTTTTTATTTGATAATTTCGTTTTTTATTTTGTGTACTTTAGTGGGGTTTTTTTGTAATTTAGATAATTGTATTTGATTAATTTAATTTATTTGATTTGATTGTAATGTTAGGTTTTATTGTAATGCAGGTTAGGTTTTATTTTTTAGGAAAATTTGTATTTATTTTAACTAAGTAGTTAGTAAATAGTTAATAACTATTTACTAACTAGTCTACCTAGTTAAAAAAGTACAAACTTACCTGTGAAATAAAAATAAAACCTAAGATTGCTACAATATAACTATTAGTTATATTGTAGCTCGCTTAGGTTTTTTTTATTAGGTTTTTTTTACAGGTAAGTATGTAGTTAGTTTTAAATAGGAATTATTTAGTTAATAATTGTGAGTTTTATTTAGATTGACTGTAATTATATTTAAGTTAGGGGGTGTTAGGGTTAGACTTATGCTTAGGGTTACATTAGGGTTAGGTTTAGGGGTTAATATATTTATGTAGTGATGTGGGAGGCCAGAGGTTTAGGGGTTAATAGTTTAATTTAGTATATTTCGTTGTGGGGGCATGCGGTTTAGTGGTTAATAGGTTTATTATAGCGGCGGTGTGGGCGGACGGCAGATTAGGGGTTAATAATATTTAGATAGTGTTTGCGATGCAGGAGGGCGGCGGTTTAGGGGTTAATAGGTTTATTATAGTGGCGACAATGTCTGGGAGCGGCGGAAGAGGGGTTAATACATTTTAATAGTGGCGGCGATGTTCGGAGAGGCAGATTAGGGGTTAATACATTTATTTTAGTATTTGCAACACGGGAGGGCCTCGGTTTAGGGGTTAATAGGTAGTTTATGGGTGTTAGTGTACTTTCTAACACTTAGTTATGAGTTTTATGCTACAGCTTCGTAACGTAAAACTCATAACTACTGACTTTAGATGGTGGTACGGATCTTGTGGTTATAGGATGTACCGCTCACTTTTTGGCTTCCCAGGCAAACTCGCAATACCGGCACTATGGAAGTCCCATTGAAAAAGGACTTTTTTAAAAGTGCGGTACTGGCGTTTCGTGACGGCCAAAAAGGTGTGCAATACACCTATACCTACAAGACTTGTAATAGCAGCGTTAGGGAAAAAGCAGCGTTATGAAGCTTAATGTCATTAACACTAAAGATTTGTACTTTGATTATTGATGATGATTTCGTTGCAAAATACTGCTGCAACAATGTATCTAAATAAAGTTATTTCACCCATACGTCATAAGGGATGACGTGAATAAAAGGTTTGACCAATAATTGTGGATTATACAGGCCAGATGAAGCCAGAGTAAAAGTTTGTAGTGCAGGTGAAATGCACATAGCGGAGTTCTACTGAAGAGGGGGTTGCAGCTGCACCCCCACATCTATTGGCTTTTGGCATTTGAAACGATTTTTGAGGTGGAAGCTATTCGGCCCCTGTGCTTGTCCCATTACTTAAAGGAACTTCTTCTTTCCGGTGAGTGTATTTTTCCGTTGAAGCTGTGTAACATTTAAGAGGATCGTCATGGACTGTCTAAGGATGGGTCAGGTATGATGTTAATATCTGATACGGGGATCCGTGGATTGCTCTTCCAATACACTGGGACACACCACTTTTGAGAGAGAGAGATATCAAAACACACAGGGTGCCTCAGGAAGACAATAGCTCCCTCACTTCTTCTACTGTGGGAAATAAATGATGGCATGCCCAGGTTTTTTGAATATCTTATAATCCAATCCCCAGACAGGGGAGAATGTGTACACTCAACTAGCAGTGACTGTCTGTGAGCCTATTGGGATATATTTCAGGACAGTCTTGTTAACTCATAACCTCCCAGAAAGGTTTTCAACACAATTTGATTTTTGAATTGACCTGTCCAAACACCAATTGCTTTTGTTGCATTTTTTTGTTTTAATAAATCTATTTTGATCTTTGATATGATATTGTGTTAATTACAATTATATTTTGTAAGCCTTTCCTGGGTGACTCTTGTTTCTCCACTGTGAATTATCTATAATTTTGATTTGCAATCAGTGCTGGCTAAGGTAGTTTCTTGGTTCTAATTTTTTGGAACTGTATTCTCCTTTGTTGAATATAAATACAATTCACTATTGCCCTGCACCGTTAGTCGGCTACATACTGATATACAGCAGATTGAAGTTGATTACCATTTTTTTAACAATTGGTGCTGTGAGTTTCTCCTTTTTATTATAAATCTGTTAATCCCGAGTTCAGATAGGGATTTTTCTATAATCTCACGTGCACAATTGACATTTCCCTTCTCTATACCCTCTAAAGAAGGTGAAAATACCAACACAACAAAAGGACAAGTTGGTAATGATAATAAATACAAATGTTCTAAAGATTATAAACTAAAATTATTTAAGGAACAAAAATTAAAGTGGGACATTTCCATTTTAGAAAATATTTAGAGACCAAAATGATCCCAAGGGGTCTTCGTATTAAAAAAAGACCAGAGGCTAACTTTAATGATCCCCTGACAGAGAATTTTAAAACAAAATGGGAGGATTATTATAGTAAATGCTCTTTAGGCTGGATGAACCTAATGTTAGAGGAAAATAAATAATGGAGAGACAAAATCAAGGAGAATTTAGAGACAATAGAACAAAATCTAAAATTTTGGGAAGATTAAGAGGAACATAAAAGACTTATGGGTCTAACCAAAATGGAACTTAGAAAAATGCATGAAAATATTAAATACAGAAAAAAACGTAAGTTTCAACGTGACTGGGGGGATTATCAAGATGGTAAAATATATGATTACTCACTGGGATTAACAAGTAGCTCAGAATCTGAATTGTCAGGGGTAGAGAATTTACATTTCAAAAATAATCAAAGGGGGCAAAACTATGGAAGGGGTTTTTCAAGTCACAGACGCTCAGGAAAGTGAAAAAGATGCAAGGGGGCAGAAAGCACAGGACTAAATACAGGGGAGAAAACAGATACCCTTTGAGAAATCAGAAACAACAATCCCCCCACCCCTAGATACAAAACCCAATGTAGATGATAAACAAATAGTGAACCTATCTAATAGAATCCTATCTTAATCAGAAACTGAAGTTTTTTTCAAGGAAAATTATCGTTAAGAAAACCTTGCAACATAAAACTAACGGCTAGATTTAGAGTTTGGCGTTAGCCGTGAAAACCAGCGTTAGAGGCTCCTAACGCTGGTTTTAGGCTACCGCCGGTATTTGGAGTCAGTGATTAAAGGGTCTAACGCTCACTTTTCAGCCGCGACTTTTCCATACCGCAGATCCCCTTACGTCAATTGCGTATCCTATCTTTTCAATGGGATCTTTCTAACTCCGGTATTTAGAGTCGTTTCTGAAGTGAGCGTTAGACATCTAACGACAAAACTCCAGCCGCCTGAAAAAAGCAGGAGTTAAGAGCTTTCTGGGCTAACGCCGGTTCATAAAGCTCTTAACTACTGTACTCTAAAATACACTAACACCCATAAACTACCTATGTACCCCTAAACCGAGGTCCCCCCACATCGCCGCCACTCGATTAAATTTTTTAACCCCTAATCTGCCGACCGCCACCTACGTTATACTTATGTACCCCTAATCTGCTGCCCCTTACCTCGCCGACCCCTGTATTATATTTATTAACCCCTAACCTGCCCCCCACAACGTCGCCGCCAGTTACTTACAATAATTAACCCCTAATCTGCCGACCGCAAAGCGCCGCCACCTACGTTATCCTTATGTACCCCTAATCTGCTGCCACTAACACCGCCGACCCCTATATTATATTTATTAACCCCTAATCTGCCCCCCTCAACGTCGCCTCCACCTGCCTACACTTATTAACCCCTAATCTGCCGAGCGGACCGCAGCGCTACTATAATAAAGTTATTAACCCCTAATCCGCCTCACTAACCCTATCATAAATAGTATTAACCCCTAATCTGCCCTCCCTAACATCGCCGACACCTAACTTCAATTATTAACCCCTAATCTGACGACCGGAGCTCATCGCTACTATAATAAATGGATTAACCCCTAAAGCTAAGTCTAACCCTAACACTAACACCCCCCTAAGTTAAATATAATTTAAATCTAACGAAATTAATTAACTCTTATTAAATAAATTATTCCTATTTAAAGCTAAATACTTACCTGTAAAATACATCCTAATATAGCTACAATATAAATTATAATTATATTGTAGCTATTTTAGGATTAATATTTATTTTACAGGCAACTTGGTAATTATTTTAACCAGGTACATTAGCTATTAAATAGTTAAGAACTATTTAATAGTTACCTAGTTAAAATAATAACAAAATTACCTGTAAAATAAATCCTAACCTAAGTTATAATTAAACCTAACACTACCCTATCAATAAATTAATTAAATACAATACCTACAATTACCTACAATTAACCTAACACTACACTATCAATAAATAAATTAAATACAATTGCTACAAATAACTACAATTACATAAACTAGCTAAAGTACCAAAAATAAAAAAGAACTAAGTTACAAAAAATAAAAAAATATTTACAAACATAAGAAAAATATTACAACAATTTTAAACTAATTACACCTACTCTAAGCCCCCTAATAAAATAACAAAGACCCCCAAAATAAAAAATTCCCTACCCTATTCTAAATTAATAGAGTTAAAAGCTCTTTTACCTTACCAGCCCTGAACAGGGCCCTTTGCGGGGCATGCCCCAAGAAAATCAGCTCTTTTGCCTGTAAACAAAAACATACAATACCCCCCCCCCAACATTACAACCCACCACCCACATACCCCTAATCTAACCCAAACCCCCCTTAAATAAACCTAACACTAAGCCCCTGAAGATCTTCCTACCTTGTCTTCACCATCCAGGTATCACCGATCCGTCCTGGCATCCGGTGCTGAAGAGGTCCAGAAGAGGCTCCAAAGTCTTCCTCCTATCCAGCAAGAAGAGGACATCCGGACCGGCAAACATCTTCTCCAAGCGGCATCTTCGATCTTCTTCCATCCGGTGCGGGTCCATCTTGAATCAGCCGACGCGGATCCATCCTCTTCTTCCGGCGTCTCCCGACGAATGACGGTTCCTTTAAGGGACGTCATCCAAGATGGCGTCCCTCGAATTCTGATTGGCTGATAGGATTCTATCAGCCAATCGGAATTAAGGTAGGAATATTCTGATTGGCTGATGGAATCAGCCAATCAGAATCAAGTTCAATCCGATTGGCTGATCCAATCAGCCAATCAGATTGAGCTCGCATTCTATTGGCTGATCGGTACAGCCAATAGAATGCGAGCTCAATCTGATTGGCTGATTGGATCAGCCAATCGGATTGAACTTGATTCTGATTGGCTGATTCCATCAGCCAATCAGAATATTCCTACCTTAATTCCGATTGGCTGATAGAATCCTATCAGCCAATCGGAATTCGAGGGACGCCATCTTGGATGACGTCCCTTAAAGGAACCGTCATTCGTCGGGAGACGCCGGAAGAAGAGGATGGATCCGCGTCGGCTGATTCAAGATGGACCCGCTCCGCACCGGATGGAAGAAGATCGAAGATGCCGCTTGGAGAAGATGTTTGCCGGTCCGGATGTCCTCTTCTTGCCAGATAGGAGGAAGACTTTGGAGCCTCTTCTGGACCTCTTCAGCACCGGATGCCAGGACGGATCGGTGATACCTGGATGGTGAAGACAAGGTAGGAAGATCTTCAGGGGCTTAGTGTTAGGTTTATTTAAGGGGGGTTTGGGTTAGATTAGGGGTATGTGGGTGGTGGGTTGTAATGTTGGGGGGGGGGGTATTGTATGTTTTTTTACAGGCAAAAGAGCTGAACTTCTTGGGGCATGCCCCGCAAAGGGCCCTGTTCAGGGCTGGTAAGGTAAAAGAGCTTTTAACTCTATTAATTTAGAATAGGGTAGGGAATTTTTTATTTTGGGGGTCTTTGTTATTTTATTAGAGGGCTTAGAGTAGGTGTAATTAGTTTAAAATTGTTGTAATATTTTTCTTATGTTTGTAAATATTTTTTTATTTTTTGTAACTTAGTTCTTTTTTATTTTTGGTACTTTAGCTAGTTTATGTAATTGTAGTTATTTGTAGCAATTGTATTTAATTTATTTATTGATAGTGTAGTGTTAGGTTAATTGTAGGTAATTGTAGGTATTTTATTTAATTAATTTATTGATAGGGTAGTGTTAGGTTTAATTATAACTTAGGTTAGGATTTATTTTACAGGTAATTTTGTTATTATTTTAACTAGGTAACTATTAAATAGTTCTTAACTATTTAATAGCTATTGTACCTGTTTAAAATAATTACCAAGTTGCCTGTAAAATAAATATTAATCCTAAAATAGCTACAATGTAATTATAATTTATATTGTAGCTATATTAGGATTTATTTTACAGGTAAGTATTTAGCTTTAAATAGGAATAATTTATTTAATAAGAGTTAATTAATTTCGTTAGATTTAAATTATATTTAAGTTAGGGGGGTGTTAGTGTTAGGGTTAGACTTAGCTTTAGGGGTTAATCCATTTATTATAGTAGCGATGATCTCCGGTCGTCAGATTAGGGGTTAATAATTGAAGTTAGGTGTCGGCGATGTTAGGGAGGGCAGATTAGGGGTTAATACTATTTATGATAGGGTTAGTGAGGCGGGTTAGGGGTTAATAACTTTATTATAGTAGCGCTCAGGTCCGCTCGGCAGATTAGGGGTTAATTATTGTAAGTAGCTGGCGGCGACGTTGTGGGGGGCAGGTTAGGGGTTAATAAATATAATATAGGGGTCGGCGGTGTTAGGGGCAGCAGATTAGGGGTACATAGGGATAATGTAAGTTGCGGCGGTTTACGGAGCGGAAGATTAGGGGTTAATAATATAATGCAGGGGTCAGCGGTAGCGGGGGCGGCAGATTAGGGGTTAATAAGTGTAAGGTTAGGGGTGTTTAGACTCAGGGTACATGTTAGAGTGTTAGGTGCAGACGTAGGAAGTATTTCCCATAGGAAACAATGGGGCTGCGTTAGGAGCTAAACGCTGCTTTTTTGCAGGTGTTAGGTTTTTTTTCAGCTTAAACAGCCCCATTGTTTCCTATGGGAGAATCGGGCACGAGCACGTTTTTGAGGCTGGCCGCGTCCGTAAGCAACTCTGGTATCGAGAGTTGCATTTGCGGTAAAAATGCTCTACGCTCCTTTTTTGGAGCCTAACGCAGCATTTTATTGAACTCTCGATACCAGAGTTAATTTTATGGTGCGGCCAGAAAAAAGCCCGCGGAGCGTTAACAGCCCATCTACCGCCAAACTCCAAATCTAGGCCTATGGATGTTATTTTGGATATTAATGATAGAGTGGTCCTTTGTGATTTGGAATTGGTGAGTGATAAAAATACACAAGATTTGGATACTTTGGGTACAGGCCATACAAATTTAAAGAAGAATTCTACCTTTATGCCAGCTTTATCTGTAGTTCCTTGTGTCCATAATTCTGTAAAGCTAGTTGAGAAAGATATACAAGACTTGGGCACTAAACAGGTTTTAAGGATCATTTAAATGCAAAACAAAGAAAAGCAATTAAATGCCTTAAAGATTATAGTTCCATTACCATCAAGCCCTTAGATAAGGGTGGAAATATTGTGATTCTCAACACAAGGGATTATGTCTTTGAATGTAAAAAACAATTGGCTGATTCTAAACAATACAAATTATTTAAGTCAGACCCTACAGATACATATATATACGAATCAGATTGATGATATATTGAAAAAGACTTTTGAAAAAGATATTCTAAACAAAAAAGGAGTTTAATGATTTAACAACTAAGTACCCAAAAATGCCCACATATTATACAATACCTAAACTTCATAAAAATAGGGTCCCACAACCTGGTAGACCTATTATTTCTGGTCAAGGCAGCCTCACAGAAAGTATTTCAGTTTACATTGATTATTTTTAAGACCGTCTCTTGTGACATTGATATCCTATATAAAAGATACTCAAGACACTCTGAGAAGGATTAATGGTATATCAGTAAATGACAATACGCTACTGGTTGCCATCAATGTAAAGGCTCTCTACCCCTCGATTCCTTAATCCAAAGGAGTACAAGCATCAGTTGAATTCCTCAAACAGAGAGGACCAAAATACAATGATTATACAGAATTTGTAGAAACTTTATTGTTATTTATTTTGGAGCACAATTATTTTATGTTTGATAATAAATATTACAAACAAATATTAGGGACAGCCATGGGGACATGTTGTGCCCTCACTTATGCATGATTGTACCTTGGAAAATAGAAGAAAGATTATATATTTGACAATGATGAGATTTATGGAAACAGGATAGATCTCTGGTTAAAATGTATCGATGACATCTTTATTTTATGGCAAGGTTCTGAAAATGAACTTGATGACTTTATGAAAAATATCAATGAGAATGATTTAAATTTAAAATTCACTTACACTTGTAGCAGAAACACAAAGGAATTCTTGGACTTATCCATCAATATCATAAATTACCAATTAGTGACTAGCACCAATAGGAAATCAACAGCTGGTAATGCCCTCCTGATGGCAGATAGCCATCATCCCCAATCTTTAATAAAGAATATACCAAAGGGGCAATACCTAAGACATAGGCGTAATTGCTCTGAACTATCCATTTTAAAATCTGAAGCAAAACAATTGAAAGAAAGGTTTGCCAATAGGGGATATTCTCAAACCAATCTTACAAAAGCATACTGGTCAGCCAGACAACAAACAAGAGATGAGCTGCTATATACAGAAAAATTAAAAACCACAGAGACTGTAATAAGATTCATTAGTCTATATAACAATAAATGGAATGATATCAGAACAATTATGCAGAAACATTGGGAATGGGATGTCTTAACTTTGGATACTGATATTAAATTAATAGTAGGGGACAGACCACATATGACACAGAGGAAAGCACCAAATTTAAAAGAAAAATGAGTATCTAGCCATTTTACTAGAAAGGAAGGACAAAACTGGTTAAGAGAAATAACTTTAAAAGATGGTAACACAAAATGTAGAAAATGCTCAGTATGTAGAAATATGCAACAGGGAGCCTATTTTGTTGATAAATGGGGTAAAATTCATAACATTGTTGGTAAGATAAATTTCAAATCAGAAGGAATAATATTTCATGACAGCAATAGAAACCATCTAAAATGTATGTTTGAAAAAACTTGATTTAAAGGGGAGAGGAGGTGACTTTGATAAGTTAATGTTGGAAAAGGAATGCAGATGGATCTTTAACTTAAAAGCACTAACCCCTAGTGGTTTGAATGAAGAAATTAATTATGCACCCTTCTTCTGAAAAATTAAAAAAAATCGTTTTCAAATATTAGCCACTTGTTAGTATGTTACTTATTGGTAACCACGTTTACGGTGTCTAGACCATAAAGTGTTACATATGATTTGGACAAAATAACCCTTAAACTCGCATAAATATTTTGGTTAAAAATATAGTGACACCATTGAAGAAAGTAAAAATGTTTTATTTTTAATATAATTGATTAGTCTCTTTTGAGTACACTGAGATTACCCCGTCTTGTGAATTGTATAGTTCTATGAGTCGTTGATGTGTATATATAAATACTGTGGGGGGTAGTTATCAAGCCGTCTACTTTTCTGGCTTCGCCGGCCCAATACGTCCGCCTAAGCTCGCCTACCTTCGCCGCCGCGGACCTTGAATACGTTCGCCTAAGTTATCAAATAAAGCTGTCAAAAAGCCGCGGGGCGATGAGCAGCGGACTGTGACAGTTATCACTCATCCGATCTCGCTGCCCTTCGGCTTTTTCCCAGCTTTATTGCTAGCCTGTCACTAAGCACTCACACTAAACTACACTGTTCTACCCCCTATACCGGCGCCCCCGGAGCCCCCCGCAACTAAATAAAGTAACTAACCCCTAAACCGCCGCTCCTAGACCCCGCCGCAACTCTTATAAATGTATTAACCCCTAAACCGCCGCTCCTAGACCCCGCCGCAAGTCTTATAAATGTATTAACCCCTAAACCGCCGCTCCCGGACACCGCTGCCAACTACAGTATACCTAGTAACCCCTATCCTGCCCCCCCTACACCGTAGCCACCTATAATAAATTTATTAACCCCTATCCTGCCCCCCACTACGCTGCCGCCACTGTAATAAAATTATTAACCCCTAAACCTAAGTCAAACCCTAACCCTAACGCCCCCCTAACTTAAATATTAATTAAATAAATCTAAATAAATTAACTCTTATTAACTAAATGAATCCTATTTAAAACTAAATACTTACCTTTAAAATAAACCCTAATATAGCTACAATATAACTAATAATTATATTCTAGCTATCTTAGGATTTATATTTATTTTACAGGTAACTTTCAATTTATTTTAACCATGTCCAATAGCTATTAAATAGTTATTAACTATTTAATAGCTTACCTAGCTAAAATAAAGAGAAATGTACCTGTGAAATAAATCCTAACCTAAGTTACAATTACACCTAACACTACACTATACTTTAATAAATTATTCCTATTTAAAAATAAATACTTACCTGTAAAATAAACCCTAAGATAGCTACAATGTAATTAATAATTATATTATAGCTATCTTAGGATTTATATTTATTTTACAGGTAACTTTGTATTTATTTTAGCTAGTTAGAATAGTTATTAAATAGTTATTAACTATTTAATAACTACCTAGCTAAAAGAAATACAAAATTACCTGTAAAATAAATCCTAACCTAAGTTACAATTAAACCTAATACTACACTTTCATTAAATTAACTAAATAAACTACATACAAATAACTACAATTAAATACAATTACATAAACTAACTAAAGTACAAAAAATAAAAAAAGCTAAGTTACAAAAAATAAAAAAAATAAGTTACAAACATGTTAAAAATATTACAACAATTTTAAGCTACTTACACCTAATCTAAGCCCCCTAATAAAATAACAAACCCCCCCAAAATAAAAAAAATCCCTACCCTATTCTAAATTAAATAAATTTCAAAGCTCTTTTACCTTACCAGCCCTTAAAAGGGCCTTTTGTGGGGGCATGCCCCAAAAAGTTCAGCTCTTTTGCCTGTAAAAGAAAAATACAACCCCCCCCAACATTAAAACCCACCACCCACATACCCCTAATCTAACCCAAACCCCCCTTACAAAAACCTAACACTAATCCCCTGAAGATCATCCTACCTTGAGTCGTCTTCACTCAGCCGAGCCACCGATGGAACTGAAGAGGACATCCGGAGCGGAAGAAGTTAATCCTCCAAGCCGGGTCTTGAATCTTCCTTCCGCCGACGCGGAACCACCTTCTTCACCGACGGACTACGACGAATGACGGCTCCTTTAAGGGACGTCATCCAAAATTGCGTCCCCTCAATTCCGATTGGCTGATAGGATTCTATCAGCCAATCGGAATTAAGGTAGGAAAATCTGATTGGCTGATGGAATCAGCCAATCAGATTCAAGTTCAATCCGATTGGCTGATCCAATCAGCCAATCAGATTGAGCTTGCATTCTATTGGCTGATCGGAACAGCCAATAGAATGCGAGCTCAATCTGATTGGCTGATTCCATCAGCCAATCAGATTTTTCCTACCTTAATTCCGATTGGCTGATAGAATCCTATCAGCCAATCGGAATTGAGGGGACGCCATCTTGGATGACGTCCCTTAAAGGAGCCGTCATTCGTCGTAGTCCGTCGGTGAAGAAGGTGGTTCCGCGTCGGCGGAAGGAAGATTCAAGACCCGGCTTGGAAGATGACTTCGCCCGGATAGAAGACCTCTTCAGCGCCTCTTTGAAGATGACATCGGCCGGATCGAAGACTTCTTCAGCGCCGCCTGGATGATGACTTCATCGGATGGAAGATTTCTTCAGCGCCGCTTGGAGGATTAACTTCTTCCGCTCCGGATGTCCTCTTCAGTTCCATCGGTGGCTCGGCTGAGTGAAGACGACTCAAGGTAGGATGATCTTCAGGGGATTAGTGTTAGGTTTTTGTAAGGGGGGTTTGGGTTAGATTAGGGGTATGTGGGTGGTGGGTTTTAATGTTGGGGGGGGGTGTATTTTTCTTTTACAGGCAAAAGAGCTGAACTTTTTGGGGCATGCCCCCACAAAAGGCCCTTTTAAGGGCTGGTAAGGTAAAAGAGCTTTGAAATGTATTTAATTTAGAATAGGGTAGGGATTTTTTTTATTTTGGGGGGGTTTGTTATTGTATTAGGGGGCTTAGATTAGGTGTAAGTAGCTTAAAATTGTTGTAATATTTTTAACATGTTTGTAACTTATTTTTTTATTTTTTGTAACTTAGCTTTTTTTATTTTTTGTACTTTAGTTAGTTTATGTAATTGTATTTAATTGTAGTTATTTGTATGTAGTTTATTTAGTTAATTTAATGATAGTGTAGTATTAGGTTTAATTGTAACTTAGGTTAGGATTTATTTTACAGGTAATTTTGTATTTCTTTTAGCTAGGTAGTTATTAAATAGTTAATAACTATTTAATAACTATTCTAACTAGCTAAAATAAATACAAAGTTTCCTGTAAAATAAATATAAATCCTAAGATAGCTAGAATATAATTATTATTTATATTGTAGCTATATTAGGGTTTATTTTAAAGGTAAGTATTTAGTTTTAAATAGGATTCATTTAGTTAATAAGAGTTAATTTATTTAGATTTATTTAATTAATATTTAAGTTAGGGGGGCGTTAGGGTTAGGGTTAGACTTAGGTTTAGGGGTTAATAATTTTATTACAGTGGCAGCGGCGTAGTGGGGGGCAGGATAGGGGTTAATAAATTTATTATAGGTGGCGACGGTGTAGGGGGGGCAGATTAGGGGTTAATAAATTTATTATAGGTGGCGACGGTGTAGGGGGGCAGGATAGGGGTTAATACATTTAATATAGGTTGCGGCGGGTTCAGGGAGCGGCGGTTTAGGGGTTAATACATTTATTATAGTTGCGGTGGGCTCCGGGAGCGGCGGTTTAGGGGTTAATATGTATAGAGTAGCTTGCGGTGGGCTCCGGGAGCGGCGGTTTAGGGGGTAATAACTTTATTTAGTTGCGGCGGTGTAGGGGGGGTCAGATTAGCGGTGTTTAGACTCGGGGTACATGTTAGGGTGTTAGGTGTAGACAGCTCCCATAGGAATCAATGGGATGTCTGTCAGCAGCGAACTTGTACTTTCGCTATGGTCAGACTCCCATTGATTCCTATGGGATCCGCCGCCTCCAGGCTGGCGCTTTGAAAACCAGGTACGCTGGGCCGTAAAAGTGCCGAGCGTACCTGCTAGTTTTTTGATAACTAGCAAAAGTAGTGAGATTGTGCCGCACTTGTGTGCGGAACATCTGGAGTGACGTAAGAATCGATCTGTGTCGGACTGAGTCCGGCGGATCGAAGTTTACGTCACAAAATTCTACTTTTGCCGGTCTCGAGCCTTTGATAACTAAGGCGAATCAGCCGCGCCACAAATACGCTGCGGAATTCCAGCGTATTTGAGGTTGACGGCTTGATAACTAGGCCCCTCTATCTTTATGTATATTGAAGTCTGCCATTTCTATTATTCAATGTACACTATAGGAAATAATAATTATTAGTATTTGAATTTGATTAGAAAAATAATACACAATGTCATTAACACTAAAGATCTGTACTTTGAATATTGATTATTATTTAGTTGCAAAATACTGCTGCAACAATGCATCTAAATACAGTTATTTCACCCATATGTCATAAGGGATGACATGAATAAAAGGTTTGACCAATCATCATGGATTATACAGGCCAGATGAAGCCTGAGTAAAAGTTTGTAGTGCAGGTGAAACGCGGGTGGTGGAGTTCTACTGAAGAGGGGGTTGCAGCTGCACCCCCAGGTCTATTGTTTTTTTGGCGTTTTAAACGATTTTCATCTGGTAGCTATTCGGCCCCTGTGTTTGTCCCATTACTTACAGAAACTACATCTTTCTGGTGAGTGTGTTTTCCTGTTGAAGCTGTGTAACATTTAAGAGGATCATCATGGACTGTCTAAGGATGGGTCAGGTATGATGTTAATATCTGATATGGGGATCCGTGTATTGCTCTTCCAATACACTGGGACACACCACTTTTGAGAGAGAGAGATATTAAAACACACAGGGTGCCTCAGGGAGACAATAGCTCCCTCACTTCTTCTACTGTGGTAAATAAATGATGGCATGCCCGGCTTTTTTGGATATCTTATAATCCAATCCCCAGACATGGGAGAATGTGTACACTCAACTAGCAGTGACTGTCTGTGAGCCTATTGGGCTATATTTCAGGACAATCTTGTTAACTCATAACCTCCCGGGATGGTTTTCCACACAATTTAATTTTGTAATTGACCGGTCCAAATATAAATTGCTTTTGTTTTGCGGTTTTTGTTTTAATAGATGTATTTTGATCTTTGATATGATATTGTGTTAATAATAATTATATTTTGTAAGCCTTTCCTGGGTGACTCTTGTTTCTCCACTGGGAATTATCTATAATTTTGATTTACAATCAGTGCTGGCTAAGGAAGTTGGTTCTAATTTTTTGGAACTGTATTCTCCTTTGTTGAATTTAAATACAATTCACTATCGCCTGCCAACTTTGATTACCATTTTCTTAACAATTGGTGCTGTGAGTTTCTCCTTTTACACACACACACACACACACACACATATATATATATATATATATATATATATATATATATATATATATATTTATATTTATATTTATATTTATATATATATATAATATAGATAATATATATATAATATATATATATATATATATATATATATATATATATAATTGTTTGTGTATGTGTACTTATGTGGATGTGTGTATATAAATATAAGGTATGTGTTAGTATCTGTGTGCATTAGTATGTGTGTGTATATTTGTATATATTTAAATATATTTATATAAATATATATATATATATATATATATATATATATATATATATATATATATATATATATATATAAATTTATATATATATGTGGGTGTGTATGTGTACTTATGTGTATGTGTTTATACAAATATGTGTGTATGTGTGTGTATGTGTACTTATGTGTATTTGTGTATACAATTAGTGTGTATGTATTAGTGTGTGTGTGCGTATATATATATATATAGGGTATCTAACAAAAGTGAGTACACCCCTCACATTTTTGTAAATATTTTATTATATATATTTTCATGTGACAACGCTGAAGAAATGACACTTTGCTACAATGTAAAGTAGTGAGTGTACAGCCTGTATAACAGTGTAAATTTGCTGCCCCCCCTCAAAATAACTCAACACACAGCCATGTCTAAGCCATTGGCAACAAAAGTGAGTACACCCCTAAGTGGAAATGTCCAAACTGGGCCCAAAGTGTCAATATTTTGTGTGGCCAACATTATTTTCCAGCACTTCCTTAACCCTCTTGGGCATGGAGTTTACCAGAGTTTTACAAGTTGCCACTGGAGTCCTCTTCCACTCCACCATGACAACATCACGGAGCTGGTAGATGTTAGAGACCTTGCGCTCCCTCACCTTCAGACACAAAGACTGTGTACGACCAAAGCAGACCAATACTACTGGAAACTAAAGAGAAATAACACTCCTGGTTGTTCACTAATAAAACTGCCAATGTAGAAAAAAAAGCATCAATGTATACTAAGTGGTTGACTACTTCTGTAATAATATAAAAATGCAAATACAGTCAAAGTTAAAGGGACATTGTACACTAAATTTTTCTTTGCATAAATGTTTTGTAGATGATCCATTAATACAGCCCATATAGTTTTTTTTGTAACAATGTATAGTTTTGCTTATTTTTAAATAATATTGTGCTGATTTTCAGACTCCTAACCAAGCCCCAAAGTTTTAGAAGTAGACTGAAGTCTACCTACTCCAGCTTGCTCCTGTTTGTGTAAAGGCTCTTTTCATATGCAAAGGAGGGGGGGGGGGGTCTCTTTTTGCTTCCCAGACCCTTTCAGTGGGTGTCCCAGCCTAACCTCATCAACAGTGCTAAACTAGAAGCTTCTAAGTACGTTTTTAAAAGGTTTTATACTGGATTTTTAGATCAGTATCTGTGCATATTCTTATTTATAGTAGTGTCTCTTACATGCAGTTATATGAAAATTGGTGTATACTGTCCATTTAATGTAAATGGATTACATAAGACAATGGGCCTTGACAGAAGGTGAATAGCAATGCCACATACTAATGCTCTGTGTATGGCCTCTGTAGCACATTTGAGTAGCAAGTGAGCTATGAATCATTTCTACTAGCAACAGTTAAGTGGTATATGTAGGAGCAGCACAGGCAGGAACATATTAACAGCTTCCTTATGATCAGGCTTGGGTATGTTGCAGTGTTTCCTCTTCGCTGACAGTTAGGGGACAATTTATCAATGTGCGAGCGGACATGATACGATGTAGCATATCATGTCTGCTGCACAACGATAAATGCCGACAGTATACACTGTCAGCATTTTTCATTGCACCAACAGTTCTTGTGAACTGCTGGTGCAATGCCACCCCCTGCAGATTCACGGCCAATCGCCACTACCAGGGGTTGTCAATCAACCCGATCGTATGGCAGCAGACAAGTTATGGAGCAGCGGTCTTTAGGCCGCTGCTTCATAACTGCTGTTTCCGGCGAGCCTAACTCGGCCCCTTAGACATTGGGGCCAATTTATCAAGCTCCATACAGAGCTTGATGCCCCGTGTTTAAAGACTGCTGCTTCATAACCTGTCCGCCTGCTCTGAGGCGGTGGACAGGAATCAACCTGATCAAAATACGATCGGGTTGATTGACACCCTCTACTAGCCGCCGATTGGCTACAAATCTGCAGGGGGCGGCATTGCACCAGCAGTTCACAAGAACTGCTGGTGCAATGATAAATGCTTACAGTGTATGCTGTCGGCATTTATCGATATGCGGCGGACATGATACGCTACATTGTATTATGTCTGTCCGCACTTTAATAGATTTACCCCTTAGTCTTCTAGGCCTGTAGGAAAACTGACTTCAAGCAATTTATTCTTCACTTTCTTGACTTTATTAAAAGAGTCTCATTCTCCCTAAAATGTTCTAGAGAGCTTTTTTGCTAGTAATCAGGAATTTATAAAAGTACTTAAGGGGACAGCCAAAATTAAACTTTCATGATTCAGAGTCCAGTTTTAAGAGACTTTTAAATTTACCTCTATTATCAAATTTATTTTGCATTTGTTGTTGAAACGCATACCTAGGTAGGATCACTGGGAACTAGCTGGTAATTGGTGTCTATTAAAATATGCCTCTTGTCATTGGCTCACCATATGTGTTCAACTAACCACCAGTAGTGCACTGCTAATCTGGAGCTATGAGGTTAGAGGATTTTCTTTTTATTTACTTGTATGTCCCTTTAAATTCGCAATAAGGCAGATCCTGCAATAAATGTTTGTAGATATCTAAAAATCGAATTATTCCCCCAATGATTAAGCTCTTTTTGGTGCCATTAAACATACTAATGTATTACCATGTGGCTACCTTTGAACTTGGTCTATATAAAATCAGATAAATATTTTTTTTAAAAAAGCATTTTTTACAATGACACACTATTTAAAAAGGTAAAATAATAAAGAATATGTTTGTTGTATACAAAGTAATAAAAAATTGTAAAAGTTGAGTGAAAAATATTTATATTTTCAAGTAGCTTTGGGTACAGTAAATACAGTAAGTGAACTCTTACCATATTTTCAAGAACATAGCTATCGCTGGAACATACAGACAAGCACAAAAACAAGTCAATCAAATGCTGTGTGCTTTACCCTAGTCCACTCCCTTACTGTATGCCTGATGTTTGTTTGAACTTTCTTATCTTTTTATGTAATCTGAAATGATGAGGGCGCTATACAATGAAATGGCAAACATCACTTTTTATTGCTTTGTTTTTTTTCATTCTCAGGTCAGAATCTATACTGTTTTATTCATTTGTCTGAATTCTAAGAAATATGTCTCAAATTTTAACTAGTTGTTTACATATTGAAAGGGTCATAAAAGAATAATAATAAAATGCACTAATGTTATAGGACATTTTATTATTGCGTTATTGCTTGCTTGGTAAAGCTTCTAGTGGTGGTGTTAATTGTCGTTTGCCATTAAAACACCATCTGGCTGTCTGCATAGCTGTCAGATTTTACTTTTGCACTTACTTGCCTTCAGCAAAGGTTTTGTACACTTCTTACACTGGAATAAGAGTTGTCTTTTGCAGCATTTAATGGGCTTAAAGTTTTGACAGCCTCTCCTAAGTGTTAAATGCCCTTTACAGCTGGTATCTAAAAATGCGAAACACATTAAAACATTTAAAACTCACTCATATTCAATAAAATCATATGAACAATTAAGAATTAATTTGTCTTGAATTATGTTGACATGTAAATATTATAATATACTGAAATTGCAGCCGAGTCAATCCCATGTGGGGGTTGCAATTGTAAAAACAGTATTTTACAACATATGTGCGCATTGGGTTAGCACAACTGAAGAGCTCGTGTAAAGGGTTAGGGATAAAAAAAAAGTTGCACCAAACAAAAGTACAAACAAACAAAAATACATTAACATTAAAATATACTGTTACACTATCTGATAAAAATGAGTCATATAAATATTAATAAAAATTTTTATTAGGGTTCAAAGGTATATTGTAATTGGCAATGTATTTGACTGCAAATGGGCTATAATTATATATATATATATATATATATATATATATATATATGTGTGTGTGTTTTGTATGTGTTTGTGTGTGTGTCTAAATAATAATTCTATTCTGCTAATGTGTTCTGCTGCGTATTTACATTTAACATTCCAATGTTCTCCACATACTAGAAAATTCTATTTTTATTTTAAATAAATATTTTGATATACAGTATCCCAAAAAGTGAGTACACCCTTCACATTTTTGTAAATATTTTATTATATCTTTTCATGTGACAACACTGAAGAAATGACACTTTGCTACGGTATAAATTAGTGAGTGTACAGCTTGTATAACAGTGTATATTTGCTGTCCCCTCAAAATATCTCAACAAACAGCCATTAATGTCTAAACCATTGGCAACAAAAGTGAGTACACCCCTAAGTGGAAATGTCCAAATTGGGCCCAAAGTGGCCTAATTAAGAAAGTGCGAGCAGACATGATCCGATATTGCGGATCCTGTCTGCTGCACATCGATAAATGTCGACAGCATACGCTCTCGTCATTTATCATTGCACCAGCAGTTCTTGTGAACTGCTGGTGCAATACCGCCCCCTGCAGATTCGTGGCCAATCGGCCGCTAGCAGGCGGTGTCAATTAACCTGATCGTATTGGATCGGGTTGATTTCTGGCGACGTCCGTCCGCCACCTCAGAGCAGGCGGACAGGTTATAGAGCAGCGGTCTTTAGATACAGGGCATCAAGCTCCGTACGGAGCTTGATAAATATGCTCCAAAGTGTCAATATTTTGTGTGGCCACCATTATTTTCCAGTACTGCCTTAACCCTTTTGGGCATGGAGTTCACCAGAGCTTCACAGGTAGCCACTGGAGTCCTCTTCCACTCCTCCATGGACATCACAGAGCTGGTGGATGTTAGAGACCTTGCGCTCCCCCACCTTCCATTTGAGGATGCCCCACAGATGCTCATTAGGGTTTAGGTCTGGAGACATGCTTGGCCAGTCCATCACATTTACCCTCAGCTTCTTTAGCAAGGCAGTGGTTGTCTTGGAGATTTGTTTGGGGTCGTTATCATGTTGGAATACTGCCCTGCGGCCCAGTCTCCAAAGGGAGGGGATCATGCTCTGCTTCAGTATGTCACAGTACATGTTGGCATTCATGGTTCCCTCAATGAACTGTAGCTCCCCAGTGCCAGCAGCACTCATGCAGGCCCAGACCATGACACTCCCACCACCATGCTGGACTGTAGGCAAGACACACTTGTCTTTGTACTCACACATGCTTGACACCATTTGAACTAAATAAGTTTATCTTTGTCTCATCGGATCACAGGACATGGTTCCAGTAATCCATGTCCTTAGTCTGCTTGTCTTCAGCAAACTGTTTGCAGGCTTTCTTGTGCATCATCTTTAGAAGAGGCTTCCTTCTGGGACGACAGCCATGTAGACCAATTTGATGCAGTGTGCAGCGTATGGTCTGAGCACTGAGAGGCTGACCCCTCACCCCTTCAACCTCTGCAGCAATGCTGACAGCACTCATACATCTTTTTCCCAAAGACAACCTCTGGATATGACGCTAAGCATGTGCACTCAACTTTTTTGGAGTGGAACCTGTCCGGTGAAACCACTGTATGGTCTTGCCCACTGTGCTGCAGCTCAGTTTCAGGGTCTTGGCAATCTTCTTATAGCCTAGGCCATCTTTATGTAGAGTAACAATTCTTTTTTTCAGATCCTCAGAGAGTTTGTGAGTGTGAGAGCCATAACACCAACTGTAACACCCCCACTCCCCAGTCACACCTGAGACCTTGTAACACTAACTAGTCACATGATACCGGAGAGGGAAAATGGCTAATTGGGCCCAATTTGGACATTTCCACTTAGGGGTGTACTTACTTTTGTTGCCAATGGTTTAGATATCAATAGCTGTGTGTTGAGTTATTTTGAAGGGACAGCAAATTTACACTGTTACACAGGCTGTACACTCACTACTTTACATTGTAGCAAAGTTTCATTTCTTCAGTGTTGTCAAATGAAAAGATATAATAAAATATTTACAAAAATGTGAGGGGTGTACTCACTTTTGTGGGATACTGTATATCTATATATACCTATACCTATTCATATAGATATATAGGTATAGATATATATTTTACATTTACATTCCCATTAGCATATATAAAATCTACATGAAGAACATAGGAATGTACAAGATGCATAACACGCTTCAGGTTTCACGCATTCGGTCTAAAACAGTGTCGGTTTAGCGCACATGCAGAATTAGTTTTCTTAAGGCATGTTATTGAAATATTAAATATGAAATATTGAAAAAAATACTAATTATTAATAATTATAGATACTGTAAAAAAATCACACACACACATATATATATATATATATATTGTTAGAATATTTTACAACATCTCTAATAATTATTTACATTAATTATTAATATTTTTCAATATTTCATATTTAATTAATACATAACGCACCTTAATATAACTCATGTTGTGCAGATGAAGATTTAGTGTACTCCTGTCGGATTTATGTTAGCCAACTTGTTCACTTGGTGTAATATTTTTTACTGGAATATGACAATAAAAGTCCTGAGTGAAGTGGAATATTGAACCATTCTTCAAGGAGAGAAGACATTCAGTTCTGAGCAGGAGGAAGAAAAAGATCTTACTTTAAACTCTATGTTAATTTCCCATAATGGTACAATAATACCTGATGCTGGGGTAATAAAGGAAAGGTGTTTGACTTCATCCTGGTTTTTAAAGGGATAGTCTAGCCAAAAATAAACTTTCATGATTCAGATAGAGTATGCAATTTTAACCCCTTAGTGACCAGAGCACTTTTCCATTTTCTGTCCGTTTGGGACCAAGGCTATTTTTACATTTTTGCGGTGTTTGTGTTTAGCTGTAATTTTATTCTTACTCATTTACTGTACCCACACATATTATATACCGTTTTTCTCGCCATTAAATGGACTTTCTAAAGATACCATTATTTTCATCATATCTTATAATTTACTATAAAAAAAATGATAAAATATGAGGAAAAATGGAAAAAAACACACTTTTTCTAACTTTGACCCCCAAAATCTGTTACATATCTAAAACCACCAAAAAACACCCATGCTAAATAGTTTCTAAATTTTGTCCTGAGTTTAGAAATACCCAATGTTTACATGTTCTTTGCTTTTTTTGCAAGTTATAGGGCCATAAATACAAGTAGCACTTTGCTATTTCCAAACCATTTTTTTCCAAAATTAGCGCTAGTTACATTAGAACACTGATATCTTTCAGGAATCCCTGAATATCCCTTGACATGTATATATTTTTTTTTAGTAGACATCCCAAAGTATTGATCTAGGCCAATTTTGATATATTTCATACCACCATTTCACCGCCAAATGCGATCAAATACAAAAAATTGTTCACTTTTTCACAAATTTTTTCACAAACTTTAGGTTTCTCACTGAAATCATTTACAAACAGCTTGTGCAATTATGGCATAAATGGTTGTAAATTCTTCTCTGGGATCCCCTTTGTTCAGAAATAGCACACATATATGGCTTTGGCGTTGCTTTTTGGTAATTAGAAGGCCGCTAAATGCCACTGCGCACCACAAGTGTATCATGCCCAGCAGTTAAGGGGTTAATTAGGGAGCTTTTAGGGAGCTTGTAGGGTTAATTTTAGCTTTAGTGTAGTGTAGTAGACAACCCCAAGTATTGATCTAGGCACATTTTGGTATATTTCATGCCACCATTTCACCGCCAAATGCGATCAAATTAAAAAAAAACGTAAAATTTTTCACAATTTTAGGTTTCTCACTGAAATCATTTACAAACAGCTTGTGCAATTATGGCACAAATGGTTGTAAATGCTTGTCTGGGATCCCCTTTGTTCAGAAATAGCAGACATATATGACTTTGGCGTTGCTTTCTGGTAATTAGAAGGCCACTAAATCCTGTTGCGCCTCACACGTGTATTATGGCTAGCAGTGAAAGGGTTAATTAGGGAGTTTGTAGTGAGCTTGCAGGGTTAATTTTAGCTTTAGTGTAGAGATCAGCCTCCCATCTGACACATCCCACCCCCTGATCCCTCCCAAACAGCTCCCTTCCCTCCCCCACCCCACAATTGTCCCCGCCATCTTAAGTACTGGCAGAAAGTCTGCCAGTACTAAAATAAAAGGGTTTTAAAAAAAAAATGAAATTTTTTTTAGCATATTTACATATGCTACTGTGTAGGATCCCCCCCTTAGCCCCCAACCTCCCTGATCCCCCCCAAAACCGCTCTCTAACCCTCCCCTCTGCCTTATTGGGGGCCATCTTGGGTACTGGCAGCTGTCTGCCAGTACCCAGTTTACAATAAAAAGTGCTTTTTTTTTTTTTTTTTCTGTAGTGTAGCTTCCCCCACCCCCCACAGACAAACCCCCACCACCTTGCTGATTGTTTTAATTTTCATTTTTTTTATATTTTTTATTTCCCCATTTTCTGCAGTGTAGCGGTTCCCACCCGCTCCCTCCCCGTGCACGCGCCCGCCCCCACCCTCCCGTGCACGCGTGCGCGCCCGTGCGCGCCCCCAGCCACCCCCGCCCACGATCCCGCCCCCCTTCACATCCACAGGGCCATCGATGGCCGCCACCCGCCTCCCGGTCCGGCTCCCACCCACCAACACAGGGAGCAACCGATCTCCGGTGCAGAGAGGGCCACAGAGTGGCTCTCTCTGCACCGGATGACTTAAAAAGGTTATTGCAGGATGCCTCCATATCGAGGCATCACTGCAATAACCGGAAAGCAGCTGGAAGCGAGCAGGATCGCTTCCAGCTGCTTTCCACACTGAGGACGTGCAGGGTACGTTCTCAGGCATTAACTGCCTTTTTTCTGAGGACGTACCCTGCACGTCCTCAGTCGTTAAGGGGTTAAGCAACTTTCTAATTTACTCCTATTATCAATTTTTTTCCTTCTCTTGATGTCTTTATTTGAAAAAGAAAGATTGTAAACCTAGGAGACAGCCTATTTTGGTTCAGCCCCTGGGTAGCGCTTGCTCATTGGTGTCTAAATTTAGCCACCAATCAGCAAGCGCTACCCAGGGTTCTAAAAAAATGTGCAAAATATTAGGGTGCTTTTTTGTGCATTGTATTGTAATACCCAGAATCCTCCATAGTGAAATAAACAACTCTCAAGCTAAAATGTGACTTCGCAGTACTGACAAGACTTCTTAGATAATCTCATCAGAGCAGAGAGCTTCAGATCATTGGGCCTCTAGTAAAGATAAACAGAAACTTGATAATACACATTTGTCTTGGTGATTTCAAAATATATATTCCAAATATTAAACATTTGTTAATTAGAATGTAATGCAATTAATTTATGAAAACTAATTCAAAGTCTTCACATTTTTTTTCAAATTGTTTTTACTTTTCAGTGCAATGGAAATTAACAGCTTGGCTTTTACTTGATTTTTTAACTTTTACAAGATCAATAAAACTATAAAATTCTGTAAGCCCTGGAGCTCTTTAATGATATTATGACATGTTTTTAGATCTTGGTGAAAAGGATATGTTAGTACTTTTTGCAATGTAATGTTGGTGTCATTGCTATGTCATTTAATAACTTATGTTATACTAAAACAAATGTAAAAAAAAACAGCACAGCAGATCTTATCACACCCAAGGAAGAGATCTCAGCAGGTGCACAAAGCAAACTAATGCAATGCAAAGTTTTGTTTGGTTGATCATTCAGCATTGTAAGATGAGTATAGGTCCTACTAAGTACCAAGACATTTCTAGCCAATCAGTTTGGGATATATCATATCCCATTTTAACCCTTTAAAAACTTTTTAAATCAAAATTCAAATTATATTTTTTTAAATAAAAAGTGTATCTATGAGAGTAATACTTTATTTTAATATGTGTTTGATGTGTTTTTTGCAACCTTTTTTTAACCTTAGGGGTGCATTTATTAATGTGCGAGCGGATATGATGTAATGTAATGTATAATGTTCGCTGCACATCGATAAATGCAGACAGCATACACTGTCTGCATTTATCATTGCACCAGCAGTTCTTGTGAACTGCTGGTGCAATGCCACCCCCTGCAGATTTGCGGCCAATTGGCTGTTAGCAGGAGGTGTCAATCAAACCAATCATATTTGATCTGGTTGATTTCTGTCCGCTGCCTCAGAGCTTAGTTATGGAGCAGCTTGATAAATTGGCCCCTTACACTCTACTTCAGGGGCTCCATTCATGAAGCAGTGAATGCTGCTTTGGAGGCCCATCATTTCAGGCTCATCTGAAACAGAAGTTAATAAGCAGTGGTTATAAGATCGCTGCTTCTTTACCTGTACACCACCTTTTAGGTGATGGATTGAAATCATCCCGATTCAATCCCAATCAGGATGATTGACAGCCCCTACTAGTGGCTGTTTGGAGTGAAATGCTTGTGCAATGATAAATCCTGACAGTATATGCTGTCTCCATTTAGCGATGTTGAGCGGACATGATTCCCTATAGCGAATCATGCCTGTTCGCCATTTAATAAATGTACCCCCAGGTCTGAAGTCACGCTAAATATTCTAGTGCAGCTTTGGCTTTCGTTCAAGTGCAAACTATAACTTTCAACTTGTATTATTAGCACTGCGATATCCACTGAGAGTATAGGTTGCACTAGAGCATTGTGATGTGGGAATTTATAGGCCCACACAAGATGCCAATGTGGCAGGTGTGTATTTGGAAGATCTTGCATGTAGGATCTGATGCTAATATCACGCCTCTCGTTACTGGCATGAAGTTTCATGTCATATTGCGAGAGCATGACCAGTCCAACAGAATGAGGTTAAGAAACCATGCACGCTGATGCCAAATTTGGTTTTAAAACTGCATCTTGGCATCTCCAGCCATGAAGAGTTGTATGGAAGACAGACATGTTCCCCGTTTATTAAAGGGACATAATACTCATATGCTAAATCACTTGAAACTGATGCAGTATAACTGTAAAAAGCTGACAGGAAAATATCCCCTGAGCATCTTTATGTAAAAAAGGAAGATATTTCACCTCATAATCTCCTTAGCTCAGCAGAGTAAGTTCTGTGTAAAAAGTTATACTTCACCTGCTCCCAGCTGCAGGTCAAAATAAAAAAAAATGAAAAAATGAACAGCAGCCAATCAGCATCAGCAGTGCTGAGGTCATGAACTCTTACTGTGATCTCATGAGATTTCACTTAACTCTCATGAGATTTCATAGTAAGCTTCCTTTACCTGATTGGTGAAATAATATGAGAGTGCATGAGGCTCATCCTTTCAGCTGTCCCAGGACAGACACACTAAAATGCTGCTTAGAAATCCTTTACAATGGGAGGTGGCTACTGAGGAACTTTTGAGGTAAAATATCTTTCTTTTTTACATAGAGATGTTCAGGTGATATTTTCTAGTCAGCTTTTTACAGCTATGCTGCAGCACTTAAAAGTGTTTAAACATTTGGGTATTATGGCCCTTTAAAGTCCAGGGTTGCCAAGGACTGCCTAGCAACTTGCTTATCTGCCCACTCACTTCCCACACTCAGTCAATCTAATCTTTAAATGTGATGTGTCAGACTTGCAAAGATCTCACTGACTAAAGCATAGTGGCCCCCATGTGCCCCTGTGATGATCAGTACTGACGAGACTTCTTAGATAATCTCATCAGAGCAGAAAGCTTCAGATAATCGAGCCTCCAGTAAAGATAAACAGAAACTTGATAATACACATTTGTTTAGGTGATTTCAAAATATATATTCAAAATATTAAACATTTGTTAATTAGAATGTAATGCAATTAATTTATGAAAACTAATTCAAAGTCTTCACATTTTTTTTCAAATTGTTTTTACTTTTCAGTGCAATGGAAATTAACAGCTTGGCTTTTACTTGATTTTTTAACTTTTACAAGATCAATAAAACTATAAAATGCTGTAAGCCCTGGAGCTCTTTAATGATATTATGACATGTTTTTAGATCTTGGTGAAAAGGATATGTTAGTACTTTTTGCAATGTAATGTTGGTGTCATTGCTATGTCATTTAATAACTTATGTTATACTAAAACAAATGTAAAAAAACCAGCACAGCAGATCTTATCACACCCAAGGAAGAGATCTCAGCAGGTGCACAAAGCTAACTAATGCAATGCAAAGCTTTGTTTGGTTGATCATTGAGCATTGTAACATGATTATAGGTCCTACTAAGTACCACTGAAGCCCTTTCCAGTCAAACAGTTCGGGATATACCATATCCCTTGTTAACCCTTTTAAAGCTTTTTTTTATCAATATTAAAATTATAATTTTTTTAATAAAGAGTGTATACAGGCATACCTCGGTTTATTGCGCTTCACTTAATTGCGTTTTGCAGATATTGCTCTTTTTACAAATTGAAGATTTGTGGAACCCTGTGTCGAGCAAGTCTATCAGCGCCATTTTTCCAACAAATAAACACATTTAAACACATAAATGCACATAAATACACACACATATATATATATATATATATATATATACATACACCTATATATAAACACCACCAGCAAAAAGATTATGGGCATATTTATCAATGTGCGAGCGGACATAATACGAAGTAGCGTATCATGTCCACTGCACATCGATAAATGCCGACAGCATAAGCTGTCGGCATTTATCATTGCACCAGCAGTTTTTGTGAACTGCTCGTGCAATGCCTCCCACTGCAGATTCACGGCCAATCGGCCGCTAGCAGGGGGTGTCAATCAACCCAATCGTATTTGATCGGGTTGATTTCTGTCCGCAGCCTCAGAGCAGGTGTACAAGTTATGGAGGAGCGGTCTTTAGCTTGATAAATATGCCCCTATGACTCACTGAAGGCTCAGATAATGATTAGTATTTTGTAACAATAAAGTTTTTTTTAAATGAGGTATGTACATTGTTTTTTTAGACATATTGCTATTGCACACTTAATAGACTACAGTATAGTGTAAATATAACTTTTATATGCACTGGGAAACAAAAAGATGAGTGTGACTAACTTTATTGCTATATTCACTTTATTGCGGTGGTCTGGAACCGAACCCGCAATATCTCTGAGGTATGCCTGTATATGAGTGTAATATTTTATTTTAATATGTTTTTTTATGTAACATAGTAACATAGTAACATAGTAGATAAGGTTGAAAAAAGACTGAAGTCCATCGAGTGCAACCTATACAAATCTAAAATACTTGCAAAAAGCTCCAGTTAAGCTTAAATAACCCCATTAAAATGTGACCCATTTAATACTAGCAATCATATCCATGAATTTTGTTTATATACAGAAATTTATCCAGACTATTTTTAAATGTATCTATGGTATTGGCATTCACTACCTCCTTTGGTAATGAGTTCCACAATTTTATTGCTCTTACAGTGAAAAAACGTTTCCGTTGCAGGAGATTAAATCTCCTTTCCTCCAACCTTAAATTATGACCTCTTGTCAGAACCAATTTTCTTGGAATAAAAAGAGCTTCTGCCATCTCTGTATATGGGCCTTGAATATATTTATATAAAGTAATCATGTCACCTCTCAAGCGCCTTTTTTCTAAAGAGAACAGACCCAGTTTGGCTAGCCTCTCCTCATAGGTTAATTTCTCCAATTCCCTTATTAGCTTTGTGGCCCTTCTCTGAACTTTTTCTAGTTCTGCAATATCTTTTTTAGCAATCGGTCCCCAGAACTGCACTCCAAACTCAAGGTGAGGTCTTACCAGGGCTTTATATAATGACAGAATTATGCTTTCCTCCCTTGAATCAATGCCTCTTTTAATACATGCTAGTATCTTATTAGCCTTTGAAGCCGCTGCCCTGCATTGTGCACTCATCTTTAGCTTGTTATCTATTACTACTCCCAAATCCCTTTCCTCCTGTGTTTGGCTAAGTCTTGTCCCATTTAAAAAATACATAGCCTGCTTATTTTTACTTCCAAAATGTAGAACCTTACATTTTTCCGTATTAAATCTCATTTTCCATTCACTTGCCCATAGTTCTAATTTTAGCAAATCCCTTTGCAAAGAGAGTTCATCCTGCTCTGACCTAATGACCTTACTTAACTTAGTATCATCTGCAAAAAAAGAGATGTCGCTATTTAATCCTTGCTCCAAGTCATTTATAAAAATATTAAAAAGAACAGGGCCCAGTACTGATCCCTGGGGGACGCCACTGATTACCTTTGTCCAATCTGAGTATGATCCATTTACTGCTACTCGTTGCTCCCTATCTTTTATCCAGTTATTTATCCATGAGCTAACATTTTCAGCAATTCCCAGTCCCTTAATTTTGTGCATTAATCTCTCATGTGGCACTGTATCAAATGCCTTTGCAAAATCTAAGTATATCACATCAACTGATTCCCCTTTATCTATATTTTTACTTACTTCCTCGTAGAATCTAATTAGATTAGTTTGACACGATCTATTTCTCCTAAAGCCATGCTGATTAGAACTCATAATCTTGTTTACACGAATATGCTCATCAATATAATCCCTTATAATCCCTTCAAATATCTTCCCCACTATTGATGTCAGACTAACTGGTCTATAGCTTCCTGGATCATCCCTGCTTCCCTTTTTGAAGAGTGGCACCACATCAGCTTTACGCCAATTCTGGGGTACCATGCCTGAGGATAATGAGTCTTGAAAAATTAACAGTAAAGGTTTGTCTATAACAGTGCTAAGTTCACTTAACACCCTTGGGTGTATTCCATCTGGGCCTGGAGTTTTATTTACCTTAATATTTTTTAGTTTTTTCCCGATATCCTCTAAACAAAACCCAGTTAGTGGTATGGACTGGCATGTTCTATTCTGTTCCAAAGTATCATTCAATGGTTCCTCTCTTGTGTATACTGAAGAAAAAAACTGGTTTAGTACCTCAGCCTTCTCCCTGTCATTATTTATCATGCTACCCTCCACACATTTTAATGTACCTATATTATCCTTCTTAGATTTTTTGCTATTTATGTACTTAAAGAACCTTTTAGGGTTAGACTTAGAATCCTTGGCAATTAATTTTTCATTTTCAATTTTGGCTAATTTGATTGCTTTTTTGCATGCTTTGTTACATTCCTTATAAATATTGTATGCTGAGTCTGTACTATTTTCTTTTAATAATTTAAATGCCCTACGTTTTTTCCTAATTTCTTTTAACACATTTTTATTTAGCCATAACGGCTTAGTTTTTTTATTTTTATTTTTATAACCATATGGTATGTATTGATATGTATATTTATTTAACAAATTTTTAAATATTATCCATTCATCCTCTGTATTTTTATTAGAAAATACATTGTCCCAATTTATATTATTTAATGATTTCCTTAAATCGTTGAATTTTGCTTTCTTGAAATTAAAAGTCTTAGTTAAGCCTTTAAAACACTGCATATGAAAAGAGATTTCAAATGTGACCATGTTATGATCACTGTTACCCAAATGTTCTTTAACTTCTATGTTTGATATTATATCTGTATTGTTTGATAGCACTAAATCCAATATAGCTTTACTCCTAGTTGGCTCCTCTATTAATTGTAACAAGAAGTTATCCCTGAGAACATTTAAAAATCTATCCCCCTTAGCTGAATTACTAGTTTCATTGGCCCAGTTTATATCAGGGTAGTTAAAATCTCCCATAATTACAGCACTGTTATTAGCAGCCTTACTACATTTTTGCAACATTTTTTTAACCCTTATACTTTACTTAAGGTCTCAAATCACGCAAAATATTCTAGTGCAGCTTTGGCTTTCGCTCGAGTGCAAACTATAACTTCAACTTGTAATATTAGCGCAAGTTAGAGCGGCCACGATATCCACTGAGTATAGGTTGCGCTAGAGCATTGTGATGTGGGAATTTATAGGCCCACACAAGATGCCAACGTGGCAGGTGTGTATTTGCAAGATCTTGCATGAAGGATCTGATGGTTATATCATGCCTCTTGTGACTGGCATGAAGTTAGTATAGATATATATATATATATATTTATATTTATATATATATGTATATATATATATATATATATATATATATACATATATATAGATAATGTAGCAAAAATATGCACTCGCTGGTCTTTGTAATAAAACTTCATAACGTTTAGAGACCACATTGGTCCCTTTGTCAAATGCCAAGTACAATCACCAAACAATCTTACCTACTATAACCCAGTATACACCGCCTAATATACCCAACAGTGTCTAATTTATTTATTTTATTTATTTATAAAATATTTTACCAGGAAGGATACATTTAGATTTCTCTTGTTTTCAAGTATGTCCTGGGTTTAATAATTATAATTATTATATTATGTGATAATTATCACATCCCCATCAGCTGAACAGCTGAACAGAGCTCCAACGCTGTTTGCGTTCCACGGAGCACATTGCATTCCAGTGATGTCATCGTCACGTGACATTCGCTTCCTGGTTCCGTATAGACGCTGACACGCTGCTCCTGACAGCTGTCAGAATTAGCACACGTGTTAGAGAAAACATGCATGGCAGAACCATACAGTAGTGCCGTGTATGTACAATATCTCATAGAGCGTCTGACCATGTAATAGCAACAAGGGATATGCATTATTAAAAACCTTAACCATTAAAAACAATAACAGACCTGTGCTATGTACATTATGAATATTAACATTATAAATATTAACATTAGTATTATGGATACTATATGCTTACAATTAATCAGATGTGCTTCATGACAAGCAAGTATGGTAGAAAACTCATGTTTAAGACCAAGGTACCAAGATGAGACAGAATTAGAACCAGAGACATAGACCAATGCACACGGGCAAATGAGTATATAAATCACATTGTAACTCGTGCATTTTAATCTGTGATTGATTTTATACCTTTTGTTGGAATGTGGATTTTGAAATGTGGATCCACTTTGCATACTATGACATGTGATACAATCCCTGCATTTAAAACATCCCAACTTAGTGGGCTTAAGCCAACAGGACTTTTGGTAACAACGTACAGGGTCTGTCTCAACCAGCAGGTCTCTTAAGTTGCTTGCTCGGCGATATGCCATCCTTGGTGGTTGCATCTTTTGGAATGGGAGACCCCTGTCATACTTTATAAGTTCCCGCCTCTCTCTTAATGCTGAATTCATCCTGGTGTGTGTCATATCGAATGTCGTAATGAAATTCAGTCTCTCATCTTTGGTGGCTATTATATCCTTGTCACTCAGTAATTCTTCCTGGGATCTGGTAAGAACCTTAGTTCTTGTGTTTCGAATCGTATCCAGGTCATATCCAAGGGCAGCAAGTTTTATTTCCATGTTGTCCATCTGGTCTAACATCAATGGGACCTCTGTATTATTCCTGACTACCCGAGTGAGAAATACAACACAAGAACAAGAAACAAATATAGTGTTTAATTTGAGTAGTAGAACATTGACTGAATCAGAACTTAAGCTCTTGAATCATGGATTATCTTTTGTACACACCCCTAAAATGACACACACCAGGATGAATTCAGCATTAAGAGAGTGGTGGGAATTTATAAAGAATGACAGGGGTCAGGGTAGGGCTTTTTATTATTTTGGGGGGCTTTTTTATTTTATTAGGGGGATTAGATTAGGTGTAATTAGTTTAAAAAACTTGCAATTATTTTATTATTTTCTGTAATTTAGTGGGGCAGGGTTTCCTACTTTAGATATTTTTTTCAATTGTATTTAATTGTAGTTAGTTTAGGTAATTAATTTAATTATAGTGTAGTGTTGGGTGTAATTGTGACTTTATTAGGTTAGGATTTATTTTACAGGTAAATTTGAATTTATTTTAACTAGGTAGCTATTAAATAGTATATTTAATAACTATTCTACCTAGTTAAAATAAATACAAACTTGCCTGTAAAATAAAAATAAACCATAAGATAGCTACAATGTAACTATTAGTTATATTGTAGCAAGCTTAGGGTTTATTTTATAGGTAAGTATTTAGTTTTAAATAGGAATAATTTAGTTAATGATAGTTATTTTATTTAGATTTATTTAAATTATATTTAAGTTAGGGGGGGTTAGGGTTAGACTTAGATTTAAGGGTTAATAAATTTAATATAGTTGTGGCGACATTGGGGGTGGCAGATTAGGGGTTAATAAATATAATGTAGGGTTCGGAGATGTTGGGGCAGCAGATTAGAGGTTTATAAGTATAATGTAGGTGGCGGCGGTGTCCGGAGCGGCAGATTAGGGGTAAATAATATAATGCAGGTGTCGGCGATGTCGGGGGCGGCAGATTAGGGGTTAATAAGTGTAATATTAGGGGTGTTTAGACGTGGGGCTCATGTTAGGGTGTTAGGTGTAGACATAAAATGTGTTTCCCCATAATAATCAATGGGGCTGCGTTAGGAGCTTTACGCTGCTTTTTTGCAGGTGTTAGGTTTTTTTTCAGCCGGCTCTCCCCCATTGATTCCTATGGGGAAATCGTGCACAAGCACATTTTACCTGCTTACCGTTAACGTAAGCAGCGCTGGTATTGAGGTGAGATTTGGAGCTAAATTTTGCTTTATGCTCACTTTTTTGCGGCTAACGCCGGGTTTCTAAAAACTAGACATGTGCGGTTCGTTTCGGATTAATTCGGAAATTCTGTAAATTTCGTAAATTCGGAGATTCGGATCGATTCGGATTTCCGAATTAAAATACTTCCGAATCTACCGAATGAATCCGAAATAGCTGCCGTATCTCCGAATAAATCCGAATTAGCTCGTTAAAATTCGGCATTTCCCCATAGGAAACAATGGGAGTTTCGGCTGAAAAAAAACTAACACCGCAGCCCCATTGTTTCCTATGGGGAAACACTAAGTCTGCACCTAACACCCTAACATGTACCCCGAGTCTCTAAACACCCCTAATCTGACACTTATTAACCCCTAATCTGCTGCCTCCGCTATCGCTGACACCTGCATTATTTTATTAACCCCTAATCTGCCGACCGAATATCGCCGCCACCTACATTATAACTATTAACCCCTAATCTGCTGTCCCTAACACCGCCGACCCCTACATTATAGTTATTAACCCCTAATCTGCCCCCCCCCAACGTCGCCGCAATCTAACTACAAGTATTAACCCCTAATCTGCCGACCCGATATCGCCGCCGCCTACATTATAGCTATTAACCCCTAATCTGCTGTCCCTAACACCGCCGACCCCTACATTATAGTTATTAACCCCTAATCTGCCTCCCCCAACGTCGCCGCAATCTAACTACAAGTATTAACCCCTAATCTGCCGACCGAATATTGCCGCCGCCTACATTATAGCTATTAACCCCTAATCTGCTGTCCCTAACACCGCCGACCCCTACATTATAGTTATTAACCCCTAATCTGCCCCCCCAACGTCGCCGCAATCTAACTACAAGTATTAACCCCTAATCTGCCGACCCGATATCGCCGCCGCCTACATTATAGCTATTAACCCCTAATCTGCTGTCCCTAACACCGCCGACCCCTACATTATAGTTATTAACCCCTAATCTGCCCCCCCAACGTCGCCACAATCTAACTACAAGTATTAACCCCTAATCTGCCGACCGCAAATCGCTGCAACTATAATAAATGTATTAACCCCTAAACCGCCGCACTCCCACCTCGCAAACACTATAATACATTTTATTAACCCCTAATCTGCTTTCCCTAACATCGCCGCCACCTACCTACAATTATTAACCCCTAATCTCCCGCCCCCAACGTCGCCGCTACTATAATAAGGTTATTAACCCCTAAACCTAAGTCTAACCCTAACACTAACACCCCCTAACTTAAATATAATTTAAATAAAACGAAATAAATTTACTATAGTTAAATAAATTAATCCTATTTAAAACTAAATACTTACCTGTAAAATAAACCCTAATATAGCTACAATATAACTAATAGTTACATTGTAGCTATTTTAGGATTTATTTTTATTTTACAGGCAACTTTGTATTTATTTTAACTAGGTACAATAGTTATTAAATAGTTAATAACTATTTAATAACTACCTAGCTAAAATAAATACAAATTTACCTGTAAAATAAATCCTAACCTAAGTTACAATTACACCTAACACTACACTATCATTAAATTAACTAAATAAATGACTCATATTTAAAACTAAATACTTACCTGTAAAATAAACCCTAATATAGCTACAATATAACTAATAGTTACATTGTAGCTATTTTAGCATTTATATTTATTTTACAGGCAACTTTGTATTTATTTTAACTAGGTGCAATAGCTATTAAATAGTTATTGACTAATTAATAGCTACCTAGTTAAAATAATTACAAAATTACCTGTAAAATAAATCCTAACCTAAGTTACAATAAAACCTAACACTACACTATCATTAAATAAATTAACTACAAGTACCTACAATTATCTACAATTAAATAAACTAAAGTACAAAACCCCCCCACTAAATTACAAAAAATAAAAAACCACTAAATTACAAAAAATAAAAAAATATTACAAGAATTTTAAACTAATTACACCTAATCTAAGCCCCCTAATAAAATAACAAAGCCCCCCAAAATAAAAAAAATGCCCTACCCTATACTAAATTACAAAAGTTAACAGCTCTATTACCTTACCAGCCCTGAACAGGGCCCTTTGCGGGGCATGCCCCAAAGAAAACAGCTCTTTTGCCTGTAAAAAAAAAAACACAATCCCCCCCCCCCACATTACAACCCACCACCCACATACCCCTACTCTAACCCAAACCCCCCTTAAATAAACCTAACACTACCCCCCTGAAGATCTCCCTACCTTGAGTCGTGTTCACCCAGCCGGGCCGAAGTCTTCATCCGATGGGGCAGAAGAGGACATCCAGACCGGCAGAAGTCTTCCTCCAAGCGGGGCAAGAAGAGGTCTTCCATCCATCATACAAGTACCAAAATACAAACAAACACTAAATTACCAAAAATAATAAAATATTACAATAATTTTAAACTAATTACACCTAATCTAAGCCCCCTACTAGCTATTAATATAGCTTCAATATAACTAATAGTTACATTGTAGCTATTTTAGGATTTATATGTATTTTACAGGCAACTTTGTATTTATTTTAACTAGGTACAATAGTTATTAAATAGTTAATAACTATTTAATAACTACCTAGCTAAAATAAATACAAATTTACCTGTAAAATAAATCATAACCTAAGTTACAATTACACCTAACACTACACTATCATTAAATTAACTAAATAAATGAATCCTATATAAAACTAAAGACTTACCTGTAAAATAAACCCTAATATAGCTGCAATATAACTAATAGTTACATTGTAGCTATTTTAGCATTTATATTTATTGTACAGGCAACTTTGTATTCATTTTAACTAGGTTCAATAGCTATTAAATAGATATTGACTATTTAATAGCTACCTAGTTAAAATAATTACAAAATTACCTGTAAAATAAATCCTAACCTAAGTTACAATTAAACCTAACACTACACTATCATTAAATAAATTAACTACAAGTACCTACAATTAAATACAATTTAAAAAACTAAACTAAAGTACAAAACCCCCCCACTAAATTACAAAAAATAAAAAAATATTACAAGAATTTTAAACTAATTACACCTAATCTAAGCCCCCTAATAAAATAACAAAGCCCCCCAAAATAAAAAAATGCCCTACCCTATTCTAAATTACTAAAGTTCAAAGCTCTTTAACCTTACCAGCCCTGAACAGGGCCCTTTGCGGGGCATGCCCCAAGAAATTCAGCTCTTTTGCCTGTAAAAAAAAAACACAATCCCCCCCCCCACATTACAACCCACCACCCACATACCCCTACTCTAACCCAAACCCCCCTTAAATAAACCTAACACTACCCCCCTGAAGATCTCCCTACCTTGAGTCGTGTTCACCCAGCCGGGCCGAAGTCTTCATCCGATGGGGCAGAAGAGGACATCCAGACCGGCAGAAGTCTTCATCCAAGCGGGGCAAGAAGAGGTCTTCCATCCATCAGAAAAGTACAAAAAAACAAACAAACACTAAATTAGCAAAAATAATAAAATATTACAATAATTTTAAACTTATTACACCTAATCTAAGCCCCCTACTAGCTATTAATATAGCTACAATATAACTAATAGTTACATTGTAGCTATTTTAGGATTTATATTTATTTTACAGGCAACTTTGTATTTATTTTAACTAGATACAATAGCTATTAAATAGTTAATAACTATTTAATAACTACCTAGCTAAAATAAATACAAATTTACCTGTAAAATAAACCCTAACCTAAGTTACAATTACACCTAACACTACACTGTCATTAAATTAACTAAATAAATTAATCCTATATAAAACTAAATACTTACCTGTAAAATAAACCCTAATATAGCTACAATATAACTAATAGTTACATTGTAGCTATTTTAGCATTTATATTTATTTTACAGGCAACTTTGTATTTATTTTAACTAGGTACAATAGCTATTAAATAGATATTTACTGTTTAATAGCTACCTAGTTAAAATAATTACAAAATTACCTGTAAAATAAATCCTAACCTAAGTTACTATTAAACCTAACACTACACTATCATTAAATAAAATAACTACAAGTACCTACAATTAAATACAATGAAATAAACTAAACTAAAGTACAAAAAAAAAACACTAAATTACAAAAAATAAAAAAAATTACAAGAATTTTAAACTAATTACACCTAATCTAAGCCCCCTAATAAAATAACAAAGCCCCCCAAAATAAAAAAAATGCCCTACCCTATACTAAATTACAAAAGTAATCAGCTCTATTACCTTACCAGCCCTGAACAGGGCCTTTTGCGGGGCATGCCCCAAAGAAAACAGCTCTTTTGCCTGTAAAAAAAAAACACAATACCCCCCCCCACATTACAACCCACCACCCACATACCCCTACTCTAACCCAAACCCCCCTTAAATAAACCTAACACTACCCCCCTGAAGATCTCTCTACCGTGTCTTCACCCAGCGGGCCGAAGTCTTCATCCGATCGGGCAGAAGAGGACATCCAGACCGGCAGAAGTCTTCATCCAAGCGGGGCAAGAAGAGGTCTTCCATCCATCAGAAGTCTTGATCCAGGCGGCATCTTCTCTGTTCATCCATCCGGAGCGGAGCGGCAGCATCCTGAAGACATCCCACGCAGAGCATCCTCTTCTTTCTTGATCCGACTGTACCTTTAAGTGACGTCATCCAAGATGGCGTCCCTTGAATTCCGATTGGCTGATAGGATTCTATCAGCCAATCGGAATAAAGGTAGGAAAAATCTGATTGGCTGATTCAATCAGCCAATCAGATTCAAGTTCAATCCGATTGGCTGATCCAATCACCAATAACTATAATGTAGGGGTCGGCGGTGTTAGGGACAGCAGATTAGGGGTTAATAGCTATAATGTAGGCGGCGGCGATATCGGGTCGGCAGATTAGGGGTTAATACTTGTAGTTAGATTGCGGCGACGTTGGGGGGGGGCAGATTAGGGGTTAATAACTATAATGTAGGGGTCGGCGGTGTTAGGGACAGCAGATTAGGGGTTAATAGCTATAATGTAGGCGGCGGCGATATCGGGTCGGCAGATTAGGGGTTAATACTTGTAGTTAGATTGCGGCGACGTTGGGGGGGGCAGATTAGGGGTTAATAACTATAATGTAGGGGTCGGCGGTGTTAGGGACAGCAGATTAGGGGTTAATAGCTATAATGTAGGTTGCGGCGATATCCGATCGGCAGATTAGGGGTTAAATAATGTTATTATAGGGTTTGCGATGTGGGGGGGCCTCGGTTTAGTGGTTCATAGGTAGTTTATGGGTGTTAGTGACTTAGTGTACTAAATGGGTGTTAGTGTACTAAAAACATACCGAATTTCGGAACGGAATAGAACCGAATTCAGCCGAATCCGAATAAATCCGAAACGAATTTATTCGGATCCGAATAAATCCGAAACGAATTTATTCAAATTTTGCCGAATCCGATTCGATCCGAAACGAAATTCGAAAAGTCCGAATCGATCCGAACCGAAAACGAACCGAATTTTTTAGCCGTGCACATGTCTACTAAAAACCTGTAATACCAGCGTTACTGTAAGTGAGTGGTGAGGGAAAAATGCTTGTTAGCAACGCACAGCCTTACCGACAAAACTCTAGGCGATAGACTTGCCATCCGGGAGGCCATTGATAAAGGAGACTCGGAACAGCCCGTAGCACGTCACTTCGCAAGGCATAAACACAATCTGTCAAGCTTGAAAACAATGCTCATTGATCATATACCACCTCTATGGAGGGGAGGCAACAGAGCACAAAAATTGCTACGTTTGGAATCAAGGTAGATATACACACTTGACACTGTGGCCCCCAAGGGACTGAATACCATTCTAGACTTTACTCCATTCTTTGGTAAATAAATGGGTTGCCTCTGGATCTTGTGTACTAACACCAACTCACTCCTTGCATGGTGGACTATGAATACTTGAAACACACAGATAGTATTCAGACATAACCATATGATGTCAAGCCTCAAGTAGTTCGGATTTGGCTTTATTGAGACTGTAATGGTTAAACGGACAGTTATTATATACCCAGTGGGTATGAGAATGTCTCTGGTTCTAATTCTGTCTCATCTTGGTACCTCGGTCTTAAACATGAGTTTTCTACCATACTTCTTGCTTGTCATGAAGCACATCTGATTAATTGTAAACATATAGTATCCATAATATTAATGTTAATATTTATAATGTTAATATTCATAATGTACATAGCACAGGTCTCTTATTGTTTTTAATGGTTAAGGTTTTTAATAATGCATATCCCTTGTTGTTATTACACGGTCAGACGCTCTATGAGATATTGTACATACACGGCACTACTGTATGGTTCTGCTGTGCATGTTTTCTCTAACACGTGTGCTAATTCTGACAGCTGTCAGGAGCAGCATGTCAGCGTCGATACAGAACCAGGAAGTGAATGTCACGTGACGATGACATCACTGGAAGCAATGTGCTCCGTGGAACGCAAACAGCGTCGGAGCTCTGTTCAGCTGTTTAGCTGATGGGGATGTGATAATTAGACACTGTTGGGTATATTAGGCGGTGTATACTGGGTTATAGTAGGTAAGATTGTTTGGTGATTGTACTTGGCATTTGACAAAGGGACCAATGTGGTCTCAAAAAGTTATGCTTTGCTTTTAAATTTTCTACATTAAATGTGAAGTTTTATTACAAAGACCAGCTAGTGCCTATTTTTGCTACATTATTTGGATCATTATATAGCACCGTGGCATGAAGTGGATACTGTTTATGGAGTGCATCTATTTGGAATATGTATATATATATATATATATATATATATATATATATATATATACAGAGAGTGCAGGATTATTTGGCAAGTTGTATTTTTGAGGATTAATTTTATTATTGAACAACAACCATGTTCTCAATGAACCCAAAAAACTCATTAATATCAAAGCTGAATATTTTTGGAAGTAGTTTTTAGTTTGTTTTAGTTTTAGCTATTTTAGGGGGATATCTGTGTGTGCAGGTGACTATTACTGTGCATAATTATTAGGCAACTTAACAAAAAACAAATATATACCCATTTCAATTATTTATTTTTACCAGTGAAACCAATATAACATCTCAACATTCACAAATATACATTTCTGACATTCAAAAACAAAACAAAAACAAATCAGTGACCAATATAGCCACCTTTCTTTGCAAGGACACTCAAAAGCCTGCCATCCATGGATTCTGTCAGTGTTTTGATCTGTTCACCATCAACATTGCGTGCAGCAGCAACCACAGCCTCCCAGACACTGTTCAGAGAGGTGTACTGTTTTCCCTCCTTGTAAATCTCACATTTGATGATGGACCACAGGTTCTCAATGGGGTTCAGATCAGGTGAACAAGGAAGCCATGTCATTAGATTTTCTTCTTTTATACCCTTTCTTGCCAGCCACGCTGTGGAGTACTTGGACGCGTGTGATGGAGCATTGTCCTGCATGAAAATCATGTTTTTCTTGAAGGATGTAGACTTCTTCCTGTACCACTGCTTGAAGAAGGTGTCTTCCAGAAACTGGCAGTAGGACTGGGAGTTGAGCTTGACTCCATCCTCAACCCGAAAAGGCCCCACAAGCTCATCTTTGATGATACCAGCCCAAACCAGTACTCCACCTCCACCTTGCTGGCGTCTGAGTCGGACTGGAGCTCTCTGCCCTTTACCAATCCAGCCACGGGCCCATCCATCTGGCCCATCAAGACTCACTCTCATTTCATCAGTCCATAAAACCTTAGAAAAATCAGTCTTGAGATATTTCTTGGCCCAGTCTTGACGTTTCAGCTTGTGTGTCTTGTTCAGTTGTGGTCGTCTTTCAGCCTTTCTTACCTTGGCCATGTCTCTGAGTATTGCACACCTTGTGCTTTTGGGCACTCCAGTGATGTTGCAGCTCTGAAATATGGCCAAACTGGTGGCAAGTGGCATCTTGGCAGCTGCACTCTTGACTTTTCTCAGTTCATGGGCAGTTATTTTGCGCCTTGGTTTTTCCACACGCTTCTTGCGACCCTGTTGACTATTTTGAATGAAACGCTTGATTGTTCAATGATCACACTTCAGAAGCTTTGCAATTTTATGAGTGCTGCATCCCTCTGCAAGATATCTCACTATTTTTGACTTTTCTGAGCCTGTCAAGTCCTTCTTTTGACCCATTTTGCCAAAGGAAAGGAAGTTGCCTAATAATTATGCACACCTGATATAGGGTGTTGATGTCATTAGACCACACCCCTTCTCATTACAAAGATGCACATCACCTAATATGCTTAATTGGTAGTAGGCTTTCGAGCCTATACAGCTTGGAGTAAGACAACATGCATAAAGAGGATGATGTGGTCAAAATACTCATTTGCCTAATAATTCTGCACTCCCTGTATATATATCAAAATAACAAGAGTATTGCATTGAGCAATAATACTTTTTTATTGGACTAACTATACATTTATAAGACGACAAGCTTTCGGAAGAATGTCTTCCTTTTTAAAGTCTGAAGCAATACTGACCAATTTGATGGAATTTACAGATTATGAGGCCTACTTATCAAGCCGTCAACCGCAAATACGCTGGAATTCCGCAGTGTAATTGTGGCGAGCCTGATTCCCCTTATTTATCAAAGCCTACAGAGCGGCAAAAGTAAAAATTTGTGACGTAACATATGATCCGCTGGTCTCAGTCCGACAGAGATCGATGCTTACGTCACTACAGATGTTCCGAATGCAAATACGGCACTATCTGACTACTTTTGCTAGTTAACAAATATCTAGCAGGTACGCTCGCCACTATTCCGGACCAGCGTACCTGCTTTTCAATCTGCTGCCCTGGAGGTGGTGCCATAGGAATCAATGGGAGTCTGAAAGCAGTGAAAGCTCATGTTCACTGCTGCCAGATATCCCATTGATTCCTATGGGAAAATAAAAGTTATGTTTATACCTAACACCCTAACATAACCCCTGAGTCTAAACAGCCCTAATCTGCCGCCCCCTACACCGCCGCCACCTACATTATACTTATTAACCCCTAAACTGCCAGCCCCCCACATCGCCATAAACTAAATTAAACTATTAACCCCTAAACCTAACAACCCGCTAACCTTACATTAAATATTAACTGCCACCCCTACATCGTCACCACCTACATTATGTTATTAACCCCTAATCTGCCGCCCGACACCGCCGCAACTTACATTATACTTATTAAGCCCTAATCTGCCGCCCCGTCACAGCCGCCACCTACATTATACTTATTAACCCCTAATCTGCAACCCCGACACCACCGCCACCTACATTATACTTATTAACCTCTAATCTGCTGCCCCGACACTGCCGCCACCTACATAAAGCTATTAACCCCTATTCCTCCACTCCCGGACTCGCCGCCACCTACATAAAGTTATTAACCGCAACTAAATAAATGTATTAACCCCTAAACCCCTGGCCTCCCACATCACTAGCACTTACTAAACCTATTAACCCCTAAACCACCAGCCCCCCACATCGCCATAAACTAAATTAACCTATTAACCCCTAAACCTAACAACCCACTAACTTTACATTAAATGTTAACTCATCCCTATCTTATAATAAATTTAAACTTACCTTCAGATTTAAATTAAACTATATTAAACTAATAATTAATCTACCCAAACTATTATACTAAAATTACATTAAACTATATAAAACTATTAATTAATCTACCCTAACTGGTATATTAAAACTACATTAAACTACAAATTAAATTAACTATATTACATATTTAAACACCTAACCCTACTCAAATAATAGTTACAAAAAACTAACAACTAAGTTACAAAAAATAAACACTAAGTTACAAAAAAAATAAACACTAAGTTACACAAAATAAAAAAGAAATTATCAAATATTTAAACTAATTACACCTAATCTAAGAGCCCTATCAAAATAAAAAAGCCCCCCCCCAAAAAAACCTAACCTGCAATAAACTACCAATGGCCCTTAAAAGGGCCCTTTAAGGGACATTGCCCCAAAGAAATTAGCTCTTTTACCTGTAAATAAAAAATACAAATACCCCCCAACAGTAAAACCCACCACCCACACAACCAACCCCCCCCAAATAAAAACCTAACTAAAAAAACCTAAGCTCCCCATTGCCCTGAAAAGGGCATTTGGATGGGCATTGCCCTTAAAAGGGCATTTAGCTCTTTTTCAAAAGCCCAAACCCTAATCTAAAAATAAAACCCACCCAATAAACCCTTAAAAAATCCTAACACTAACCCCCGAAGATCCACTTACAGTTTCTGAAGAGCCGACATCCATCCTCAATGAAGTGGACGAAGTCCTCATCGAAGCCGGCAGAAGTCTTCATCCAAGCAGCCGAAGTCTTTATCCAAGCCCGCAGAAGTCTTCACCCAGGCGGCATCTTCTATCTTCATCCATCCAAAGTGGAGCGGCTCCATCTTCAAGACATCTGACGGGGAGCATCCTCTTCCTTTGACGTCTTTTTCGGAATGAAGGTTCCTTTAAATGACGTCATCCAAGATGGTGTCCCTTAGATCCTGATTGGCTGATAGAATTCTATCAGCCAATTGGAATTAAGGTTGAAAAAATCCTATTGGCTGTTGCAATCACCCAATAGGATTGAGCTTTCATACTATTGGCTGATCCAATCAGCCAATAGAATGCGAGCTCAATCCTATAGGGTTAGGGTTTTTTTATTTTTGGGGGGGCTTTTTTATTTTGATAGATTAGGTGTAATTAATTTAAATATTTGATAATTTATTTTTTATTTTGTGTAACTTAGTGTTTGTTATTTTTTGTAACTTTGTTAGTTTTTTGTAACTTTGTAATTTTTAATTGTAGATTTAAATTATTTGAGTAGGATTAGGTGTTTAAATATTTAATATAATTAATTTAATTGGTAGTTTAATGTAATTTTAGTATAGCAGCTAGGGTAGATTAATTATTAGTTTAATATAGTTTAAGGTAATTTTAGTATAACAGTTAGGGTAGGTTAATTTTTTGTTTAATATAGTTTAATGTAATTATAGTATAAAAGTTAGGGTAGATTAATTAATAGTTTAATATAGTTTAATGTAATTTTAGTATAATAGTTAGGGTAGGTTAATTAATAGTTTAATATAGTTTAATGTCATTTAATGTAATTTTAGTATAATAGTTAGGGTATGTTAATTATTAGTTTAATATAGTTTAATTTAAATCTAAAGGTAAGTTTAAATTTATTATAAGATAGGGATGAGTTAATATTTAATATAAAGTTAGCAGGTTGTTAGGTTTAGGGGTTAATAGGTTAATTTAGTTTATGGCGATGTGGGGGGCTGGCGGTTTAGGGGTTAATAGGTTTAGTAAGTGGTAGTGATGTGGGAGTGCAGTGGTTTAGGGGTTAATACATTTAGTTAGTTGTGGCGGGGTCCGGGAGCGGCGGGATAGGGGTTAATAATTTTATTAGAGTTGTGGTGGACTCCGTGAGCGACGTTTTAGGGGTTAATACATTTAGTTAGTTGCGGCGGGGTCCGGGAGCAGTGGAATAGTGGTTAATAACTTTATTAGAGTTGCGGTGGGCTCTGGGAGCGGCGGTTTAGTTAACAACAGTCCGCTGCTCATCGCCCCGTACTTGGTGCACGGCTTTTTGACAGCTTTTTTGTTAAATATGTTCAGTGTATTCAGGTCGGCAGCCGCGATGTTAGGCGATGTTAGGCGAGCATATTGGTGCCGCCGAATGCAAGTAAGTTGACGGCTTGATAAGTAGGCCTCTATATCTTAAAACATAGAATGGCTAGAAAGACAGAAACTGTTACAGAGGTCTGAATGCAGTGGGAGGAGGGTGTGTAATAAAAATCATGATGAGGGTTTAGGAGACATAGGCAGACAGTGTCAGTAAAGGATAACAGACAGGGGAAATATATGGTTATACACAAAGCATATACTGACATAAAGGTATATATCAACATAGAATCAATATGAATAAAGATGGGAAATTAGGTATTCAGGGGAATATAAGATAGTCAAAAAAGGAGAAAGGAAAGAAAGAAAAAGGCAATAATAATAATGACAAAAGTGTGCTTACCTGCGTACCTATGCATAGGAAAACACAATGTAATTGTACAGATAGCTCAGCTTGCTACGGCACTGTGGCTGAGCTCTGTAGCAACCTAAGGGTTGCAGGTTTGATCCCTGGCAAGGTCCACTCAGCCTTTCATCCTTCTGAGGTTGATACAATGAGCAGCGCCTTGAGACCCTTACGGGTGATTAGCTGTGCTTTACAAGTACCCAATACATACATAGTTGACTACAGTATATGAAAGTACATTACAAAAAGTTTGATAATGGGTAAAGAATCCAGAGCCCATATTTAGTCCAGAATAGCAAGTTGAAGTGCATTATCATTTTCATTTCAAAGGTTTTTCTTTCCATGGTGTTTTTGAAGTGAGTTTTGGATGGAGTGTTCAGGTTGGGTGAAATGGTGACCAACAGGGGTACAGTATTTTGTTTCACAGTGGTTTTTGATTGAGTGTCTGTGTAAATTCATCCAGAGGTGCAGTTTTTGGCTTGCTTCTCCAATATAACATCCAACTTCACATGCAGTGCAATGTATCATGTATTATACATGAATATGCCCCTTTAATAGTATAGGATTTACTCTTGTGATTAGCTGTGCTGCTTTCACAAATGTGTTGACATACGGCTAGATTACGAGTTTTGCTGTAAGATGAAAAAGCAGCGTTAACAGGTCCTAATGCTGCTTTTTCACTACCGCTGCTATTATGAATCTTGCAGGTTTAGGGGCACCGCCTTACCGCAAACCGGCTTACGCAAACTTTGTAAACCTTTTTTTCTATGGGACTTCCATAGCGCTGGTATTACGAGTCTGTCCTGGGAGGCCAAAAAGTGAGCAGTACACCCTCTACCTCCAAGATTCTAACGCATTTTAAAGTCAGTAGTTAAGAGTTTTATGGTACAACGCCGTAACATAAACCTTATAACAAAAGTGCTAAAAAGTACACTAACACCCAAAAACTAACTATTAACCCCTAAACCGAGGCCCTCCCGCATCGCAAACACTATAATACAATTTTTAACCCCTAATCTGCCACTCGGGACATCGCCGCCACTAGAATAAACATATTAACCCCTAAACCGCCGCACTCCCGCCTTGCAAACACTAGTTAAATATTATTAACCCCTAATCTGCCGCCCCTAACATCGCCGCCACCTAGATTATACTTATTAACCCCTAATCTGCCGTCCCCAATGTCGCTGCCACTATATTAAATATATTAACCCCTAAATCTAAGTCTAACCCTAACAACCCCTAACTTAAATATAATTTAATTAAATCTAAAGAAAATTATTATAATTAACTAAATTATTCCTATTTAAAACTAAATACTTACCTATACAATAAACCCTAAGATAGCTACTATATAACTAATAGTTACATTGTAGCTAGCTTAGGGTTTATTTTTATTTTACAGGCAAGTTTGTATTTATTTTAACTAGGTAGAATAGTTATTAAATAGTTATTAACTATTTAATAACTACCTAGCTAAAATAAATACAAATTGACCTGTAAAATAACACCTAACACTACAATATAATTAAATAAATTCCCTACATTAAATACAATTAAATAAATTCAATTAAATTAGCTAAATTACAAAAAAAACAGATACTAAATTACAGAAAATAAAAAACAAATTACAGATCTTTAAACTAATTACACCTAATCTAATAGCCCTATCAAAATAAAAAAAAGCCCCCCAAAATAAAAAAAACCTAACCCTATAGGATTGAGCTAGCATTTTATTGGCTAATTGGATCAGCCAATAGGATGAAAGTTCAATCCTATTGGGTGATTGCAACAGCCAATAGGATTTTTTCAACCTTAGAGAATTCTATCAGCCGATCGGAATTAAGCCATTCTATTGGCTGTTCCAATCAGTCAATAGAATGCAAGCTCAATCCTATTGGCTGATTGGATCAGCCAATAGGATTGAATTTCAATCCTATTGGCTGATCCAATCAGCCAATAGGATTTTTTCTACCTTAATTCCCATTGGCTCGGAATCTAAGGGACGCCATCTTAGATATTCATTACGAAGAAGCCGTCATTTGAAGAGGATGCTCCGTGTTGGATGTCTTGAAGATGGACCCGCTCCGCGCCGGAAGGATGAAGATAGAAGATGCCGTCTGGATGAAGACTTCTGCCCGTCTGGAGGACTACTTCTGCCCGTCTGGAGGACCACTTCTGCTGGTTTCGTTGGGGACATCTTACCGCTTGGATGAAGACTTCTCCTGGTAAGTGAATCTTCGGGGGTTAGTGTTAGGATTTTTTTAAGGGTGTATTGGGTGGAATTATTTTTTAGGTTAGGGCTTTGGGCCTGCAAAAGAGCTAAATGTCCTTTTAAGGGCAATGCCCATCCAAATGGGCAATGGGGAGCTTAGGTTTTTTTAGTTAGTATTTTATTTGGGGGGTTGGTTGTGTGGGTGGTGGGTTTTACTGTTGGGGGTTGTTGTTGTATTTTTTTTACAAGTAAAAGAGCTGATTACTTTGGGGCAATGCCCCGCAAAAGGCCCTTTTAAGGGCTATTGGTAGTTTAGTTTAGGCTAGGGTTTTTTTTTATTTTGGGGGGTTATTTTAATAGGGATGGAAATAGTGGCAACAGTGTTAGTTTAAGCAAATATCAACCCCTTCATAATATAGTATGCTGAAATAATAGTAGATATATAATCTATTCAGTATTCATTATATACCAGTTAGTATCACTGGTGAAGTGTAGGAGAAGGGGGGTGCTGACTGTCTGATAGATATATAGATACAAAAAAGAGAGAGAAGTTTGACAGTACCCAGCACTCACAAAACACTATATAGTAACAGTATGCATTGAAAACCGGATTGTGTCAAGAACTGGTTATTAAAACGTAACTTTTACTAATGATAGAATAAAAAGGGTGGTAAATAGTACCAAATGTATAACATAAATATGTGAGACATACATTTAAAACTTAGATTAAGAAACAGATCACGACTGTGTGTGTGAGACTTCAAAAACAGAATTACTTCCCTGGGTAATAGTTCAAATACACCGTAACCCTCAGGGCTCAGAGAATACTCGGATTGCTCTAAAGCTAATCTAAAAATGGGATTGACCCCAACAACATTACCTAATCTGAGCAATACTGGTATCTAGAGCAGGAGAGGAAACGGTTTATAAATGACTGATTAAGGAAGGCAATTGCCACATCAATATGAGCTTAGAAAGGTCCCAGGTAAACACAAATTAGCAAGTCTCATGCACACAGACAATGCCTGATGTACATTTCGCCGCTAGCACGGCTTTCTCAGAGGCTTGAGCACAATCCGGTTTTCAATGCATACTGTTACTATATAGTGTTTTGTGAGTGCTGGGTACTGTCAAACTTCTCTCTCTTCTTTGTACTTATTTTAATAGGGCTATTAGATTAGGTGTAATTAGTTTAAAGATTTGTAATTTATTTTTTATTTTCTGTAATTTAGTGTTTTTTTGTGATTTAGCTAATTTAATTAATTAAATTGTATTTAATTTAGTTAATTTATTTAATTGTAATGTAGTGTTAGGTGTTATTGTAACTTAGGTTAGGTTTTATTTTACAGGTCAATTTGTATTTATTTTAGCTAGGTAGTTATTAAATAGTTAATAACTATTTAATAACTATTCTACCTAGTTAACATAAATACAAACTTGCCAGTAAAATAAAAATAAATCCTAAGATAGCTACAATGTAACTATTAGTTATATTGTAGCTAGCTTAGGGTTTATTTTATAGGTAAGTATTTAGTTTTAAATAGGAATAATTTAGTTAATTATAGTAATTTTATTTAGATTTATTTAAATTATATTTAAGTTAGGGGGTGTTAGGGTTAGGGTTAGACTTAGATTTAGGGGTTAATACATTTAATATAGTGGCGGCGACGTTGGGGGCGGCAGATTAGGGGTTAATAAGTTTAGGTAGGTTGCGGCGACATTGGGGGTGGCAGATTAGGGGGTAATAAATATAATGTAGGTGTTGGCGGTGTCCGGAGCGGCAGATTAGGGGTTAATAAGTATAATGTAGGTGTCGGTGATGCAGGGGGCGGCAGATTAGGGGTTAATAAGTGTAAGATATAGGTGTTTAGACTCGGGGTTCATGTTAGGGTATAAACATAAAATGTGTTTCCCCATAGGAATCAATGGGGCTGCGTTACGCTGCTTTTTGGCAGGTGTTAGACTTTTTCTCAGCCGGCTCTCCCCATTGATGTCTATGGGGAAATCGTGCATGAGCACGTACAACCAGCTCACCGCTGACTTAAGCAGCGCTGGTATTGGAGTGCGGTATGGAGCAAAATTTTGCTCTACACTCACTTCTTGCCTGTTAACGCCGGGTTTGTAAAAACCCGTAATACCAGCGCTGTAGGTAAGTGAGCGGTGAGAAAAAACTGCAAACTGCTTGTGTTAGTACCGCATAGCTCCTAACGCAAAACTCGTAATCTCTCTGATAGTTTGCAGAGAGCTTTGTTGCAGCGCTTGGTTCCATTCTGAGTGTTCTTTTTATCAAGGGGTAGCTTTCTGTGGACCAGTTTCTGTTTTAGGTTTGGTGGTTGTCTGAGTGCCAGGATAGGGGGTTTTGGAAAGATTTTTTTGAGTGTGGGATCCTCTAAGAGTAGTGGCTGTAAGTCTTGTATGATTTTTCATAATCCTTCTACAGCAGGGTTATATTTGACTACTAGTGGGATACGCAATATGTTTTTCTTCTCCCTGTATTGAAGCAAATGTGTTCACGTGGGGTATTGAGGGCAGAGTTAATTTGTTTGTTTATAAACCTTGTTTTGTAACCTTTTTCTCTGAATGATTGGGACAGTGTGATGAGGTGTTTGTCACGGTCCTTGGTGTCTGAGCAAATTCTGTGATATCTGGTGGCCCGACTGTAGATTATGGATTTTTTAATGTGATTGGGGTGGGAGCTTGAGCTGGAGCTGTGTAGGTAGCTGCATCTATTTGTTGGTTTCCTGTATATAGATGAGTGCAATTTGCCATTTGTGTTGGATATTGTTGTATCCAGAAAGCTGACACAGTCTAGAAAAGTCCATTTTAAGCTTAATTGATGCATGAAAAAGATTAAATATAATAGATAGATAGATAGATAGATAGATAGATAGATAGATAGGGAGAGGGAAAGAGAGGGAGATTGTATATACAGGTATTTATAGAAACATATATTTAAAATAAAATGTGAAGAACATAGGAATGTAAAGTATTTCTAGCAGGTGCTTATTTTGGCCTAGGCAAACAAGGCACTTGCCTAGGGCAGCAGATTGGAGGGGGCAGTACATTTGTTGTGGCTATACTTATAAGAACTTTACAGTTATTTTAGAATTATTATACAGGTATATAACAGGATATTTTGTTTAAGGAGCTTACATTCTAGCGGCATAACAAGAGAGTGCCCATGGAGCTTACAGTTTATGTTTAAATAATTTTTATTAAACTTTTACACAGTCTATAAATATCTTTAGCATCCATATTTTGCATATTACATATTCCAATGGATAAATTATGGAGCAACAGAAAAAGAAATAAAAGAATTGTTTTCTAAAAATAAAGCACTTTCCAAGCATGTATATCTTAGAAAGACATAATCTTAACAGTAGTGCTTAGGAAATGTGATACATAATAAAAAATATATATTGTCTCCAACATGGGTACCTTATATAAAGAGAATGGAAGGGAAAAAAAAAATCTCCTTTCAAACAGTAGTAAGTATATAAGGTCGGTGACTCCAAACAATTGTGTGAGGGGTGAGGGGTACAATTGGGGGAAAGTGACAACATATTGAATCCAATAGAGTCTATTTTTCAGTATCAAGGTTTGCAGTGCCCGACTAAAGCTGGTCTAGAGCCCCTGTGGGGTAAGCCCTAACCTGGGTCCTCTCTGCCTATCCAGTAGCACCATATCTGGAGAAATGTGTCTCTGTTGTTTAATATCCCCGATGCCAGTTGATACATATTATATGTATAATAGAGGAAGAAATACGGAGGGGACGCAACATATAGTTCCAAAATAAATACTAGTATGGCTATAGATAAATCAAATGTGTGGTGCAGACCCTTAAGTAAATTTCATGATTTGACAAGAAAGAGAAAATCCTGGGAAAATTTGATGCCAGGATAAAAGACAGGGAAATCAGCACTCTTTTTATCAAAAAAGTTTACAGCATTGGTAGCCTAACCGAAAATCTAGGTAACTATGTAGACTATTTTCTTAGGCCATTCCTAAGTACATTACCATCATATATTCTAGATACGGCTGATTTTCTAAGGAAAATAGATAACCTCACAGTCCCACCAGGAGCCATCATGGCCTGCTTGGACGTGGAAGGATTATACTCATCTATCCCTCACAACGTTGGTCTAAAAGCATGCAACCATTTTCTTATGATGAGAGGTACACAAACACAACAACACACAGATTTTGTCATGGAACTTTTGGAGTTCATACTGACAAATAACGTTTTTCTATTTGACAACAAGGTGTATGTACAGCAGCAAGGGACTGCTATGGGGGCAACGTGTGCCCCCACTTATGCCTGCCTACATTTGGGAGCCTGGGAGATGGAGGATGTCTATCAGAGCCCTCTCTTTGAGGAAAACATCCAAATATGGTTAAGATATGTGGATGACATTTTCCTCATATGGGAGGGCTCTGAAACGGGCCTTTCTGAGTTTGTAGAAACCCTCAACAAAAATGATAAAAATATCTTTCTCACACTGCAAAGCAGTAAGGAGGAAATATCCTTCTTGGATATTAAGATTAAACTCAAACAAGGCTCTATTGTGACTGAGAAGTTTGCTACTCGCCACAAGCCACCATCCTGACCATCTCAAGAAGGGGATACCAAAGGGGCAGTTCCTGAGACTACGTCAGAACTGCTCCACTAAAACCAAATATTACGAGCATGCCATGGAGATGCAAAAACGGTTTTTAGACAGAGGGTACTCCAAAAGAGTAGTAAATAGAGCTCTTAATGAAGCAGCTCATTCAGATCGAGAACAACTCTTAATACCCAAACAAAAGGCTGTACAAAGCACAATCAGGTTGATAACAGATTACAACTGTCATTGGACAGCCCTGAGAATGGTACTGGAAAGAAACTGGCATATTCTAACGAGCAATGAAGGGGTATCTAAGGAGGTAGGAGATCACCCCAACATCACTGCCAGAAGGGCACCTAATCTCAGAGACAAATTTGTGAGAAGCCAATATGTGTCACTCAAAAAACAAACAGATTGGCTCACCACACACAGATCTACTGGGAATCACCCTTGTGGAAGATGTGTGGCTTGTAAATATATGATAAAAACTAAAACATTTTCAACTCACACAGGCAAACTATACAAGCTGAAGTACCACATTACCTGCAGCACTGAAGGTGTTATTTACCTCCTCTCCTGCAGCTGCCCACATTTTTACGTGGGTAAAACAAGGAGAGCAATAAAGGACAGAATAACTGAGCATAGGGATGATATAAAATACAAAAATCCCAAAAGTAATGTGGCTAAACATTTTGAAGAAATTCATGCATGTAACCCTGACTCTCTCTCATTTGTTGGTATTGACAGAGGCATTACCAACAACAGAGGGGGTGATAACGACAAAGTCCTCCTCCAGAAAGAATGTAGGTGGATCACGATCCTACAAACCCAGATACCCAATGGATTAAATGACAGAATAGACATGGCCTGCTTCCTATAAGGAACGGTTACTGTCATAACCCTATCCTTACTTCTCTATTTCAGACATGTGTAAGTCATATAATGATGTAATAAAACTACTTCATTCAATAGTGATATATTTTAACTATATATTTAATTAACCTGTTTTTGTCACGAGTAATTAGAAGCATTCCTTGAGTATTATAGATTTAGGGCTCCCTCTGCCATAGGTATCTTTACACTTGTAATAATTTTTGTAACCTTTATAAGTACACAAATGACCAAAATACGATTTAACCAGTGTGTATACATCTATCTCTCCATTAGGGCTTACTAGCCCGGTTTGACATGTATGCATTGTAATCATGTAAGCTATAGAGAGTTTAGTATTTATGGATTTATCCTCTCCAAGTATGTTTGGATCTTAAGAATCGGAAAAAAAGGGGCGTGCAACCTAGCAAGCTTAAAAGGGAGATGAGACGCTCCCTACGTCATCACGCCCTGACGAAGCCCGACACACCCAGCGGGTGAAACGCGCGTCGGCATTGGACAAGCCGACACGGTACATGTGGTCAGTGTGAACGCCACTGAACGAATAGACAACAAGCATCGCATTCAGGAAAAGTTTGGAGGTCCCTGGAAAACCACTGATGTTTATACAGCAAGCAACAGCTTGAGGACTATACAAGAGACAGGTCGTATGTTGTCATAACTTGGCCTGATAAATAGGCAAATTGATGCTCGATCTGGATATCGTTACCCTACAGAGAGGGTCGAAACAGAAGTCACTCTATATATAAGAGTTTGATATTTCTATCTATCGCTCATGGCATACTAACATTATGCATACTTGATCTGCAATTCTACACTTTGCACCATGTTTGTCATCTTTTCATGACTTTTCCATCTCATGCATATATGACCTACTGCTAAGGATCTCAGCAGTGACTTTTCAAACAACACGCTACTACCTGCTTATTACTAATCTCTGCTGAGCATATTTCATCTCTGCTTTTTTTATGCTTGCTTGCTTATTTACAGACAGATGTAAATATTTTGAGGCACATTATCATTAACTACTTAGATCCCATCACTATACCTGCCCGGCATTAAGCCTTATTTGATAAGGTGCCGTACGCAGCAGGGTGTAGTAGTTTGATAATTGTTCCCCACTAATATATCTCAGTAATACTTTGTATGATTATCACTATGCTTTTGCTCTAACCTGTATCATATATACCTGTACTATATCTTGAGGTACACAGTCAGAAACTTCCTTGTTCCCATTTTATATCTGCCCGGCAGTTTGCCTTACATTCTTAAAGGTGCCGACTGCAGTAAGGAGCAGTAGTCTGACTATTGTTTCCCAAGAAATATATTGCACTTATAGCGTTGTGAGTACAATGAGATATCCTTGTCTAACATAATATAGACGTAACGTCCTTTATTAATACATCCTGTTCATGCTTGAACAGTCACCCCTGACCGTTCAGGTTTGCTAATTATTATTTTTTATGTTTTTGTTACACACATTACTTGGTCACTTGTGTATTTACCTATTGCTAAGTATGTTTCTAAGATAACTTTGTCTTAGGAATTCCAGTGCCAGAGATTGATCTCTCTTGTAGCCATTACAGCTTTCACTTTGGATACACCCTATCATATTTTGTAGAGCTTAATAAACTTTTTTGATATTATATGTATGTTGTATTTTTTTGTATATTTCAGTCCATGTAGGGGTACCTGTCTTCCAATGTCTTGCAATACATGTTCTCGTGATAGTGCAAAGTATGTTGAGTAAGGTGTTAAGGTGTCTGTTAAGTGTAGTATTGCGGTCATGTAAAAGAGCCTGTTGGATAGTTAGATCAATCACCGGAGCTTACAGTTTAGAGGTAACGTTGAACCTTTCATATATTTAGCAAGCTAGCTGTTGCCTTTAGTTCTGTTGGCTTTCAGCACTCAGTATTGTGTTTAGGGAAGTATTGTTTTTAAGAAATCTTTGTTTGTTTGTTTTTTATATATATTGCAGCAATAGATAGATATGTGTGTGTCTGTCTGTGGATGTCTGTATGTGTGTGAATATATGTGTGTGTGCGCACGTGACAGTGTGTGTGCATAACTCTGTGTGTGTATGTGTCTATGAGGCCAATTTAACAAAGGTCTTGTGGACCTGATCCGACAGTGTGGATCAGGTCCGCAAGACCTCGCTGAATGCGGAGAGCAATACGCTCTCCGTATTCAGCATTGCACCAGCAGCTCACAAGAGCTGCTGGTACAACGCCACCCCCTGCAGACTCACGGCCAATGGTACTCGATCGGGTTGAATTCCGGCGATTCCTGTCCGCCTCATCAGAGCGGGCGGACAGGGTTATGGAGCAGCGGTCTTTAGACACGGGGCATCAAGTTCCATTCGGAGCTTGATAGATAGGCCCCAAAGTGTGTATGTGTGCGCTTGTTTATATATTTTGTATGCCTGTGTATGATTATATGGAAGTGTTTTGCAAGTCCTGAAGAACAATTACTTTGGAAATGCCATGGGAAAAAAAAGTCACGTTAATATTCACACAAAAAATATTATGGCCAAAAAAGGCCTAAAACCTTGTGGGTGGAGAGCAGCAGAATTTCAATGCCTAGGGCAGCACAAAAGCTAAATACACCATTAGATTTCTATGAAGAACACATTAAAACATATTAAAAATTTATAAATATGATATTACATGTTTAAAGACATTTTACTAATAAGGGCAACATGTTTAAATGCATTTTACTGGTAAGGGCTTAAAAGTGTATATATTTATGTGTGCATGTATATATGTATATAGATGTGTATTTATCTGTTTATATATGTACTGTATGTGTATACCAACATACATATATACTCAAATAAACACTTAAATACACATGTATACACATATATAGACATGTATACATAGCATTACCCACATTCACATATTAAACATATTTATTTAGATAGATAGATAGATAGATAGATAGATAGATAGATAGATAGATAGATAGATATACAGTTGTAATCAAAATTATTCAACCCCATTGCAAATCAGGTTTATTGTCACCATTTACAGACTTTCAGCTGTTTGCAAGGAACAAATCAAACAAAAGCTATTGAAATAGCTCAACACAACAAATGCTTGAAGTGGTTTCCCCAAACTGAAAATGCAACTTTAATGAATTCTGCTGTTTCAAAATGATTCCAAAAATGAAAGAGAGCAGCCGCACAACAAGAGGCACCAGTAAAATGGGCTGATAAAAAAAGAAAAAACTTTATTAAGGCAGGTTAAAACAAATGTACGTGGCAGAAAAATATCCTGACTAGTTTCGTGCTCTCATCAGCACTTAATCATAGGATATGTTTGCACGGCGCTTATTCCATATTTAAAGGGAGCGCAACCAACAATTAATCAATTAAAAACAACAATATATATTGACATAAAAAAATAATTGTTACCAATGTTTAAAGAGAACAAGTAAGATAGCAGAGCATGTACAATGAATAAAAGTCAGTGATTATAAACATTGCATTTAATGTTACATCACAAAATATTCTCATCTTCCTAAGTGAAAATCAGCTGATTCAGAACACAGATATTTCCAACGATAATAAAGTTGAAAATAATCAGCAAAAATATTAGCCAAAATAATTAATTAATTAATAAGATACCAGAATATTTCTAAATATTAAATCCTTACAGATGATCACATTTCTATGAACCGTTTCAGATAATATTGGATTGAATAAATAAAAAACAAGTGAAGGTTATAGGTGTTATATTAAGGAATTATCCCATATTGAAGGTTCAAAAATTCAGGACCCTAAACTATAAACCAAAATTATACCACATATGTACTTTCCGATCACAAAATATCACAAATACTCACATTTAAGTTTGCAGTATTTTATATACCTGTAATCAATAAAGTAACCCACTCACGATTCAATCCCAGAGGTGTAATAGTCTTTAATCTGTATATCCAATATAGTTCCTGTTTTAATAACACCTTGTGTCTATTACCACCTCTGGATGGTGACATCACCCTGTTAATAACCTAAACTAAAGGCGTTAGTCATATGTGTTAAATTAAAATATCTGGCTATTGCTGATTCTTTGACAAATTCCTTGGTGTCTCTGATATGTTCCCTTACTCTAGATCTCAATTCTCTCGAGGTGTATCCTACATAATGCAGAGAACAGATTTTACACTCTAGGAGGTAGCCCACAAATGTGGTTCTACAATTAGCATAAGATTTCCTCCCTGGTTACTGTGCCATTAAAGCCATTGCCCGTCTGTAATACTCCACAAGTAATACATGGACCATTACCACATCTATAAGTACCTTTTCTCCTGATCCAATCACTCTTATCTGCACTCCCTGTGCATATTAGACTTGGAGACAACCTTGTGGATAATGTGGTATGTTTTTTGGGAACAAATCTACACTCTTCGATTAACGGATTCAAGGCAACATCATCCTTCAACATGTTCAAATTGTTTTTCAGAATATAGCACACCTGATAAAACTGATTAGAGTACTCCATAGAAAGGACTACAGTATCATGGGTTATAACATCCCTCCTTTTATGCCCTATGATCAAATCTGATTGTTTGTGTCCGTCTTTTATTTCCTCAAAAGTACGTCTTAACTGTTGCTCATCATATCCCCTAATTCTTAAACGTTCAAAAAGGGCTTTGGCTTGTTGTTCAAATAATGCATCAGAATTAGTATTCCTAGGTAAGCTCATAAACTGACCCCTGGGAATGGACCGCACCAAATGTGGCCGATGAAACGACTGGGCGTGAATAGTATTCCCAGATGTCGGCTTATGAAAAGTATCGCTCACTACATTGCCTTTATCAACATCCCCCTTTAAGACCAAGTCAAGGAAATGGAATTATACATCCTTTATGTCACCAACAAATTTCAAGTTTAGTTCATTACAATTGAGGTATTCAACAAAAGCAATAAAATCAAATGGGTCTTTGAGAACAAAAATCAGTTCATCTATAAAAACACATATAAATAACAATTTGTTCCTTAAAAGGATTTTTAGAATTATACGGAGAAAGATTTTACCACCATCCAAAATACAGGTTTGCGAATGAGGGGGCAAACTTTGCCCCCATCGCTGTGCCGAAAACCTGCAAAAAATACTCTTTATCAAACATAAAAAAAGTATGCTAGAGTAAGAATTTGATGGTTTCACACAGAAACAATTTAATTTCATCAGAAAACCTAGTATAGGTGTCAAAAAAATATTTCATTGCCTGAATTCCAAAAGAGTGTGGTATACTGGAGTAAAGAGAGGCAGCATCAACTACTACCCATTTGAACCCCGGTACCCACTCAATATTCTGTACCAAATGCAACATATGGGTAGAATCTCTCCTCATGGCAAGCATCTTTATAACTTAGTAGAGCACCATTTTGCAGTTATGACCTGTTGCAAATGAGATGCATAGCCAGATACCAGCTTCTTGCAGTGTTTCTGAGGAATCTTAGCCCATTTTTCATGAGCAATGGCCTCCAGTTCAGTAATATTCTTGGGTTTACATGCTGCAACAGCATTCTTCTAATCCCACCAGAGATTTTCTTTGTGGTTCAAGTCAGGTGACTGTGATAGCCACTGTAGAATCTTCCAGGACTTCTTCTGCAGCCAAGCCTTGGTGGAATTTGAGGTATGCTTGGGATCATTGTCCTGTTGGAAGGTCCAATGATGCCCAAGCTTCAGCTTCCTCACAGATGGCATGAGGTTTTCTCCTAGGATTTCCTGATACTTCCATTAATTAATGTTGCCTTTCACATCCTGCAGGTTTCCAATGCCAGAGGATGCAAAGCAGCCACAGCGCATCACCAAGCCACCACCATGCTTAACTGTAGGCAGAGTGTTCTTTTAAGCGTATGCTTCATTCTTCTTCATCCAGACATACCGCTGATCCATCTTGCCAAAAAGTTCCATTTTTGTTTCATCGCTAAACAGAACAGAATCCCAAAACTTCTGTGGCTTATTTATATGATTTTTGAGCATATTGGCATGAAAACTTTCTGCATTTAGTACGCGCCTTACTGTTAAAACTGAAACCTCAGTGCCTGTTGCCACTAGGTCTTGCTGAAGGTCTTCTCAGAAATCTGGTTACAGCCATTTATAGCTTCCTTTTCTGCCCCGTCCAGGTAGTGTAACCACTGTTCCCTTAAATTTGAACTTGCAAACTATGCTTCCAATGGTGTTTCTAGGAACATTCAGTGCCTTCGCTATCTTTTTTAACTTGTTCATGGTTTGTGAAGGGCGGTGATCTCTTCTCATAACTTTTTAGACCATTCTTTTGACTTAGCCAAATTTCCAACATGCAGTTAAACGTGCCACTCAACAAACCCCTAGTCAGTTCAGGTATTTAATGTGTTCTAGCTCAAGCATATCTGGTGCAACTAATTAAGCCCTTGATTAGTTGCATCAGGTGTGTTTGAGGCAACACCTGTTTTGCTTATTTGTGCTATTGTGAGGGAATCTATTTAGGGGGTCGAATAATTTTGAGACTGCAGAATTCATTAAAACTTGCTTTTTCAATTGAATTGGGGGAAACCACTTGAAGCATTCACTGTGTTGAGCTATTTGAATTGCATTTGTTTAACCTCTTAAGGACATATGACGGATTTTTTCCGTCATAAAACCATTGAGCAAACTGAAAGCTGTGTCCTTAAAGGGTTAATTTGTTCCTTGCAAAGAAAGTTGTTTTGTAGCACAGCAATAACCATTTTATTACAATTTCAAAGTGTGTTTTATTTATATTTGACAAGGCTGAGAAGTAAAGAACAGATGTAAAATAAATAGATTACAAGATTTTCCTGTTCAGCTTCTAAAAGTCATTATAGAAAGGTGACGTTGAAAAATAAAGCTGCATGCCCCTAATGCAATGTCTCAGCCGATTTGGAGCATACATTTTATTTTCTTTAATATATATCTTTATTGCAAAGTATATCTAAATCAATAAAAACAGGATAACTAATTGATGACTGATTTTACCAAGCTCACAAGAATGTTGTACATTCATTTTCAGTCAAATACTAACATTAACAAATTTTTTCAAGTTTTGCCTTCATCAGAAATATAAAATTAACAAACATTTTTTTAAAAATTTGCATTCATCAAAAATATAAACAAGTGGGACCTTTATTGAGTCAAGCAATGAACAAATGCATCCAACAATATATATATATATATATATATATATATATATATATATATATATATATATATTTATTCATTCATACCATTGAAACCATTACTTTAAAAATGTATTTTTGCATTATTGATCTTTGCTTACTAAGGGGTTAACCCTTTCAAAGGGGTTAAAGAAATAGCTATAGCCTAGATTGGTACCCACAACACAATAACGCTCCTGAGCTGAACAGGGCCCGTGATTGCCAGCTACATGAGTATGCTGCTTCTAATTGGATCACCAGGTGTGACAGCTCAGGAGGTGCAATATTATAAGCACATAGACCTAGATTACAAGGGAAGTGCCAAAATATTATCACTAATGTGCGTCAACAAAGCTAGAGCGTAATCAACAGAACTTCTAAGTCAAAAGCTATTTTTTAGCACTCGAGCGATAGTCTAGGAGGTGTTAATATCTGTATGTTGGATATTGCTGGTGCAATAAATCCCTCACATAGACTTCTATGGGGTAGTGCAGTAAAATTCATGTCAGATATTGATTTAATGCTAAGCCAATAAAGTTTTGGCCACATTATGATACTTTGGTTAAATGTTTAACCATCCCCTTGTAATACCAGATTGTGCATTATTCGTTGTGGAAGGTGGCACAAAAGATAGCGCACCCATGTGTTAATGATTTAACACCACCAATCTAACAAATTGAGGATTTAAAGGGACCTTAAACTGCTATGCACAACTACAAAAGAATAGTAACATCTCACCATGTTATTGCATTTCATCCTGTTCCTTCCTGCAGCTCTTTTCATATCAGTTCTCCTGTTTTAACTTGTAATACCAGCGCACATTTGCATGTGCTACTATTACAAAGTTGGGTGCAAATATCGCTTTAGCACTCCACTTGTAATCTGGCCCTTTATAGGTGGTCATTGATGCTCATTTTATTGGAATTAAAAATAAAATGTTATACTATTTAGAGGCTTTGTTTCAAGACAAAAGTGTATAATATTACATATATATTTCTAACTTTGATAAAATGTGTTTCATTTGTTTACGTTTTATTACCGAGATTTCTAACCCTATACAAAAATACAATGTAATATCACATACTCTGAATTTTAAATGAATTGTAATTTTTTTTTCTGGCAAATTTTAAAAAAGTAATTCAGTTTGCCTGTATCATGTGACAGCCATCAGTGAATCACAGACTCATATACAGATACACTGTTAACTCTTGAACATGCTCAGTAGTAGCTGGTCCATCAAAAAGTGTGCATATAAAAAGACTGTGCACAATTTGAAAATGGAACAAATTGGAAAGTCTCTGAAAACTGCATGCTCTATCTAAATCGTGAACATTTTTGTTGTTTACTTTAATGAGAACACTATAACCTTAAGTTACTGAGCCAGAGGACAAAAACCCAATTTATTGTTATATTTATATAGCATTGTCACTGTCCATACACAATAAAATACCATCTGTGCCCATAAAATACTGGTCAAGTGAGAAACATTGTTTGTAGGTTGAAGGGAAGAATGACTGTGTATTATACTTGCATACTTGCAGCCACAGTTTGTTTTACGTTAGATTATGTTTTCTAATGCTTTGTAACTTTAAAATGGCTGAAATAATTTGATAAAATTTGCTATTCGCTTTAAACCCTGAGAAATGAAAGTAAATCTGTTCAGTAGTTTTTCCAGTCAAAGTACTGCTAGCTGAAGTTCAATGGCAGGTAGCCTGGACGGTACCAACAGGTGGAAAGTGTTGATTCAATAAAATATACATATCTCCCTATTCAGTGTGAAGATAATAAAGAGGGCCATCTGGCATGAGGATTAATTTGGGACAAAAACATTAAGGTGGACTGTTATCTTTTAGCTTCTGGTTACTCCTGAATCATCACATCTCTTTTTTCCAATCAAAATGCTGTACATGTAGATGGAGATGTGGGGGGGGGCACATTGGGCATATAGCATATACAGCTGGCAAATGCATTATCACTGATGCAGACAATAAATGCACAACACAAGAAACAGCTCTGGCTGTGAACATCAGTCTGTCATATCTGTGCCACTATAGAGTAAAGTTTTGCCTCACTTGAGCATGTGCACATGTGCTCGCTCCCTAGTAATGTTACCATAAAGCTCACTGATTGGCTTGAAGCACATTTCAGTCACAAGTAAAACAATCCTGTACACACACACACACCTAAAACCACGTAATATAGTGAGTGCACTTACTCTCAAAACAGTGACAGTGAAAGAAATAAAATAAAAAAGTAGAGAAAATAAATAGGAGAGAAAGATGAAGGTGATTAAGTTTAAATCTGGGAGACAAAAAAAAAGTAAGAAAGGAGGGGAAAGGATAAAAAGTTAAAAAGGTCAAAGATAAGAAGAAGGTGAGAAATGAGGTAAGAAAGAGAGTGAAAAACAAGTGAGGGTTAGATGGGGAGGAAGATAGGTAAAGATACTAGGGAAAAGGAAAATAATATGGAGAAGAAAGGAATATAGAAGAAAAAATGTGATGCTGAGGTGAGAAGATTGGAGAAAGGAAAAGAGATAAAGGAAAAAAGGCTGATGTGTGGTGAAAAGGGTAGATGGAGGAAAGGAGGAGATAAAGAATAGACAAAGGGTAACACAGAGAGATAAAAAGGGACATTATATGTGGACATGTTGGGGAGAGTAATAAATTAAAAAGAGCATGAAAAAAGGAGAGTTTGGGAGACCCATCTAAAGAAGAAAGGAAGAGAGAGATGGAGACAGGAAGAAATAAAAATATAAAACAAGTGATTAAAGTGAAGGTAAAGTTAGCTATTGTCAGGTAATATTGCCTATTCACATGCACTCTTTCATTCCACACCACTTGTTATATTATGTGCTTCCACATCACTTGTAATGATATGTGCTTAGGTCCTACTGACTATTCTGTCTGTGTTTCACAGACGCTTCCTGTTTCTTCTGGCACAACGCCCAGAGCTAAGACACATGACCTATATACTGTGTACATCTTTTCTCAGCTATCACAAATGTATAGTTTCATTTTAGTTTCATTTCTCACAAATAATGTTATGCAAAATACCAAAAAAGGCTATAAGACTATATGCTATGCAAATAATATTTTGTTACGTATCAGATGCCTACGTGCACCAAGCAATATATAAGTCACTGCCACATCCATAATAAACAAGCACTTACTAATGACAACTTGCCTAAAGTGTTATTTTCTGAGTGTTCCCGGAATTCCGAAGATCCCTGTTTTTGCCAAGACTCAGCATCCAAGAATTGTCCCGGGAAAGTCCCTAGTCCTAACAGTCATATTGTATTATTACAGGTTAAAATACTCACAAAATGAATGCTAGTTTCATAATTTTGCAAATTAACTCCGTTATCACTGTTTTTGCATTGAATGTTCAACGCTTTCAAAACAACCCAAAATTTATTTATTTTTTCTTCTCGCTGGTCATGTTCTTGCAAAAGCCAATTAAAAATCTGGCCATTAGGTGGCTGTCATTTGACGTCACTGCACTATTTGATGATGTGTGCATGCATTGCCATTATTTCCTCTCCCTTATAAGAAAAGCTCGCTCCTGTTTAGCGCATGCGCAATACTGATTTCTTCAAGTAACCATTGAACTATGTTGCAACAAGGATTGATGCCTGTGCTTTGAGTTACAAAAGATTAGATTAACGCATGCGTATAGGTAATCGTTAGCGAAGTGTGCGCATGCGCAATTGGTTAGGTACATGAGAAAGCACTTTTGAGCTACGTATAGAGCTAAGAGTGTCAGAAACCAGCAAATGGATGATGGGAGGAGTAAATAACGGCACAGTAAGAAAATAGAAATCGTTTTTAATAAAATAAGATATATTGAAATGCTGAAAAAAAAGTCAGTGATCACACTATTTAGGATATAACTAATATATTTATGTTGAAAAAACATCCAAACTTTACCTTCACTTTAAGGGCTATATGTTGGGGGATGGATACTTAGGAAAGATAAAGAGACAATACAGACAGTTTAAATTAGTAGGGAAATATATGTGGGGAAAAGATATCAAGAAGGTATAAGCCAGGTTAATAAATTAAAGGGGCAAGGTCCTTTTTAAAGTACTCTGCTTACATAGGTCATCACACCACTCTGCTCTCCATAAAGAACATCAAATATCTCCCTTTCTAACCTTTCTGTTCTCTCATGCAGACCATCATGCATCTCTTTATTTTCTCCCATAGATCATCATACATCTCTCTACACTTTTTGTCCTCCTATAGTCCATCATGCATCTTTATCTGTTCCCTCTTCTCTTACAGACCATTATACATCCCCCAACCTTCTTGATCTCCCATAGACTATCATACCTTTCTCTATCCTCTCTGTTCTCCCACAGACGATCATCATCTTTTTTATCCTCTCTGCTCTCCCACAGACCACCATGCATCTCTCTATTCTCTCTGTTCTCCCACAGACGATCAGACCTTGCTCTATCCTCTGTATTCTCCCTCAGACCATCATACTTCTCTGTAGCCTTCCAGTTCTCCCACAGATCATCATACATCTCTGCCATAACAGGCACTTGGATAAAAGAGTTATTTATGTCTCTGTTGCAGTTAGGCATACTGTACCTTTAAGGACATCTAGAAGATCAATTAGGCCTTAATTGCAGTAGTCTATATTAGCTTTGTGTTTGCAGCATGTGGTCGCTTGTGTATTGAGTTACTGAACCTTTTAATATGGCACTTACTACTTTGGACATACTGGTTTGACGTCTGCTCTCTCTAACTACGCTTTTGCATTAACCCCTTGTTTGTGACTTGGTATTAAATGTTGGCTTATTTGTGGACTCTGCATTTGTTAAATGATTTTGTGCTGCTTTTCCATGTGAGGCCTTGACCTAGACTGTCTGACTTATATTACATTTACACTGGATACTTCAGCTACCAGAAGATCTGCATTAGATGTGGTTCTCCCTTTTTTTTCTTCTCCTTTCGTTTTATTTTGCCTTCTCCCTCCCCCATCATGCCCCCTCCTCTATTCCCAATAAATAAAGTTTTTTTTGGATTTAGCAAATACATTTTTGATAACCTGTTTGAATGTAGGGGATATCGCTTCTCCTAAAAAAACGAAAGGCTATTATTTATCATCTTAAAAAAAATGCACACAAATATTGCTTTTTTGCAAGAAACTCATTTATCCTTAGAGGAAACTTTAAAACTCAAAACTTCTTACTGAGATAGGTGCTTCTCCTTCTACTGCAAGAAAAAAGGGGGTAGCAATCCTATTTGCTAAGAATTTTAAATACAAAGTTTTAAACACTTTTATTGACCCAGTCACCCAGAAGGGAGATATATTATCCTGAAGCTAAAAACAACTAGTGGTGTATACACTCTTTGTAATGTATACGCCTCAAATCATTTAAATCCAATATTCTGGGACGCTATCCAGATCAAATTGTTAAAAATTATAGAAAGGCACCTCATTTTGGGAGGAGACATTAATATGGCACCTTGGTACCCTTTAGATAGGTTAAGACAAAACCAAAACCAAGTTAAGACAAATAGAGACAAACTATAGAATAAACAGTTTAAGAAACTTTTTCTAATCTGGGAGTTGGTGATATTTGGAGAGCACAAAATCCTAACACTCGAGGTTTTATTTGCATGTCTAAAAGGCACAACTCACTTTCCAGAATAGATTTATTCCTGGTCAGTGACAGTTTAATAAATATTGGAATTAAGGCCTCTATTTGTTCTTTCTTTCTATTAGATCATGCTCATATTATATTAACTATCTCTTCTAATAATTTTAACTCCTTTTTCCATTGCTTTCACTTTCCCATAAACGTATCTAAAGTTCTGAAATTTAAGAATTTCCTTATTAGTAAATGGGAAGATTATCTCTCCTATAATAAAGATTACTTAGATAGATCTGAGATCTTTTGGCAAGCAGCTAAATCAGTTTTGACCTAAAATGTTATCTCCTATATGACTGAATTAAAAAATAAAAATAAAAAAGAGAGAAATAAATTATTAATTATGTATTACAATCCTATAATAGTTATTTAGTTAACCCCACTAAGCAAAATTGGGATATCTATGTTAAAGCTAAAAAAGAGCCTGATACTCTCATGATATATTCTACTACTTAGAAGGAGCTCAATTTACAGGCCAAATATTATAGACACGGCAACAAATCTGGTAAACTTTTGGCCAGATTGGTCCAAAATTATTCCAGACCTAGTGGTAATGAAGTTATTTAGAAGGATGATAAATTATACAATAATCCCAAAGCCATTTAATCGCTTTTTTCTCTATATTACACAGACTTATACTCACATAAAGCAGTAAAGTTAAATAACAAAGAAAAATTCTGGGACAAAATTAAAAATCCAGTTATTCCAACACAACGCTTATCTAACATTAATATACCAATCTAAGAAAAGGAAATTTTAGATGCTATTGATGCAATCTCTCTCAACAAAATGCCTGGGCCTGATCTTTTGCCCAACAAATTTTAATATTTTGAAGCCAAATATTACTCCACATTTGAAAAACCTTTACAACAAATATTTCATTGACACAGAGCCTTGTTCGAATGCTTTCTTTGCGTCTTGGACTACTTTGATCCTGAAAAGCGGGAAAGATCCACAGGACATGAGATTATATAGGTCAATTGCACAATATACTTCAAACTCCTTTAAGTCAGGTGATTAATTTGGATCATTTGGGATTTTTGAAAGGTAGAAATTCTTCAGCGAAAATCTGAGAATTATTTCTTATCATAGACTATCTGAATTCTAAAGATCAAACAGAACTGTCCTTTTTGAAGGATCTTGCTGTTATTTCCTTAGACGCAGAGAAAGCGTTTGACTCAGTTCAACATGATCATATATTTTTTCAATGAATAAATTTGGCCTTAACGGATCTATCTTGCAATTTGTTAAAATTTTTTATAACAAACCAAGAACTTCATTACTGATTAATAGTGATGTCGCAAATAGTTCGCCGGCGAACATAGCATGTTCACGTTCGCCACGGACGGCGAACATATGCGATGTTCGATCAGCCCCCTATTCGTCATCATTGAGTAAACTTTGACCCTGTACCTCACAGTCAGAAGACACATTACAGCCAATCAGCAGCAGACCCTCCCTCCCAGACCCTCCCACCTCCTGGACAGCATCCATTTTAGATTCATTTGGAAGCTGCATTCTTAGTGAGAGGAGGGACAGTGTAGCTGCTGCTGATTTAATAGGGAAATCGATAGCTAGGCTAATGTATTCAGCATCCACTACAGTCCTGAAGGACTCATCTGATCTCTGCTGTAAGGACAGCACCCCAAAAAGCCCTTTTTAGGGCTAGAACATCAGTCTGCTTTTTTTTTTCCTGTGTAATCTAATTGCAGTTGCCTGCCTGCCAGCGTGTGTGTCAGGCTCACAGTGTATACTGTGCCCACTTGCCCAGTGCCACCACTCATATTTGGTGTAACAGTAGTGTACATTTAAAAAAACAACACTTTTTTGACTGTGAAATAATAGCAGATAGCTGCCAGTACCCAAGATGGCCGCCAATAAGGCAGATGGGGAGGGTTAGAGAGCTGTTTTTGGGGGATCAGGGAGATTGGGGGGATGCTACACCACAGCATATGTAAATATGCTAAAAAAATGTTAAAATTTTTTTAAAAACTTTTATTTTAGTACTGGCAGATTTTCTGCCAGTACTTAAGATGGCGGGGACAATTGTGGGGTGGGGGAGGGAAGGGAGCTGTTTGGGAGGGATCAGGGGGTCTGATGTGTCAGGTGGGAGGCTGATCTCTACACTAAAGCTAAAATTAACCCTGCAAGCTCCCTACAAACTACCTAATTAACCCCTTCACTGCTAGCCATAATACACAGCAGCATTTAGCATTCTTCTAATTACCAGAAAGCAATGCCAAAGTCATATATGTCTGCTATTTCTGAACAGAGGGGATTCCAAAGAAGTGAGAAACCTAAAATTGCGAAAACATTTAAGTTTTTTTTTAATTTGATCGCATTTGGCGGTGAAATGGTGGCATGAAATATACCAAAATGGGCCTAGATCAATACTTTGGGTTGTCTACTACACTACACTTAAGCTAAAATTAACTCTACAAGCTGCCTACATGCTCCCTAATTAACCTCTTCACTGCTGGGCATAAAACACATGTGGTGCGCAGTGGCATTTAGCAGCCTTCTAATTACCAAAAAGCAACGCCAAAGCCATATGTCTGCTATTTCTGAACAAACGGGATCCCAGAGAAGCATTTACAACCATTTATGCCATAATTGCATAAGTTGTTTGTAAATAATTTCTGTGAGAAACCTAAAGTTTGTGAAAAAGTGAACAATTTTTTTTTATTTGATTGCATTTGGCGGTGAAATGGTTGCATGAAATATACCAAAATGGGCCTAGATTAATACTTTGGGTTGTCTACTACACTACACTTAAGCTAAAATTAACTCTACAAGCTGCCTACATGCTCCCTAATTAACCCCTTCACTGCTGGGCATAAAACACGTGTGGTGCGCAGTGGCATTTAGCAGCCTTCTAATTACCAAAAAGCAACGCCAAAGCCATGTAAGTCTGCTATAATGGCATGTCTGGCACACAGTGTTGGGGCAAGGGTCCATCTGACCACTGATACCTGGTCTGCAAAGCATGGTCAGGGCAGGTATATCACCTACACTGCGCACTGTGAAGCGGGCGTAACCCTTACACTACCTGATCGATACAACATCATACCTGATGTTTTAAAGCATGTTATTCCAAACAATTTAGGAATGTTAGGTGATTTATGCCCTTTATGGATTAAAACCAGACTCTGGGGGGTAGTTATCAAGCCGTCTACTTTCCTGCCTTCGCCGGCCCAATACGCCCGCCTAAGCTCACCTACCTTCGCCGCCGCGGACCTTGAATACGTTCACCTAAGTTATCAAATAAAGCTGTCAAAAAGCCGCGGGGCGATGAGCAGCGGACTGTGATAGTTATCACTCATCCGATCTCGCTGCTCTTCGGCTTTTTCCCAGCTTTATTGCTAGCCTGTCACTAAGCACTCACACTAAACTGCACTGTTCTACCCCCTATACCGGCGCCCCCGGAGCCTCCCGCAACTCAATAAAGTTACTAACCCTTAAACCGCCGCTCCTAGACCCTGCCGCAACTCTGATAAATGTATTAACCCCTAAACTGCCGCTCCTAGACCCTGCCGCAACTCTGATAAATGTATTAACCCCTAAACCGCCACTCCTAGACCCTGCCGCAACTCTGATAAATGTATTAACCCCTAAACCGCCGCTCCTAGACCCTGCCGCAACTCTGATAAATGTATTAACCCCTAAACCGCCGCTCCCGGACACCGCTGCCACCTACAGTATACCTAGTAACCCCTATCCTGCCCCCCCTATACCGTCGCCCTCTATAATAAAATGATTAACCCCTATCCTACTGATCCCGCACCTCGCCGCAACTAAATAAATAGATTAACCCCTAAACCGCCGCTCCCTGAACCCGCCGCAACCTATATTAAACCTATTAACCCCTATCCTGCCCCCCCTACACCGTCGTCACCTATAATAAATTTATTAACCCCTATCCTGCCCCCCACTACGCCGCCGCCACTGTAATAAAATTATTAACCCCTAAACCTAAGTCTAACCCTAACGCCCCCCTAACTTAAAGGGACATTATACACTCATTTTTTATTTGCATAAATGTTTTGTAGATAATCTATTTATATAGCCCATAAAGTTGTTTTTTTTTAAATTAATGTATAGTTTTGCTTATTTTTAAATAACATTGCTCTGATTTTCAGACTCCTAACCAAGCCCCAAAGTTTTATGTGAATACGCTCGACTACCTACTCCAGCTTGCTCCTGTTTGTGTAAAGGGTCTTTTCATATGCAAAAGAAGGGGGAGGGGGGGGGGAGTGTCTTATTTGTCACATGCAGTGGGCTTTCCAGCTACCTTTTCAACAGAGCCAAACTGACAGCTTCTAAGTAAGTTTTTAAACAGTTTTATACTGGATTTTTATATCAGTATCTGTGCATATTATTCTTTATAGTAGTGTCTATTACATGCAGTTATATGAAAATGAGTGTATACTGTCCCTTTAAATATTAATTAAATAAATCTAAATAATATTTCTATTATTAACTAAATTAATCCTATTTAAAACTAAATACTTACCTTTAATTATATTGTAGCTATCTTAGGATTTATATTTATTTTACAGGCATCTTTCAATTTATTTTAACTAGGTACAATAGCTATTAAATAGTTATTAACTATTTAATAGCTTACCTAGCTAAAATAAACTGAAATTTACCTGTAAAATAAATCCTTACCTAAGTTACAATTACACCTAACACTACACTATACTTTAATAAATTATTCCTATTTAAAACTAAATACTTACCTGTAAAATAAACCGTAATATAGCTACAATATAAATAATAATTATATTGTAGCTATCTTAGGATTTATATTTATTTTACAGGTAACTTTGTATTTATTTTAGCTAGTTAGAATAGTCATTAAATAGTTATTAACTATTTAATAACTACCTAGCTAAAAGAAATACAAAATTACCTGTAAAATAAATCCTAACCTAAGTTACAATTAAACCTAATACTACACTATCATTAAATTAATTAAATAAACTACCTACAAATAACTACAATTAAATACAATTACATAAACTAACTAAAGTACAAAAAATAAAAAAAAGCTAAGTTACAAAAAATAAAAAATTAAGTTACAAACATTTTACAAATATTACAACAATTTTAAGATACTTATACCTAATCTAAGCCCCCTAATAAAATAACAAACCCCCCCAAAATAAAAAAATGCCCTACCCTATTCTAAATTAAATAAAGTTCAAAGCTCTTTTACCTTACCAGCCCTTAAAAGGGCCATTTGTGGGGGCATGCCCCAAAAAGTTCAGCTCTTTTGCCTGTAAAAGAAAAATACAACCCCCCCCAACATTAAAACCCACCACCCACATACCCCTAATCTAACCCAAACCCCCCTTACAAAAACCTAACACTAATCCCCTGAAGATCATCCTACCTTGAGTCGTCTTCACTCAGCCGAGCAGCGATGGAACCCAAGTGGACATCTGGAGCGGAAGAAGTTAATCCTCCAAGCGGCGCTGAATAAATCTTCCATCCGATTAAGTCATCATCCAGGCGGCGCTGAAGAAGTCTTCGGTCCGGCCGATGTCATCTTCCAAGAGGCGCTGAAGAGGTCTTCTATCCTGGCGATGTCATCTTCCAAGCCGGGTCTTGAATCTTCCTCCCGCCGACGCGGAACATCCTTCTTCACCGGCGGACTACGACGAATGAAGGCTCCTTTAAGGGACGTCATCCAAGATGGCGTCCCTCGAATTCCGATTGGCTGATAGGATTCTATCAGCCAATCGGAATTGGGTAGGAAAAATCTGATTGGCTGATGGAATCAGCCAATCAGATTCAAGTTCAATCCGATTGGCTGATCCAATCAGCCAATCAGATTGAGCTCGCATTCTATTGGCTGATCGGAACAGCCAATAGAATGCAAGCTCAATCTGATTGGCTGATTGGATCAGCCAATCGGATTGAACTTGAATCTGATTGGCTGATTCCATCAGCCAATCAGATTTTTCCTACCCAATTCTGATTGGTTGATAGAATCCTATCAGCCAATCGGAATTCGAGGGACGCCATCTTGGATGACATCCCTTAAAGGAGCCTTCATTAAATTTATTAACCCCTAATCTGCCCCCCTACACTGCCGCCACCTACATTAAATTTATTAACCCCTAATCTGCCCCCTCTACACTGCCGCCACCTACATTAAATTTATTAACCCCTAATCTGCCCCAATGTCGCCGCCACTATATTAAATTTATTAACCTCTAAACCTAAATATAACCCTAACCCTAAAACCACCCCTAAATTAAATATAATTTAAATTAATCTTAATAAATATTCCTATCATTAAATAAATTATACCTATTTAAAAATAAACCCTAAGATAGCTACAATATAACTAATAATTACATTGTAGCTAGCTTAGGGTTTATTTTTATTTTACAGGCAAATTTGTATTTATTTTAACTAGGTAGAATAGTTATTAAATAGTTATTAACTATTTAATAACTTCCTAGTTAAAATAAATACAAATGTACCTGTAAAATAAAACCTAACCTATTACAATTACACCTAACACTACACTATAATTAAATTAATTAGCTAAATTAAAATAAATTCATTACAATTAAATAAAATTAACTAAAGTACAAAAAAAACACTAAATTACAGAAAATAATAAAATAATTACAAGAATTTTAAACTAATTACACGTAATCTAATCCCCCTAATAAAATAAAAAAGCCCCCCAAAATAATAAAAAGCCCTACCCTATACTAAATTACAAATAGCCCTTAAAAGGGTTTTTTTTTGCGGGGCATTGCCCCAAAGTAATCAGCTCTTTTACCTGTAAAAAAAAAATACAATACCCCCCTAACAGTAAAACCCACCACCCACACACCCAACCATACTCTAAAACCTACCCAATACCCCCTTAAAAAAACCTAACACTAACCCCCTGAAGATCACCCTACCTTGAGACATCTTCACCCAACCGGGCCGAAGTCCTCAACGAAGCCGGGCAGAAGAGGTCCTCCAGACAGGCAGAAGTCTTCATCCAGACGGCATCTTCTATCTTCATCCATCCGGAGCGGAGAGGGTCCATCTTCAAGACAACTGATGCGGAGCATCCTTCCAGGCCGACGACTACCCAACGAATGAATATTCCTTTAAATGACGTCATCCAAGATGGCGTCCCTTTAATTCCGATTGGCTGATAGAATTCTATCAGCCAAATGGAATTAAGGTAGGAAAAATCCTATTGGCTGATGCAATCAGCCAATAGGATTGAAGTTCAATCCTATTGGCTGATCCAATCAGCCAATAGGATTGAGCTTGCATTCTATTGGCTGATTGGAACAGCCAATTGAATGCAAGCTCATTCCTATTGGGGGCAGATTAGGGGTTAATAAATATAATGTAGGTGGAGGCGGTGTAGGGGGCGGCAGATTAGGGGTTAAACACTTTATTAGAGTTGTGGTAGGCTCCGGGAGCGGTGGTTTAGGGGTTAATACATTTATTAGAGTTGCGGCGGTATGGGGGGGGCAGATTAGGGGTTAATAAGTATAATGTAGGTGACGGTGGGCTCCGGGAGCGGCGGTTTAGGGGTTAAACACTTTATTTAGTGGCGGCGGTGTAGAGGGGGCAGATTAGGGGTGTTTAGACTCGGGGTGCATGTTAGGGTGTTAGGTGTAGATATTTCCCATAGAAATCATAGGGATATTGGGCAGCAGCGAACAGAAGCTTTCACTGCTTTCAGACTCCCATTGATTCCTATGGCATCCACCGCCACCAGGGCGGCGGATTGAAAAGCAGGTACGCTGGACCGGAAAAGTGCCGAGCGTACCTGGTAGGAAGCATCGATCTGTGTTGGACTGAGTCCAGCGGATTGTATGTTACGTCAATATATTCTACTTTTGCCGGTCTGTAGGGTTTGATAACTAAGGCGAATCAGGCCCGCCACAAATATGCTGCGGAATTACAGCGTATTTGCAGTTGACGGCTTGATAACTAGAGGCCTATGAGTGTTAGTACTTTCTCAGATATGAAGGAAAAATTCTCCCTTGAAAACAGGGATTTTTTTGCATATCTCCAAATAAGGAATTACATTAACAATATTTCACTTTTATATGGCTGGGACTGGAACTGGGACAAATTGGACTCTTGGATTGATATGGCTAGGAAAGGTTTTACTTCTATATGCCCATGGTATTGACTTCTTTCCTCAACAAGAGGAGATGTTAATCCTAATTGTATCTCCACAATATGGGAATTTATCTCTGGTGACACAGATGGAAACACTATTAAAACCTCTATTAAGAAAGTACATACCTCCACTTTATCTGCAACATGGCGAGAATCACATTTGAAATTGTTATATATGTTCTATTATACGCCTTACAAGGGATATAAATGCCACAATACTAGTTTTAATAAATGCCCTAAGTGCCATTATATAGGAGCTGACCTAGTACATATGATTTGGAAATGTCCAAAAATAAACCAACTCAGGTTAAAACTAGAATATTGGATCCAAAATAAAATGAAAATGGCAGAATTTGAATTTTACATATCCCAGATTATATTTCTTTCTATAAAAAAACTGTAGATGAAAATAAACTCATCAATTTCATGATATTAGCAAGAAGCCTAATCTTTCATGAGTGGAAGGAGAAGCACACACCAAAAAATTTTTGAAGTTCAAGATTTAATTAAGAAACTCTCGGCTAGATTACGAGTTTTGCACTAAACAGGGTGTGTAAAGATTGCAACAAAATGATATGTACCGCACTTTCCATAGCGATGCCGTAACGAGTTACTGAAAAACCTCCTTGTGTTGTGTGGTATGGTGCGTTAAGCTTCATACCACACAAAAGCCAACGACTGAGTTTACCTGCTCTTGCATGCTTTCCCCTATAGACATCAATGGAGAGAAAGTGTTAGAAAAAAATCTAACACCTGCGATCACTTAATGGCAAATTGCTGTAACGCAAACCCATTGATGTCTATGGAAAAAAGAAAGTTACATCTAAACCTAACACCCTAACATAACCACCTAGTCTAAACGCCCCTAGTCAGCGACCCCAGACATCGCCGACACTAAATACAATTATTAACCAATCCGCTGCCCCCGACATTGCCGACACCTAAATAAAGTGATTAAACCCTAATCTGCCGCTCCCCAACATTGCAGACACTAAATTAACCTATTAACCCCTAAACCGCTAGTTCCCCACATTGCAACTAACAAATAAACCTATTAACCCCCACATCGCAAAACACTAAATTAAACTATTAACCCCTAAACCTAACACCCCCTAACTTTAAATTAAAAGTTTTAATATAACTATGTTAAAATAAATAAAAACTTACCTGCAAAATAAAAAAATAAATAACATTAAACTAACATTACTATTCTAATAAAATAAAAAACTACTAATTAAAAAACCTAATTTACAAATTTAAAAAACCTAATACTACGAAAAAAATCTAACATTACAAAACATAATAAAAACTAAATTACGAAAAATTAAAAACTCTAAGATTGCAAACAATAATAAACAAAATTATCAAAAATAAAATCAATTACACCTAATCTAATAGCCCTATAAAAATAAAAAGCCCCCCCAAAATAAAAACACCCCCACCTAAGTTAAACAGCTCTTTTACCTAGAAAAAAAATACAAATTCCCCTTAACAGTAAAACTCCCAAAATATAAAAGCTAAGTCTAATAAAAACCTAAGATACCCATTTCCCCTAAAGGGGCATTTGAATGGGCATTGTTCTTAAAAGGGCATTCAGCTCTTTTACTTCTCTTAAAAGGGCAAAGGGCATTCAGCTCTTTTACAGTGCCCAAAACCCTAATCTTAATAAATAAATAAAAATAACACCCCAAAAAAACAACCAAAAACTAACACTAACCCCAGAATATCTACTCACGGTTCCTGAAGTCCGAACATCCATCTCCATCCAGGCGGCGAGAAGTCTTCATCCAGGTGGCGAGAAGTCTTTATCCAGGTGACGACATCGTCATCCATCGCGGGGGCATCTTCTATCTTCATCCCGGCAGCGCAGAGCTATCCAGGACCAGTGATGACATCTTGCGTGAAGCGTCCTCTTCATATGATCACCGCTGTACACTGAAGTTGAATACAAGGTGCCCGTTTAAAATGGTGTACCTTGGATTCCTATTGGCTGATTTAATTCTTCAAATTCAAATAAGCCAATTCTATTGGCTGATTTGTTGGGGGGACTTTTTTTCTAGGAAAGGAGCTGTTTAACTTAGGGCAATGCCCTACAAAAGGCCCTTTTAAGGGCTATTGGTAGTTAATTGTAGGTTAGGGGTGTTTTTATTTTGGGGGGTATTTTTAAAGGGCTATTAGATTAGGTGTAATTGTTTTATTTTTGATAATTTCGTTTATTATTTTTTTGTAATTTTAGAGCTTTTTGTTTTGTATAATTTAGTGTTCATTATTTTTTGTAACATTTGGCGATGTGGGTGGGCAGTGGATTAGGGGTTAATAGGTTTATTTAATAGTCACAATGTGGGTGGGCGGCAGATTAGGGGTTAATAGGTGTAATATAGTATTTGGGATGCGGGAGTGTGGCGGTTTAGGGGTTAATAGGTAGTTTATGGGTATTAGTGTGCTTTGTAACATTTTAGTTATGAGTTTTGTGAAACATTTTTGTTTTGCAAAAACCATAACTACTGTTCTCAGATGGCGGTACGGCTCATGTCGGTATAGGCTGTAATGCAAGCATTTTAGCCAGACAGCACAAACTGTAATAAGGAGCTATGGAAAATCCTGCACTCAAACGTAATTTTTTGAGTGCGGAATGGATGTTGCGTTACAGGCTAAAATGTATAGCTATACCTGCCATTCCATGTGTAATGGCAAATTTTTCAGCGGTATAGCCGTACCACATCGTAATGCAAAACTTGTAATCTAGGTGAATGTATCCTAGAACAAAAAGATACAGACACAAATGTTGAATTACAAATTTCTTCTTTCTTTAGGAAATGGTCTATTTTTATTAAAAACCTGCCTAAACAAGAACAAGATAAAATGATACTCCCCATTAAAAATTCAGATTTGGTACTTTGGTAATATGGTGATTTATAAGATCATGGAATTGAGGAAGGGGACATGATGGGGATCTGTTAAACTTTTTTTTTGTCTGTTGTGTTTTGATTTGTTTGTATGTTTGTTATAAATAATTAAAACTGGCAGACTACCTAGTACTGACACTTAATCAGTATTTATATAATTATATAGAAGAATTGTATAACTGTCATAGTCTGGAAATTTAATGATTTCTTTGTTTGGTTATTATTGTCATTAAAAACCAGAGGATGTATTCCTCATTTTTCTTTTCTTCATCTTTTCGGTAATCTGCATATGTTATAAATAAAATATTGAAAAAAAAGAAGATCTGCATTAAATATATTTTGTAAGTTGTATTTGTCTGGATATTGAGACTAAAGTTATACAAAGGTATGTATTTAATATTCAAATTTATAAACTTACAGTTACTTTCTGGTTCTTTCTTATTGCTTGGTTTATAGGATCTATTTAAAGGAGAGAGTTCAGCCACTACGTTTAGTCTCATTGCTTTCCCCTGGCCTTTGTTGAAACACTGTGTTGTTAACTTTCAGTGCATCAGTAAGGGTTTGTGGTGAGCTGAGCCTCTCAGTCATTGATCTCAGTTTGTTATATTCAAAACAACAGCACTCCATCGACACTGAGAAGACGGGTGCTCGGACAGGAAACCGGTTTGCTGTTTGTTACAATCTTTCTATCCTCTCTGTTCTTCAACAGAACATCATATATCTCTCTATCCTCTCTGTCTCTCCCACAGACCATCATACTTCTCCCTAACCTTTGCTTTCTCCCACAGATCATCATACATCTCTTTATCCTCTCTGTTCTCTCACAAATCATCATACATCTCTGTATCCTATTTGTTCTCTAACAAATAATGAAAATATATTGCAAATTTGTTTCATTACTCAACTAAACAATATAAAAATCTTGAGGTGTTTACTGTCCCTTAAATGCACAGTAAACAGTAATTCAATAAAGAAAAAAAGGTTTGGGAAATATTTAATGTAATAAAATATAAGACAAGGGGCAGGACAATCAAAGGATCAAAGGTATATGTGTATGCATATGTATATGTATATAAACAAAAAACTTGCACCCACTGGTCTTTCCAATCAAGTAAAAAACAATTACTGTGAAAAGTGACGTTTCGGGGACAAAGTATCCTCTTCCTCAGACACAGAAGCAATTCTTAAAGTAAACCCCACCCCCAATTAGGATAAAAAGACCGCCAAACGATCGCTATGGTGACCACTTAGTCACAGAATAAACAAAATCTGATTTATAATGACAGCTGTCTGAGCCTATCAGTGATCTATTGTGAACAGTGACTTTTTAAAACAGGAGTGAATAACAAAGAACACAGATATAGACAAGACATAAGAACCAAATATAGAATATATATATATATATATATATATATATATATATATAGTCATCTGTACTATAATTAGAACTGATAGGATGACTGGGCATATAAACCGCATATGTTAGAAACACAAACTCACTTCCTTAAGGCTAAAATATGATCCGATCATCAGAATCACAAACAAGCATTGCATAGCATCCACACTGTGCATCCAGAAGTACCCACATCATACAGTCCGGTACACATCCGGAAATGGCATCATGGTAGCCATAGCGACAAGAACTGAAGAGAATCAGGCTGTATCAAGGACTATAAATTTAAGTCAGCCATCTCATAGCATATTGGGGCAATATATTAGACAGCAATTAAGCAATGTGGGTGCAGTCAGCAACTATATAGGGAATAGAGTGGCAAATAGGGATAAAGTGGGGAATAACATAGATGTATAGATGCACCAAAAAATAAATGCATCAAAAAATAACATGTCCCATATAAACTGTTCATATAGCACCTATGCAAGGACATAATATATATATAGTAACCAGGAAATCTAGAACAGGACATACTGTGTTAAGTATAGTGCCAATGTAGAGGTGAATTAAACCAATATACATGGCACAACAGCACAAGGACCATACCTAGGGATTCTAAATAGAATGGTCAATATCATGGACTCTCATCATAGGGCCATTATTATCAACTTGTAGATCAGGATATGTAAAACCTTATAAAAAGGAACATTTTACATTTTGTAGGAAACAATGCCAGTCAAACATGGTGTTCAGTCCATTGGGCTGTAAGGTGTTCAGTCAATGGATCCATTTCGCCTCTACCTGTAATAGTGTCCTATTCCTATTTCCACCTCATTTCAAAGGGGGAACATGATTGATTAGGAGAAAGCGAAGATCATTTACACCATATCCAGCCACCAAAAAGTGTCTCGCCACTGGCTGGTCACTTTTTCCATTCTTTATAGCACTCCTAATGGCAGACCTGTGATTGGCAAAGCACACTCTGGCATTGTCTGTGGTCTTTAACAGGGTTAGAAGAATGGTTCATTTTGGTGCACAGGATGCACTACATGTAGTGCAATGATGCCAGGTTCAACCTTTGGCCACCCACATATGCAGAAGAGGTATTCTATCAGACACTTCATGACCTGCACTACCATACATGTAGTGTATATGTTGAACTGTAGCTGTGGTAGATTTTATGTGGGCAAGACCACAGATGATGCCAGAGTGCACTTTGCCAATCACAGGTCTGCCATTAGGAGTGCTATAAAGAATGAAAAAAGTGACCAGCCAGTGGTGAGACACTTCTTGGCGGCTGGACATGGTGTAAATGATCTTTTCTTTGTCCTAATTGATTAAGTTCCCCCTTTGAAACATGTTGTGGATAGGAATAGGACACTATTACAGGTAGAGGCGCAATATATCCATCGACTGAACACCTTACAGCCCAATAGACTGAACACCATGTTTGACTGGCATTGTTTCCTGTAAAATGTTCCTTTTTATAAGGTTTTACATATCCTGATCTACAAGTGGATAATAAAGGCCCTATGATGAGAGTCCATGATTTTGAACATTCCATTTCGAATCCCTAGGTATGGTCCTTGTGCTGTTGTGCCATGTATATTGGTTTAATTCACCTCTACATTGTCACTATACTTAACACAGTATGCCCTGTTCTAGATGTCCTGGTTACTATATATATTTTGTACTTGCATAGGTGCTATATGCACAGTTTATATGGGACATGTTATTTTTTTGGTGCATTTATTTTTTGGTACATCTATTTTTTGGTGCATCTATACATCTATGTTATTCCCCATATAGTTTCTGACTGCACCCACATTGCTTTATTGCTGTCTAATATATTGCCCCAATACTCTATGAGATGGCTGACTTAAATTTATAGTCCTCGATTGTGTACAGCTTGATTCTCTTCAGTATTCTTGTACTCATTGCTGTGCTCACAACACTCGCATTGCTATAGCTATGATGAAGCTGTTACCTGATTGGTTTCAGGATGCATGTGACCGTACATGTACCGGACTGTATGATGTGGGTACTTCCAGATGGCTGCTATGCAATGCTTGTTTGCAATTCTGATGATTGGATCATGTTTTAGCCTTAGGAAGTAAGTTTGTGTTTCTAACATATGCGGTTTATATACCCAATCATCCTATGAGTTCTGATTATAGTACAGATGACCATTTATATATATATATATATATATATATATATATTATATATATATATATATATATATATATATATATATATATATATAGTTATATATATATATATATATATATATATATATATATATATATATATATATATATATATCCTCATAACAGGTCGACCCACCATTGCCAGCTGCCTGGGTGCAAAAATACACAGCAATAGCCAAACAAACAAATGCACTCACAGGACTTTTATATGGAATAACAAAGTTATCTTTAATGGAACGTTTTCGGATATAAACTACCCTTCATCAGCATGTTGATGAATGGTAGTGTATACCCGAAAAAGTTCCATTAAAGATAACTTCGTTATTCCTGTGAGTGCATTTGTTTGTTTGGCTATATATATATATATATAGTTCTTATGTCTTGTCTATATCTGTGTTCTGTGTTATTCCCTCCTCCTGTTTTAAATAGTCACTGTTCACAATAGATCACTGATTGATGATATTATAAATCACATGGTTTTGTTTATTCTGTGACTAAGTGGTCACCATAGCGACCGTTTGGTGGTCTTTTTGTCCTAATTGGTAGATGAGGTTTATTTTAAGAACTGCTATAAGTTTGTATCACTTTGTATAATCTGTGTCTGAGGAAGGGGATACTTTGTTCCCGAAACATCACTTTTCACAGTATTTTTTTTTTTACTTGATTGGAAAGACCAGTGAGTGCAGGTTTTTTCTTTGCTGCTATTGATTCCACTAGCACCCTGACAGTTGTTTGATGGAGTGAGAGTGCACATCCCAGCTATACCTATATATATATGTATGTGTAAAGTCTTTTATGTACAATTTATATTGTAAGTATATAGCACACAACTAAGCAATGCATTATACTTAAAGTCAATCAATGCAATATGTATTATTCATCATTTTAAAATGATTTTTACATTTTAATTTTTAACTTAATTTGTGCAGTGTCGATTACTTCTTGTCACAACCACACAAGGGGCTGTGGTCTCTACAGGAAGGCAAAGGAGTGACTTTTCCTTTAAGGTGGTTGCTAGTAGACATCAACTCTAGCCACATCCAATTTATTGCCCATGTTCAGTAGAGGATAGCAAAAATCATTTGAAAGTAGAACTTAAGTTATGTAATGTCTGCTCTCTCTCTTATCTCACTAAGGCAGTGGCTACACTGAGAATTTCTAATTGCTCAATTTGAAAGAAAACAAGTAAGTAATTTTCTGTTTTTAACACAATCTGTTTATTATGTTTACTTTGATCTAACATATTTTATTTTTACTAAAGGTTCACTGTGTCACATCCCTTTAATAAAAACTCCACTGCTTGACTCAAATTTTTAAACTTAGCACAACAGCTGACATGAATTTGAATGAAGGGCCCATAAAAATCTATTATCTGAGGGAAATAATGCACCCACGCTAGCCAACATGAATGTTTAAGCGTGCACTATACTAACACACGCAATATGTATTAACCATGAACACAAAAATGGAAGGCATATGGATTGAGCTCCAGTGATGTTAACCCACCATACTGCTAGTATTTCTGGACTCCACTTATAATCTAGGCAAAATGGTTTAATTATGCATAGATTAAACAAATGTTTACAATTAATTGTACCCACATTTCCTGCAAGTTCAATTAGAGAATTGTGTTTTGCCATGGTTTCCTGAGAGACTTTATTGCAACCTGCAAATTTTACAATATTGACCCTGCAACATGTTACACTGCTCATTTATATCGGTCCCTTACTTGCCAGAGATAAAATAAATTATACTCAAAAGGCTTTTCAAGGGCTATGTCTCTGGACTGCAAAACAATGTATGCTGTGAAATTTAAATAATTTTAAAACTTTTATTTTTCATTCAGATCTTTTGCAATGCTGTGCTTAATTTCAAGCATGTACTATGTATACATAATATTTTAATGTCCATATAATTGTTACTTTTTTAAAAGTATGGTACATCTTTTGTTTAAATAATTCACTAACTTCAAAATTAATTTCCTTTAAACTGTGTAAATAATAAAGGAATATAAAACCCACGTTTTTTCTTTCATGATTTAGAAGGAGCATGCAACTTTCAAACTATTCTTTGTTGAAAAGCATATCTAAATAGGCTCAGTAGCTGCTGATTGGTGGTTGTATATAGATGTCTCGAGTGATTGGCTCACCCATGTGCATTGTTATTTATTCAACAAAGGATATGTAAAGAATGAAGCAAAATAGATTGTATAAGTAAATTGGAATATTGTTTAAGATTGTATTCTTTGTGGACGATTTATCAATGTCTGGCGGACATGATCCGCTGTAGCATATCATGTCCACCAGACATCGATAAATGCCGACAGCATACGCTGTGAGCATTTATCATTGCACAAGCATTTCTGGTGAACTGCTTGTGCAATGCCACCCCCTGCAGATTCGCTGCCAATCGGCTGCTAGCAGGGGGTGTCAATCAACCTGATGGTATTCGTTCGGGCTGATTGCCGTACGCAACCTCAGAGGAGTACGAGTTAAGGAGCAGCAATCTTAAGACCATTGCTTCTTAACTCCTGTTTCCGGCGAGCCTCAAGGCTCGTGCAGAAACAGTTACATTTTCCTCAATACGGGCCGTGATAAATCGGCGCCTTTATCTGAATCATAAAATAAATATTTTGGGTTTCATGTCCCTTTACGTTTTTAAAGCTATATTTATGCTTATTTTGCTATTCTAGAGGTGTGTCTGGGTAAAGATAACTTTTGCTGCATAGGCAGAATAGTATAAAAGTAACATACTGTACCTTATTCTGTTTAGATTACAGCTAGGAACAACTTGTTTATAGAATGCGTTTGAAAAAGGAACAGCTGAGGAAAACAATAACTGTGTGGAGGTTCAGTGTAATTATTAAACCTTCCTGCATTAGCATATCTGCTTTCTAGGCAAGAGACATCACTGAAGAAAATGGTATCCAAGAACAATACGTTCCAGGTTTGTATTATTAATAAATAGAGTAAGCCTGTAATAGCTCACTGAGAATGACACGACACTGACGTACAGTCTTACATTTAAAGGGACATTAAACCTCCGTCCGTGGAGCATTTGAGCATGTTAAACATATATAATTTCATATGGAAAGGTAAGTTGTTAAAGCTTTTAAAATTAGCATTAAAAGAGCATAAAAGTAAAAATGTAAAAAACTTTCCAATTTACTATTATAAAATTTACTCTGCTCTTTTAGTATAGCTTAGAAAAGCAGGTAGGACGGTGTAAGAGTGTGCATGTGACTGAAGCAATATACGGCAGCAGTTTTATATATATGAAAGAACAGTAGGTGGCAGCAGTGTTCCCTGTCATATACTGTTCCAGAAATGTGCACGCTACATATCTAGATATCTCTCTAAAGACCGCTGCTCCATAACTTGTCTGCCTGCTCTGAGGCAGTGGACAAAAATCAACCCGAACGAACACGATCGGGTTGATTAACACCCCCTGCTAGACGCTGATTGCCCGCAAATCTGCAGGGGGAGGTCTTGCACCAGCAGTTCACAAGAACTGCTAGTGCAATGATAAATGCCATAGTGTTTGCTGTTGGCATTTATCAATGCGCAGCGGACATGATACACTACATTGAATCATGTCCGCTTGCACTATAATAAATTGACCCCTATGAATGAATAACTAAAGAAAGATGTTGGGTTTCATGTCCCTTTTAAACTTACAGGAAATGCATCTTTGTGCGCAACTCTTCCCCAGACCACCCAAGCATCCTGGATCCTGCGGGATTGTCATGGTTTAGGAGGTCTGTCCACTTTTACACCCATAGCGTCTCTGGCCAGGGCAGTTTTTAAAAGCTGCCCCAGCTATGCCCAGGGCACAACCTAATTTTACTTTCCCATTACATGTGCAGACTGCACCTATGACACGACCACATACTCTCCCATCACGGCCCCACACACAAAATGCTGGTGGACCACTGCCCACATCAGCACTAGAATTCAGTGAAAGCTAGATTTTAACATGGCGGCACCCATGACTAGAGGAAGGCAGGAAATAACATCAATACTATGCTTATAAAAAGTATTTAACGCTAGACTACAAGTGGATCATAAATTTATCAAGTGCCCGTTTATGGGCAAATTTGCCAGTTTATGGGCGACGATAAGTAACCAACCATTACAAGTAGCTGGTTACTTCTACCGCAAACTCACAGTTTCAATAACGAGCGCTCAAAATATTATCCAGAGGTCAGACCTCTGGTTAATTTTGAAAATGTCCCCCAATTGTCCCCAAAATACAGTTTAGTGTGCCATTTTAAAAATAAAAAATATGAGCATATTTTTTTTTTTTTTTTTTTTAAAGCAGGTCTGGGGTGTTAGGAAAAAAATGCATTGCAGTCTATGGGGAACTGTGTGTTTTCTATAAATATATAAGTATATGCTTATATACCTATATATTTATGTGTTAATATGTGTATATACACATATAAACACATAAATATATATGTATATAATCATATACATATATATTTAATATTTGCTGCCCATCACTGCACGACTTACCCCCTTTGCAGCACTAGGTTCTCAGCCGTGTCTCACAGATTGAGAACGAGGCTCCCATTGGAGCCTAAGGAAGTGCACTCACGTGAGCGCAATGCTACCCAGGAATGCGAACATGAGGTCGTGTTCGCATTGTGCTCAACTTGTAATACCAGTTTACATTTGCGTGCGCTGGTATTACAGAGCGGAGCGCAAATATCATGCTTGCGTAAGCAATATTTTGCGCTCCACTCATAATCTGGCCCTTGGTGTTTAATGTCCCTTTAAAGCAGCTTGTATAAGATATAGAATATAGTATTACCTGCTTTACTGCACACAACACCTCCAGACAGTGTAAATGCTCCAGGCTTTAGGGACTGTCCCAGCACTAGCCAGGACATGCCAAAACTCAGATCTACACCCACACCCAATCTCACCCCACCCTGAACACCCCCACAATTCTGTTCCCACACTTCACACAAGTCCTCTGACCTGTCTTTCTTAGGGGGCCTCCATTAGGTATGATATTTAAAGGGACTGCAATGCATCTAGGTATTTGACAGTTATAAATGTGCTCAGCTAATTATAGTCAGTTGTTTTTGTATCTTCTGTTTTTTAGTTTAATTAAAAAATATTTTAAAACATTGACATTTTATGTTTTGGCAAACAGACTCTTCAGAGGTTTTAGATGTGTTAAGTAATGAAAACAAAAAGCTGCTGCCCACTTTGAAGTTTTGAAAAATTGTTCATTTTTATATTTAAAATACACATCTCCATTTCCATGTATATTTATGAGATCTGTCTCATCATTTTCATTTGGGGTAGAATCAAGCCAAGGGTTAACGTATCTACTATTTAGAGGAGTTTGTTGAGGGGGCCTGGGAGCCCCAGATTTACTGTCTTACTATAAAATATAAGGTGCTGTTAGCCTAGGTATAGGAGAGAAGGAAATATAGGTTCCCATATACCATCTGGTTTGCCAGGGTCACTTAAACCAAGACATGAATTGACGGACTTGGCAGGGGTTAGCTTCATTCCATGGTTAAAATACGCCAGTTCCAACATTTTTTATGGATTTTCTGCTTTCCACCTAGACCTTCTGAGAACAACAACCCCATTTGAAAAGCTAAGCCTATTGAACACACTTCTCAGAGGCACCCTAGCTTTGCCTTGCAAAATACTGGAGAGTAGCTCTACCCCTTCCACCGTTATGTTACACATTGGAACAGGGAGTTACGAACTGGAGGATACTGAGTGACATAAAATATTTGACAACAATTGGAAATCGTCCACATCTCCCAAATGTTGGAGCCAAATTACAAAATTGCTGTAAGGTGGTATTTGGCCCCTGCCAGCCTCATGAAAATTCTTATCCAAAGATAATCAGGATTTGCTGGAGGGGTGTGAAGCAACGATAAACATGCTGCTATACACCTGGTGGGACTGCATCCTTCTACATCACTTAGTACTAACATTTTAGATGTCTTTTAAAACTTGGCGTGTGTACGTTTGTGTAACATTAGATGCACACTTGTACAAATTGCCAACATAGCTAGGAATTGAAAAATTGTAACACATACTCAACCACAAAATTGGATATGACATCTAAATTATAAGTGCTAGAGCAATATAGTAACTATAAAATACAAAAACTCACAGAAAACTGATGCTGCAACATTCTACACAGTGATTGTTTGATTAGTGCAGGAACTCATATCTATCTGCCCTATATATTGTCCCTTAACACATTTCTCAATAAAACTAACCTAAGGCAGTAAGAAGACTCTTATTTACTATAAAATACTATCACCTGACCTAAAACAATGAAGGAATTTAGTATAATAATTTTCATCTTCAATAAAATGTCCATGCATTTTGGACAGGACACATGTCTAAGTGATATTGCTCTTTATTTTATATGGCAATAGTTAAGTCTGGAAAGGTCCAGGGAACAAGAAGGAAGTCCAAATTCATTATTTAGAACACTAATGTGTTTGTTCCTTCATTGATTACAGTACTAAGTCTAAACAGCCTGTTTTCTGGCTAGTTTGAATCTTGTTAACCACTAACTGGGTTCTTGGCATTGTTTGAATGAGAACTTCAATAGGTACGTCACACCTGGTTTGCAGTGCACTTTCACCTAGTTTATGTGTTCAACATCCAAAACAACAAATGGCTCAAATAACATACCCAGGGAAACAATCCCCACAGCTAACGTTCAAACTTCAGATCAACAACTTAGCCATTAGTCCTGAGGCTAATCATCAAACAATAAGCTTGTGCAGATATGTATAAGTGATCCATCAGTAAGAGGTTGTTGATGAGAACAGAGACAACATTTATCGTAAAAGTTTACAAGAACTACGGAGTGTGACTTTTGATTCAGTTTTGCTCTAAATATGTTTCTGATATATATTATCTGATATAAAAAAGGGAGTGTGGTCTTAGAAACATTGGAATCCCCACTAACCCATTACTTTCCCTAGACCAAGCCAAAATGAATAGATTTAATAATTCAAATTAGGAGACTCATAGGGAAACAGGTATGCATAATATCCAAATGTTTAAAACTGTTGAAATAGGATAGATGAAAGATAGATAGACAGAGATAGAGAGATATAAACAAAGAGACAGACAGAAATATAGATAGATAGATAGATAGATAGATAGATAGATAGATAGATAGATAGATAGACAGACATAGATAGATAGATAGATAGATAGAGAGAGAGATAGAAAGATAGATAGATAGATAGATAGATAGGTAGATGATAGACAGACATAGATAGATAGATAGATAGATAGATAGATAGATAGATAGATAGATAGAAAGAAAGATAGATAGATAGATAGATAGATAGATAGATAGATAGATAGATAGATAGACAGACAAACAGACAGAAAGATATAGAATCATATGACATTGATACCCCACTTCGTATAGTTTCTCAAGAGACAGAGTCGAGTCTTGCAAAAGGTACCAATAAAGGGACATTAAACAGTAAGGATTAGATTACAGGTGGATCGCTAATTTATTGCCCGCCCGCAAACGGGAAAATTTACTGGTTGACAGATGCACAATAAATAACCAGCCATTACAAGTGTCTGGTTATTGCTACCACAAGCTCACGGTAGCAATTAGTGCTTATAAAATTAACCAGAGATCAGATCTCTGGTTAATTTTATAAATGTGCCCCAAATGCCCCCAAAATACAGTGTAGTGTATTTTATTAAAAAAATAAAAATGGTAGCATTTTTATTTTTTAATAAAATATCTGCACTAGGCAGTATTTTAGGGTAAGATTGGAGGGAGTGGGGTCTTACAAAAAAAACCTCACTGAAAAACGCCTTTACATTGCAGTCTATGGGAACTGTGTATTCCCAGTAAATATATATGTATATGCTTATATACATAAATAGCTATGTGTTAATATGTGTATATACACATATTAACACATAAATATATATGTATATAAGCATATACATATATATTTAATATTGCTGCTATCGCTGCGCTACAACCCCCTTATCGCGCGCTAACCTATTCCCCCATAGAAGTCAATGGCGCAAAAAATACTCCACTTGTACGCAAACCCGATCACATATTCTAAAGTTCGCTAACCTGACATGAAAATATGAATATTTCACATTCCAATGTTCTGCACATAAAAGAATATGTTCAATTTATTCATAAATAAATATTTATATATATACAGTATATATATATATATATATATATATATATATATATATATATAAACGTTGACTGGAGAAGTATCATTGCTCAATGCAATACTCTTGTTATTTTGATACATATATATATGTATGTATATATATATATATATATATATATATATATATACATGATTATATATAGGTATAGATATATACAAATATATATAGGAATATCTATTTACAAATACATAGAACATATTCTGCTATCTGCAGAAAATTGGAATGTCAAAAATTTATAGTAAATACATAGTTAAAACCTTTATTAAATATGAATATTGCTTAAATATGATTTTAAATGTTTTCTTCTACTTAACTGCAAAGGGCCCCAATGTACATATATATATATATTATAAAAGCGATTGTAATGCGTCCGTCGGTGTTGCCAGTTACGCATGCATCCTCAAAGGAATGTTGGCTGCGTGAGGCAAAAGAATCCACCTAGATTCTTTCACCACCCTGCCATTTTCGGAATCCACCTTGTGTAGGCAAAACCAAAGCCTTTAAAAAAAAAAAAACACGCAACCGCCCGCACAACATAACTAAAAAAAAACTAACCTCCCGCAAGTATTAACAAACAAACTGTCAACCCCCACACCCCCATATTTTAAAACAATAAAGTAAAAACAATAAAGTAATTAACCCCTAATCTGCAAATAATATAATTAAAATATTAACCCCTTAACTGCCAACCACCCACATCGCAATAAGCCTAATTAACCTATTAACCCTTAAACCTCAAAACACCCACATCGCAAAAAACCTATTTAACCTATAAACTCTTAAACCTCCAACCCCCCACATCGCAATAAACCTAATTAACCTATTAACCCCTAAACGCCAAACCCCCACATTGCAATAACCCTAATTAACCTATTGACTCCTAAACTGGCAAACCCCCACATCGCATTAATGAGTTTTGCGGTAAGAGCTGCTCAGTACTAACTTGCAAGTTATTGCACTGCTCACTTCCCTACAGTGCTGGTATTACAGGTTTATAAAAACCTGGCGTTAGCAGGCAAGAAGTGAGCGTAGAGCAAAATTGAGCTCCATATCGCACTCCAATACCAGCGCTGCTGAAAGCCGCAGTGAGCTGGTTTTACGTGCTCATGCACGATTTCCCCATGGATATCAATGGGGAGAGCCGGCTGAAAAAAAGTCTAACACCTGCAAAAAAGCAGCGTAAAGCTCAGTAACGCAGCCCCATTGATTCCTATGGGGAAACTAAATTTATGTTTACTCCTAACTCCCTAACATGAACCCCGAGTCTAAACACCCCTAATCTTACACTTATTAACCCCTAATCTGCCGCTCCGGACATCGCCGTCACTATAATAAACATATTAACATGAAATAATTCTATTGGCTGATACAATCAGCCAATAGGATTGAGCTTCAATCCTATTGGCTGATCCAATCAGACAATAGGATTGAGCTCACATTCTATTGGCTGTTCCAATCAGCCAATAAAATGCGAGCTCAATCCTACTGGCTGATTGGATCAGCCAATAGGTTTTTTTCACCTTTAATTCCGATTGGCTGATAGAATTCTATCAGCCAATCGGAATTCAAGGGACACCATCTTGGATGACATAATTTAAAGAAACCTTCATTCTGGAAGAGTCGTCGTAAGAAGAGGATGCTCCACGCCGGATGTCTTGAAGATGGACCCGCTCCGAGCCAGATGGATTAAGATAGAAGATGCTGTCTGGATGAAGACTTCTGCCTGGTTGGATGAAGACTTCTGCCGCTTCGTTGAGGACTTCTGCCGGCTTCGTTGAGGATGGATGTCGGGTCTTCAAAAACTGTAAGTGGATCTTCGGGGTTAGTGTTAGGTTTTTTTAAGGGTTTATTGGGTGAGTTTTAGGTTAGGGTTTGGGCACTGAAAAAGAGCTAAATGCCCTTTTAAGGGCAATGCCCATCCAAATGCCCTTTTCAGGGAAATGGGGAGCTTAGGTTTTTTTAGTTAGGATTTTATTTGGGGGGTTGGTTGTGTGGGTGGTGGGTTTTACTGTTGGGGGGTGTATTTTTTTTACATGTAAAAGAGCTGATTTATTTGGGGCAATGTCACACAAAAGGCCCTTTTAATAGCTATTGATAGTTTAGTTTAGGCTAGGGTTTTTTTTTATTTTGGGGGGGCTTTTTTTATTTTGATAGGGCTATTAGATTAGGTGTAATTAGTTTAAATATCTGATAATTTATTTTTTTATTTTGTGTAATTTAGAGCTAAATGCCCTTTTAAGGGCAATGCCCATCCAAATGCCCTTTTCAGGGAAATGGGGAGCTTAGGTATTTTTAGTTAGGATTTTATTTGGGGGGTTGGTTGTGTGGGTGGTGGGTTTTACTGTTGGGGGGTGTATTTTTTTTACATGTAAAAGAGCTGATTTCTTTGGGGCAATGTCACACAAAAGGCCCTTTTAAGAGCTATTGATAGTTTAGTTTAGGCTAGGGTTTTTTTTATTTTGGGGGGGCTTTTTTATTTTGATAGGGCTATTAGATTAGGTGTAATTAGTTTAAATATCTGATAATTTATTTTTTTATTTTGTGTAATTTAGTGTTTATTTTCTTTTTGTAATTTAGGTAATTGTATTTAATAAATGTAATGTATTTAATTGTAGTATAAGTTTAGGTGTTAGTGTAAGACAGGTTAGGTTTTACTTTACAGGTAAATTTGTATTTATTTTAGCTAGGTAGTTAGTAATTAGTTAATAACTATTTAGTAACTATTCTACCTAGTTAAAATAAATACAAACTTGCCTGTGAAATAAAAATAAACCCTAAACTAGATACAATGTAATTATTAGTTATATTGTAGCTAGCTTAGGGTTTATTTTACAGGTAAGTATTTATTTTTAAATAGGAATTATTTAGGTAATGATAGTAGGTTTTATTTAGATTTATTTTAATTATATTTTAATTAGGGGGTGTTAGGATTAGGCTTAGACTTAGGTTTAGGAGTTAATAAATTTAGTATAGTGGCGGCGACGTTGGGGGTGGCAGAATAGGGGTTAATAAATGTAGGTAGGTGGTGGCGATGTTAGGGGTGGCAGATTAGGGGTTAATAATATTGAACTAGTGTTTGTGATGCTGGAGTGCGGTGGTTTAGGGGTTAATATGTTTAGTATAGTGGCGGCGATGTCCGGAGTGGCAGATTAGGGGTTAATACATTTATTATACTATTTGCGATGGGGGAGGGCCTCGGTTTAGGAGTTAATAGGTAATTTATGGGTTTTAGTGTACTTTGTAGTACTTTAGTTATGAGTTTTATGTTACGGCATTGTAGCATAAAACCCATAACTACTGACTTTCAGTTTATGGTATGGATCTTTAAGTTTTAGGGTAAGCCACTCACTTTTTGGCCTCCCAGGCAGACTCGTAATACAGTCGCAAAGGAAGTCCCATTGAAAAATGACTTTTTGAAAGCTGCAGTAATTACGTTGCGTTACGGCCAAAAAATTGTGCAGTGCCCCTAAACCTGCAAGACTCGTAATACCAGCAGTAGTCAAAAAGAGCTTTAATGCTGCTTTTTCACTCACAATGCACAACTTGTAATCTAGCCATTAATTACTAAACCCCTAACCTAACACCCCCTAAATTAAACCCAACTACAATTAAAATTAAAAAAACAACATTAAATTACAAAAAATTTAAAAAGTCTAACATTAAAAAAAATTAAACAAAATTATCAAAAATAAAAAAAAATTATCCCTATGAAAATAAAAAAGCCCCCCCAAAATAAAACATCCCCTAATCTAAATTAACAATAACCCATTAAAACGGCCTTTTGTAGGTCATTGCCCTAAGTTAAACAGTTCTTTTACCTCTAACAGTAAAAACCCCCCACACACCTAACCCCCCAAAATAAAGAAACCTAACACTAAAAATAAATAAACTACCCATTTCCCCTAAAGAGTCATTTGTATGGGCATTGCCCTTAAAGGGTCATTCGGCTCTTTTACTGCCCTTAAAAGAGCAATCAGCTCTTTTTCAAGCCCATAAAATCCCTAATCTAAAAAAAAAAATTAAATAAAAAAGCCTAAACCTAAGCCTCAAATAGGTACTCACTGTTCCGGAAGTCCGGCGGAGAAGGTCTTCTTCCAGACAAATGCATCATCTTCTATCTTCATCCGGAGTAAAGGCAGCGTGGAGTGGAGGTGCGGAGCTGTGTTCCCGATGCCTGGATCCTTGGCGGCGGTGGTCCTCGACCGCATGGAGGCTCCTCTTCATGTGATCTTCTGTCGCACACTGAATATTGAATGCAAGGTACCCCAAATTAATTACAGTACCTTGCATTCAATCTTCAGTCTATGATGGACATCGGATAAAGAGGAGCCTTCATGCCACCGCAGAGGACCGCCGCCGTTGAGGACCGCAGTTGAAGATCCAGGCATCGGGAACACAGCTCCGCACCTCCACTCCACGTGGCCTTCACTCTGGATGAGGAACAATGGGTAGTTTAGTTTTTTTTAGTGTTAGGTTTTTTTATTTTGGGGGGTTTGGCGGGTGAGGTTTTTTTACTGTTAGGGGGGACTTAGTATTTTTTAGAGATAAAAGAGCTGTTTAATTTAGGGCAATGCCCTACAAAAGGCCCTTTTAAGGGCTATTGGTAGTTTAGTATTAGATTAGGGGGTGTTTTTATTTTCGGGGGATTTTTTATTTTTAAAGGGGTATTAGTTTAGGTTTAAATTTTTTATTTTGGATAGCTTTGTTTATTTTTTTTTCTGTAATTTTACTTTTTTTATTTCTTGAAACTTTAGCTTGGGGGTTTGTATTTTTTAAACATAGACTGCCCTCTGGGCAGGTTTATCGCCTAATATATATATATATACACAGTTTTCTCTCCCCCTGTGTCATGTGACAGCCATCCACCAATTACAAAATTCATATACATATATACTGGGCACTTTTGCATGTGCTAAGTAGGAGCTGAAGTCTCAGAGAGTGCTCTTAAAATAATAATGTGCATGTTTTGCTAATGTACAAATGACAAGAGGCGCCTCATAGAAGTAACATCTACCATGGGTCAAATGAACAAGAAAGCAACAAATGCACTCACATGAAATCACATCTAATGTGTGACATCATCAAGCCTTGCTGAATCCGTATACAACCCTGCAGCATATAGTGCAGCAAGTAGGGTAGTATAAAAAATTTAGATTTATTTTAAAACATCAGCGACAAGTTTCTTAGCACAATAGGCTGTCCCCACTAATCTGAACATTATGGGCTAGTTTACAAGTGGATGCATTCATACATATAACCACATCTCTAAATACTATTGTAATCATTCAGCCATACAATGTTAGCTGTGTACTGAAATGGTTACATTTGTTATATTAGCTGTGTACTGAAATGGTTACATTTGTTATATTAGCTGTGTACTGAAATGGTTACATTTGTTATATTAGCTGTGTACTGAAATGGTTACATTTGTTATATTAGCTGTGTACTGAAATGGTTACATTTGTTATATTAGCTGTTCCAAATCATGTTATAATATTTAAAGGGACATGAAACCCAAAAATTGCCTTCCATAATTCAGATAGAGCAAACATTTTTAAACAACTTTCCAATTTATTTTTATAATTAATAATTTGCTTCATTTTCTTAGTATCCTTTGTTGAAGGTGCAGCAACGTACTACTAAGAGCTAAATGAACACATCGGTGAGCCAATAACAAGAAGCATAGATGTCCAGTCACCAATCATCAGCTAGCTCCCAATAGTGCATTGCTGCTCCTGAGCCTACCTAGGTATGCTTCTTAACAAATGATAACAAGAGAACAAAGCAAATTTAATTATAGAAGTAAATAGGAAAGTTGTTTAAAATTCCATGCATATTGATGCTCTGGAGAGGTTCCGGAGGAGGAGCTCAGGTGCTTGGTCAGGTGAATCACCTGTGCAGCAATTCCTCCACTACAAGCCTTGGCGGTACTTTCGCGCTCAAACCCACTGTCTCAGGTTTTTGGCTTGGCTAGCTAATCCCACCGCTTCCAGAACCTACACAGTGCCGTACCTATGCACTGGGCTGCTTATTGCAGCAGTTATAAGACTTTATCCCCTTTCCTCATATATTGCCTTACTAAGGGGTAATATCTAAAGGAGTCTGCTGACTCTCCCCTACGCTGAACTTCCTTTATACAACCGGAGGATTTGTCCCAAAGCAGCATACCACACTATAGTCTTACCCGCTGTTCCCCTTCCCCGCTGTTCTGAGACCTGTAGTGTTACTGACCCCCCCTACGATCTTACCCGGTTAAAGAGAGGTTTCCTGCTGCTGATATCCGGCATCGTCTGCGGACCCGGGGTTCTCTGCCCGACTTGGTCTCCTTCACAGGTCGTCATCAAGGGAGGAGAGGGGTGGAGAGGCTTGGAGCTCGGCACTTCCTTTTCGGTCGCGTAGTCCCCTCCCACCGGTGCTGCGTGAGGGGACCCGACCGCTGCTCGCCTCCAGGAGTACCACCCAGACATCAGGCGAAAAAATCCCCGCTGCAGTTTCGCTTTCCGGACTGGCCTGAATCCTTGACAGATGAGCGACAGCTCACATTCTCAGCGGTCCTGAATAGGCGCCCCCTCTCCCACCGGTGCTGCGCGAGAGGGGTCGCTTTAGAGGGGGGTCTCCCTCGGTCATGGTTGTTCCTCAGATCTCCAGCGGGTAATATTGATGATTTCTTCCTTTCCTTTGGCTATTTGAAAATATCAGCATTATCCTCCCTACCCCTGTCTTATAAAACTACATTACTCAGATAAAGCCAAAACCTGGTAAAGGGGGATAAGGAGGGACAAAGGCAAACGATTAACAGTTCAGCACTTAACCTGGCCCTTATGGGCAACTCACTCATCACTTAATGGGGAAAGCTTTATCCCCTTGGATAAAATAATAATCTACTGGACATTTTCTCTGTCTTTTCTGTTTTTGTCTTTTCATGTTCCTGTCCTAGATTGTTTAAATTCATTGAAAGGAACTGTTTACCCTTAAAATATAATGTTTAATAAATTAGCCTCTTTGTTGTAAGCATTGTCCACATTAAGAAGCCTATATCCACCCTAATTATCAAGTAAGCTGTGCTGGTTGGTTTGTAGGGAAAAGAGAAGGAGGGAAAGGAAAAAATTTCCCTTATTTTTTTTTTTTTTTTCCTCCTTTTTTGGATAAATTAGACATGCTTACTAATTTTGTCTGAAACTGTAAAGGGAAGAGGAGAAAATATATTTCTTATATCTGTAAAATCACTGTGAACTGCTAATCATTATATCTCTTCTTCCAAAAATGTAATATTATATCCTGCATTGCTGACTTAGGGCCATACTCTGTCATCTTTTCATACAATATATGTGACTTTAGAACTATAATTTTACTGCTATTTGGTCTATGTTTAAATTTCCTTGTTCTTGGTCATAGTTATGGTTGATTTATCTCATCTGTTTAAAATGAACAGAACAGGCTATCTCCTAATATTTTTCACTATCTAAGGTAGTTTTCCACCACACATAATTTTTCTGATAAGACAGTATCTCTTTTCTGTTTCTACTGTGGGAAAAATTACAGGGGCACATAACTTAATATAATAGACAAGCCTTGTCTTGATTTAAAATCACACTGCCTTTTTAATATAAACCTTACATTTGGCCTCTAGCTGTAGGTAAAGATTTGCAGGGGAAGAGAGAGAACAAAACTATGAGAACTAGACTACTTTGAGGCTGTACCTTTTTTTTTTTTTTTTTTTTTCCTCTCATATCTGTCACAAACGGGCTAGAAATTTTATATCTACACTTAAAGTGTCCCCGATTAACCACAAATGTAAGTAGACTTAATTACGGCCCAGGCTAAAATATTTTCTTAATTACCTTTATAGCAAATTAGTAGGAGATACTTATCTAGACTGTAACTGCTGAACAAATTAACAATTTTATTCCCTATAAGAAAAAGAGGGAGAGACTTCATACTGACTTTACTTATTTTAGTAAGTATCCTTTTGGTCTCTCTGAGATACATTACAGAAGCTTGAGTACTTCTTAGCACTTTACCATCTGAACTTTTTATTAACTTCATATACTTGAATCTGTAGTAAACTCACAACTATTTCAGCCTCACTCTAGACTCTTATTTCTCTCTCCTTTTCTGCTTTATAATTTTCTCATTCCAATATATTAACCTAAAAACACACATTTAGAAAATAAATAACTACAATATACCTTAATAGACACCAATAGAGCAGTTCAAGGGTAGATCACGCACAAAGCAGTTTTTAACTTCACTGTCCTGTTCTATAGAACATTCATATAATTAACTTCCTGACTGCCTTGTTTCTTTCTCTCCCTCCTTCCTCACACGTTCCTCCACCACCACTTCCTCACACTCTCATTTTCCCGGATTTAACCCCCCCCCCGGGATCTTCGCATTCACTCTCCCCCCCCCCCCTTTTTTTTTTTTTTTTTTTTTTTTTTTTTTTTTCTTCACTTCATACGCTTACACACACTCACGTAGCGTATGGACAAATTCCTTTCCACTTCATCCAAGACACTTTCCCCAAACATGGCAGCCAGGCAAAGGGACAAGAAATCTAAGAACACTCATGAACTTGCTGCTGAGATATTACCAACTTCACCTCACAGGGTAGCCATTCCTGAATCTATTACCTTACAGACTCTGGTTACTAATATATCAGATGCTCTTGCTCCTAAGTTTGAAGCCCTCAGGACAGAGATCAAACAAGATATTCTGTCACTATCTCAAGAGATCAAACAATTTTCCAATAGAATTCAGGAAGCAGAACAACGAGTGTCAGATCTGGAAGATCTAACAACAGTTCATAGTTCAAAGATTGAGGCATCAAGTAGCAATATTCAAAAAATCTATGACAGACTGGAGGATCTAGAAAATCGCTCCAGAAGAAATAACATACGCATAATAGGCCTTCCAGAGGACAAGCAATATGACAATCTAACTTTTTTTATATCAGACACACTTATTAAAGCCTTAAAAATTCCCCCAACTTATCATCCAATTATAGTGGAAAGAGCACATAGAGTAGGCAATCCTCGCTTAGGCACTAAAAATTCCAACCGTCCGAGACCTATTATAGCGAGGCTACTTAATTTCCAGGATAGAAACATGATACTACAATACTATCGCAAAAGCCAACCACTCCTCATAGATAATGTAACGATTCTGATTTTCCAAGATTTTTCAGCTCACACAGCATCTAAAAGAAGAGAGCTAGCTCCGATTTGCACTAAGTTCATACAAAACGGACATCGTGCGACTTTAATTTACCCTTTTAAACTCAGAGTTGTAGTGAATGATATAGTACACTTTTTTGAGGATGCCCAGTTGGCTGAGAGCTTTTTTCAGACAGTAAACTCCTAACTCCACTAGAAGATGATACCCACAATTGAAGGAAAGACAAGTCTTACGACTAGGGAATCCCCTTGGGTCGGGGATGGTTTGGTTGATTGTATGAATGGGCATAGATTGCTTTGTTTTTTCTTGATTTTTTGTGTTTTTTTTTTTTTTTTTTTTTGTGTTTTTTCTTTTTTTTTTTTTTTTCTCTCACTCTTGTTCCCTCCCTGTCTCTGTAAATGCCACAAGAGATAAATAAATTGAAAATAGTATCATGGAATGTCGGAGGCATTTCGACCCCCATTAAACGAAAGGCGATACTCGCCCATCTACGAAAGGTTCACGCCGATATCGGTTTCCTCCAAGAAACCCATTTAAACTTAGAAGAATCTCTAAAATTAAAGGCACAATGGGTTAAGGAAGTTCTTGTAGCACCAAGTGTAGGGAAAAAAAGAGGTGTGGCTATTTTAATTGGGAAAAGATCTGAGGTGAAGGTTTTGCACTCTGAGGCTGATCCTGGGGGGAGATATATTATGGTAAAACTTAAGCTTGCCCAAGTAATTTACACTCTTTGTAATGTGTATGGCCCAAACACCTCTGATCCAGACTTCTGGAACCTAATTCAATCAAAACTCTTGCTATTTAGTGAAGGCCATTTAATCGTAGGGGGTGATTTTAACATGGCACCACAATGCCCCCTCGATCGTCTCAGAAATAAGGCTAAACACCTAAAGCAGAAAAAAGACAATTTAGACTCTAAAATACTTAAGAAAATTAAACATAATCTTGCAATTCGTGATATTTGGAGAGTCCAAAATCCGGAAGTCCAGAACTATACCTGCCTCTCTAAAGCTCACAAAACCCTTTCCAGGATTGACCTATTTTTAATCGATGAACACCTACCTATAACAAAAGTTAAAGCAGGAATAATGCCTATTCTCTTATCTGATCACGGTCCCATCTCCCTCGAATTATATCTTGATCATCTTAAGCCCAAAACATCGCGATTTTTTTTTCCTTACCATCTCACTACAGATTTAAAATTTAAGAATTGGATCAGAAACAAGTTTACTGAATACGCTAATTTTAACAAAGATTATGTGCAGCGCCCAGAATTATTCTGGGAGGCTGCAAAGGCTGTGCTTAGAGGAGAAATCTTGGCCTATGCCGCTACGCTATCTAAAAAGATTAAGCTGAGAGAGAGGGAAATGTGCAACTCTCTGGTTAACTCATATAACCACTTCCTACTTGAAAAAACTCCCTTAAACTGGGCAAAATATATCCGTGCTAAAAATACTAGAGATACCTTCTTACTGGCCCAAGAAACCTACAGAGAACTCAGATTTCAAGCCAAATTATACAGATTTGGCAACAAATCTGGAAAAATGCTAGCCAGATTAGTTAAAAACGAAGGAAACAAACCAAGGATAGAAAGACTCGCACACAATGGGAAGCAAGTAATGAAACCAGAAGAAATATCTGATCTATTCATAGAATATTTTCGAGATATATACACATGTAGGGGATATGATGCTGCGATTGCTTCAGAGTTCTGGAGCAAAATCACTTATCCGATAGTCTCGGCCGATGAGATAATTAGCCTTAATTCTCCTATTTCAAGAGAAGAAATAGAGAAAGTAATCTTTAACCTCTCTCTCAATAAAGCAGCGGGCCCGGACGGACTTCCGAACGAAGTCTATAAAATTCTATCACCTGAAATAATACCTTATTTGAGTAATCTTTTCAATGATGTTTATCTTAACGGCAAATCGGTCTCATCCTCCTTCTCCTCGTCATTTACAACTTTGATCTTAAAAGAAGGGAAGGATCCATTGCAAAAAGAGTCATATAGGCCAATCGCTTTATTGAACTCTGATTATAAAATTATGTCTTCTATCTTAGCAAATAGGCTACAGACCATCTTACCCAAAATAATTCATACAGACCAAGCCGGTTTTCTTAATAAGCGAAACTCCGCAGCAAAAATTAGAGAACTTCTTGTTACCCTGGATTATATCCAGAACCTCCCCTCTTCTGAAGCGGAGGGAGAGGACACCCTGGACTTAGCCATTCTTTCAATTGACGCAGAAAAGGCGTTTGACTCAGTGACATTTAATCATATATTAACATCTCTAACAAACTTCGGACTTAAAGGAAACTTCCCTAGATTTC